>NC_041388.1:154788612-154814245 GCF_002162155.2 Triticum dicoccoides
TGGCTGCCGCTCAAATTAGACACTCGCCGAGCTCGAGACTGCACACAGCGGGCAACTACAACATCGTTAGCGAGGGCTCGCCAGGGCCTCGCCGGAGGGGAAGAAGAAACTTGACTTGTTCAAATGCGAGTTAGGCGCGAAAGAAAACAATGCGGTTTAGGAGGAGGAAGAACACCAGCGGGCGCTGGATTGAAATCGGACGGTTGGGGTAGAGAGCAGATTTGACTGAAACGAAAATATAAACAACTCAGTAAGAGAACGACCGAGGAGCAGCCCGGCGGCGAGGCAGCGAAGCGCCCGAACCGATTCGAGTGACACTCCTCTTTTTTACCTCCCTCCCTCCCTCCCAAAGTCCAAACCCTAGCCGGCTAGACCTCGCGATCCAATCCACATCTAACCCACCCGTAGAGATTTCGGCGGCCGATGTCTCCGCTGTCGCCGCCGCGGTCTCCACGCCCCCTCTCCTACTAGCAGTCAGCCAGCAACCTCCCTCACAGCCTAAAAATCCACGCCGTAACGACGACTCGAGGGTCGGACGGCAGGCGGCCATGAGCAGCGCGTTCAGCGAGGAGATACTCGCCGACAAGCTCGCCAAGCTCAACAACACGCAGCAGTGCATCGAAAGTATCCTTGATTTGATTTTGTCGCCCAAATCGCTCGAGAGATCTGTTTGGTGATTCTGAAGTTTAGTGTCGAGTTGCAAATTTTCTGCGCTGAATATTCAACTTTCTGTAGAAAGAACGCCCTTTTTTCTTGATTTGTCCTCCTTAGTTCTTGCGCCCATGCTATGTCTGTGTATATCCACTAACTTATTCGAAAGGATATATCCTTGAATGGGAATAAGCACGAAGGGGGCGAGAAGGCATTTTGTGGCTTCTAAAAATTGCAAATTCTTGTGTCCGTTTTCTGCCCTTTTTTTGTTCTTACTTCACGGGAGCTCTCTGAATGTTACTGCTTATGGTAAAGCACTAGAGCCTACTTAAAAACGGTACTCTTTGACCTAATATCTTGATATGTTCAGGAATCAGGAGCATAAATCGGTAGTTTTGTCTGTCTTAATATTTCTTACCATGATCTTGTTGTTGCCTTGACTTTTCCCCTGTATTAGCGCTGTCGCATTGGTGCATTTACCATCGGAAGGATGCAGAGCTAATTGTCCAAACATGGGCCAAGCAGTTCCATAATTCTGGAAATGAACAAAAGGTCCCTTTCCTTTATCTGGCTAATGACATCCTACAGAACAGTAAGCGCAATGGCACCGAGTTTGTAGAAGAATTCTGGAAGGTCCTCCCAACAACACTTAAAGATGTAGCTGAAAAGGGTGACGACCGTGGGAAGAAGACGGTCTCTAGGCTGGTGAGTATATATCTGTACTTATAGTTGGTTAACTCTGGTTGCTATATGTTGTTAGAAGATAATCATAATGTGTTACTTTAAAACTGCACCATTGTGTTCTAGGTTGATATATGGCAAGAAAGGAGAGTTTTTGGTTCACGTGCTGGGGGCATCAAGGATGTGATGCTTGGAACTGCCCCCCTTCCTGTATTAGATATGACCAAAAAGCGCTCTCACAGTTCATCCATCAAGATTGTTAAAAGAGATTCACGTTCTGTAAAACTGGTAAGATTTTCTCCCTGTTTGCTACATTCTATATTTCACCGGTGGATTTTGGGTAGAAACTATTCAAGTTTTGTTGTTGTCTTTTCAGAGACTAGGCGTTGGAGGAACTGCAGAGAGAATTGTATCTGCGTTGCATACTGTTCTCAGTGAACAAGCAGATGAAGATGCTGACCTCGAAAACTGCAAGACATCTATGCGTCATGTTGGAAAGATGGAGAAGGATGTTGACAGTGCCTGTAACAAAGGTACTGTTTGTTAACAGGAGTTCTCCATCTTGGCCGTCTTAGCATGTTTTGTGATGTTATTCTCTCTTTCTCTCTGTAGCTGAGGATCCTCGTCGTGAGACTCTTTGCACAAAATTGAAGGATGAGGAGGCTACCATGAAAAAATGCATCGAAAAGCTCAAAGCAGTTGAAGAAAATAGAGCAGCTGTTGTGTCTGAATTGAAAGAGGCATTGCAGGAACAGGTCAGAATTACTGTTTTATCAGTAATATAGCAATGTATTTTAAGCTTTTTCATGTACATAGGTTGATACTTTGTCCATGGCTTCCAACTTCATCTTGGATCTGTGTAATCTTATTTTTAAGTTATTCAGGAATCGGAGCTGGAGAAGGTCCGCACTCAGTTGCAGGTAATGTTTCCCAAACCTTTGAAGGTTGATACTTGTAGCTTATCTGTAACATCTATGAATAATACCATTTTGATGTTTCTGTTGACAGTTGGCTGAAGCAATGGTAGAAGAAACGGCCAACATGCAACGGAGGCTCAACAATGAGCCAATCATTCCATCTTCCAAGCTAGCATCATCAGTAGAGCCAGGAAATTCACTCTCTAATGGGCAAGTAAAGGGCCAGCAGAAGACAGCTGCTGCTATCCTCGCGGACAAGATTGCATCATCATCAAACTCTCAGCAAATACTCCAATCTGCACTTTCCAAGTTTGCTGCTGAAAATTCATCTGAGATACGCTCAGATAAAAGGATGAAAGTCGAACAATCCTCACAGGTCCCAAGCGTTGCGAATGCTGCTGCCTTCGTACCAATGCCGTCAATGGTCACCACAGCAGCACAGCAGCCCCAGACAATCTTGGTACAGCAAACTCCTGTGCAAGGCCAAGCTTCTGCGCCACAGCCCCAATACAATATCTACCAGGCCCCTCCACAGCACTTTGTCCAGCAGCCTGGAGGTTTAATTATGGGCATGCCATACAGCATGAACACCATGAATCCACCCCCACCTCCACCACCGCCGCAGATGATGAACCTAGCAAGGGCGCAGACACAGCCTCAACCACCTACACAGCAGATGCTTCAGCAGCAAATGCAGATGAATGTTGCGCCCCCGATGCAGTTTACGCTTCAGCAGCCTGGTGCACCACCTTTCAGGCCTTTGCAGCCACCTCCAGGGATGCAATTTTTCCATCACCAATCTCAGTGACATTTTTGGTAGACTGTCCAGCTCCGTTAAACTGTGATAGTGTCCAGTTTAGTATACTGGTAGAGAGAAACTGACTGCTGTAGAAGATATACCATATGGTTGTTCATTCGTGAAGTTGTTGTACATGTAACTTGAGGGAGCAAAGTGCTGTGATATATGAGCCGGTTTCTTGGCTCAATTTTTTGAAGGTCGTAGGTTGATATTGGGGGTCGGAGCTAATAATTATGTGTAGTGCATCGATGAAAGAGATTGCACTGAGGGTTCCTTGTTGATACAGAGTTAATTGATTGGTGGACTTTTTTGTTTTGAAGAACATGCAGCAAGTTTCCATTTGTGTACTGATAAGAGAATTATTTTCTACTAATGAAATTTTGAAGCTGTTGAAAAAGGACTAGTCAGCTTTATGTGCAACTTGAAATACTTCCACTCCCAAAATTTAGCTCATTCTCATACTTCCTGTTCTTCAATGTAGTTTGAACATATTTTTTAGTTGTAAATGAGTAAAACTACACCAGACATCACTAAACTTGCAAGGGAGTGCAGTGAGATCCATGAACCTAAGAACTACATATTTACATCCATTAATTTGTATACATAGGTCAAGAAAGGTTGAACCTACTCTTACTAATTGGGATGGCATGCCACTTGGCTCAATCTAAATCAAATTTGACCATATGGTCGCCTTTCTAAATTGGTGGAGCAAATTTTTTTTTCTTGGAGTCACTGAACAAATTTACAAGTTTCTAACCGATCACTATCAATATGATTACCAGGTTGCGTCTTAAATAAGATCAAAATACAAAACGATCATCAGCGAATAAGGTTGCGCTATAAAAATACTTTTGTCCGTCAGGTAAGTTTTATCTGTCATTGCAGTTTTCAATTTTCTTCCTCCTCTCGCGTGGGCCATGGGCAGATTTTGATTTTCCTTGAATGCCCTCTTCTGGTCGAGCTATGCAATTTCGCTTATGCACATAATTCCACCAATTTAAATAGTACCATCTTACTTCTTTACACATTATTCCACCAATTTAAATAGGGAAACACTTCCCCGCAGACATCTGACAAGAGCCAACCGTCAAACCAACGGATAGAAGTCGATGCATTTTTCTTCTCACGACCGAGATTCATTCCAAAATCTGTCGTTTTGTTCCAAAACTGCTCAATATTCTAGCCACGTCTTCACCCATAACGCGTCCGCATTAATGGTACCTTCCCCAAACCCACCCTCCCCTCGTTCCCATCCCCACCATCTCCTTCCGAAAACCTCCACCCCGAGCTCGCATCTCACCTCGCCGCCCCGCATCCATCCCGACTTAGCTTTAACCACTGCAGCTGTCAACCCAAAACTTCACACCCATTACCGCCGTGGCCGACAATGGTGATGAGCAATTGTTGATTCCCCACAACGCTACGACCATGATCCGCCAATATGTATTTCTCCATGATACCTTGGTTGTGATCTTCGAGGCGCATCGATGAAAGAGATGGCACTGAGCTAATAGTGTGTGTGATTCCTTTTTGATACTGAATTAATTGATTTGTGGAGTTTTTTTGTTGGAAAATGCTATCCTTCAGCCGGCTAATGCCCGCTTACGTAGCCGTCAGATCAATCATGATCAAGTAGCCACGTTGGCCACAAGCCGGTCCCTCGCGACCAGTCTTTCTCTTGCAATAAGGGTCTTGTTTCAGTAGATTTCCTCAACACAAGACTGGTTTGAGAAAGAAAGAAAAAACAATTAGGAGGTGAATTATTTTTTCTGCAATTAGGGTCTTGTTTCGAAAGATTTCTACAACATATCTTTTGTTTCAGAAAGAAAAGAAATGTTTTGGTCGTAAAGGTTTTTTTTTCTTCTGCAACAGGGGTCTTGTTTCAGAAACATAGCCCGAGTTGCAACGCCGGAGGAGCGCCCGACGTTAAAGAGTGAGTGGCCAGACATTGCAACATGAGGCATGTTTCAGAAACATAGCTCCGTTTGCAGAAAACGCCGAAGAAGCGCCGGGCGTGAGAGGTTGTCGCTGTCGTGCTGGATTGGAGCTAGCAGCTGCTTGCGAGGCTGAGACGGAGGAGGAACAGCAGCTCCGACGAGCACGGCAAGGACTAGTTCCCCCTGCGCGCCGGCAACAGCGATTTTGCGGTGGTGGGGGCTGGCGCCGTGCTGGGCACAGCTGTGTCAGGACGGCGGACATGGGAATCTGTTTCCGAAACTGAGCGATTGTTGCAGGAACTAAGGAGATGGTCATGCACACGCGGTGGTTAGATCCGACTGCTGTCAGAGCGCTGATCCAACAGAGCTCCATGTGGCGGATGTTTCTAATATCCGCCGGTGGACGCGTAGCTGCTCCCTTTTTTGTTTTGAACAAAATGAGCAAGTTTCCATTTGTTTAACTGACAAGATAATTATTTTCTACTAATGAAACTTCAAAGCTGTTGGAAAAGGACTAGTGAGCTATATATGCAACTTGAAATACTTCCACTCACAAAATTTAGGTCATTTTGTTACTTCCCATGTTCTTCAATGTGGTTTGAACGTATTTTTAGTTGTAAAAGAGTAAAACTTCACAAGACACCACTAAACTTGCATGGAGTGCATTGAGATCCATGAACCTAAGAACCGCATATTTAGATCCATTAGCTTGTATACATAGGACAAGAAAGGTTGAGCCTACTCAATTACTAATTGAGATGGCATGCACCTTAGATCAATCTAAATCAAATTTTTCCTTGGAAGGAAGTTCTTTGTGTCATTGGACAAATTTTAACGAATTTCTTCAATGTGGTTTGTGAGTTTGATCCCCAACACAATCAAGAAATTGGTAGAATTTCTACAAACCTTCTCTAGAATCAAGAAATAAAGGGTGAAATGCGGGTCTCATTCATCCTAGACGAACCATGGAATTAACTCCTCAAATTGTGCTCGTGGCTGCACAATGAAAAGAGAAAGATCCGATATATGATTTGGTTTTGGTTAGTATGAGCGTGGCAGAGGCATAAAAGGAAGGAGAGAAAATGAGCCTCGTGATGGGCTTAATAACGCAAAGGAATTAACATATAAGGAGGTGAGAGGGGCTAAAACGCATTTAACGGATTTCAGCGCAAATTCCAAATATTCTCTTTACAGATGGAGGAACTATGATTTCCTGTATATAATCAAACTATAACGGGGGCATGACCATCTCTCGCACGCGCGCTCACTTTTTGGTAGCCCTGTTTTGGAAAGTGGCCAGCAACTCTCTTAAGGATTAGGTGGATTAGGAGCGATTAGTGTAGATTTGGGTGGGTCTGAAGCCCTCATGCCTTACCCAGCCTTCGCGTGTACGTGCACAAAATCATCCATCTTACCACACATGCTAGGCCCCGGCAACAAATCATGTGGGTTGAGCGCTCCATGTAGATCGATTTATTTGTTGGAGCGGCCGAGTGCAAAGGAGTATTTTTAGTATGATACTTTTGTTGCAGAATATGTATTAATAACTATGAAAAACACTTTCGCTCAACTGGTTGATATGGCGCATGCGTTGACAACCACGGTGACCGTTCGATCAAAATCTGATTCGACGACCCGCAACAACCCCGACCCAAGGCCAGGTTTGCAACACCACTCTTATTGCAAACCATTCAAGTGTAGTGGTCAGTCTTTTGAAGAACAATTAGGGCTAGGGAGGTGGTTGTGGCTGCATCTGTGTGGCTGCGACGCAACTCCACGGCCTGCAGCGGCAAATGGATTTTGCAGCGACGACGACCAACGCAGATCTCTGTGGTGATGACGACGAAGACACCGGTCCCCGCCGGTGGAGACCTCCCCAACTCTATTTGCAAGCAGCAGTTAAGGGATTTTATTCTACAACAGAGGTCGTGTTTTAGAAGGAAAAAAGGTTTCGGGGTGATTGCAACAAGCCTCTTGTTGCAATAGGTTGAGTGCAACACTATCCTTGTTGCAAAGGTTGGCGCTGCTCTGACGAAGCGGGGCAACAACGAAGGTTTTTTTCTACAACAAGGGTCTCCTTTCAGAAGGAAAAGAAGCGATTAAGGGATGTTTGCAACAGGGGTCTCTTTCCATGATGCAGAGGCTGATCCTCACAAGGCATGACGGTCAATCAGTTTGTTATTATGAGTTCCATCCAATGGTCGGCGAGGCGGTTGATCTTTTCAAATCATCTCCCGGATGACGCATAGCGCTTCCAAAAGAATATTAGTCGTCAGTGAAAGGGACCCGCAGTTTGATTTTCTTTCTTTCGAACATTTTCCTTGAACTTTGGCTACACGCAGCTCATTAAACGCTCAATGCATCTGGGTAGAGGGAGTACCAAAAGTATCATATATGTATGGGACAGGGCAAGTGATCCGGCTCCCGAGCTCACCTGCTCCCTTGCATGAACAATTAAAAAATAAAAAATACTAGAAAATTTCAAAACATCTGAATTTTTTTAGCATGAAAGATGTTCAAGTGCGTGATGTTATGTCAAATTTGGTGGTGTTTAGAGTAGTTTTCAACAAAAGAAAAGCAAAATTGTGGTCTCTGCGAAACTTTACTGTCCAAACGATGAAATTTTGCATGGACATCACACATTTGAGTACCTTGGATGATAAAACATTTTATATTTTTTAAAATCTTTTTTGAATTTACTGTTCAAGCAGATGAGCCCAGGCTCATAAATGAATATTCGATACGTACCATGGTTTCTTAATACATGGCTGATATGCATTCAGGGAATAGTACTCGACTCTATGGAAGGCAGCATAAACTGAATGATCAATTACTCAATACAAAGTCTTTCGATTCGGTAGTCGAATAAGTTAAGTAGCAGGCAGCGTGTTCAAGGCCAAAATGTTCTAGTACTATTATTAGTATCACCACAACCCTATCTAGAATAAGTTCGCACGGCTCATCATACATGCCGTGTAAACCGATTCCGACATAAATAAAAAGGAACAAGCAGAGAGCTTGGGATAGCACCCGCGTATGCACTTGACATCGACCCTGATGGATTCCCACGATGCGGATTCTCACTTCTGCTGGCCAGCCTCGACGGGTTCCACCACCTCGGCTTCAAGCGGCTCAGGTTCAGAGCTACTAGGTGCAGCAGGCTGCTGGCTTGGCTGGGCAGGTTGGGGCTGCGACGCCCACTTGCCCGCCATAGCTGTGCTCATCATGTCATAGATCTTCCCGCTCAGGTCAGTTGGGTTATCAGGCTGCAACATCATAACATGGGCATTATTATTTTTATTTTGAGAAACGCACACCCTGCCCATAACAATAATTATGTGAAACAAAAGGCAAGGTTCAAAAGAAAACATGCAGTATGTTTCCTTGACTGTGGTATGAGATATACTCCCTCGGTTCCTAAAATAAGTCTTATATTTAGGAACGGAGGGAATAGATGACAAGGCATATGGGTGTACTCACCGTGAAACCGCTAGAAATCATTGAAGTTTCAAAGAGGATGTCGATTGCCTTTAGAGCTTCTGGGTCATCAGGGTTGATTCTGCACGCAGCCTGCGTTGCCAAGAACTAATCATTACAACGAACAGTGTATAGGGATCCTCTAATCAGAGATCTACCATTGAAGATTAGCTACCAGCATCCAACATATTTAATTCGTAGCAGAGTACAAGGGTTGCGTAGGCCTCTAGATCAACAGAGACAATGTGAAAGGAAATCATAAAAAAATGAACACTTACATTCAATCGCTTGATTATCTCATGCTCTGGATTTATTTCAAATACTTTCCTGGAACGCATGAAATCCAGAGAAGACGTATCACCTATAGACTGCGCCCTCATTAACCTGAGGAACAATATCAAGATATTAATGACGACTTTGTATAGCGAGTTAACCACTGAGGAAATAAGTGAAATAGAGCCCAACCTTTCCATATTGGCTGACCAACCAAACTTGGCTGCAACTAGAACACATGGTGATGAGCTGAGACGGTTGGATACATCAACTCGAGCAACCCTCTCACCCAAACGTTTCTTGATCCAGTCACAGGTTTGACTGTATTCCTGCTTCATTTCCTTTTCTCTTTCCTCATTCTTATCACCTAGGTTATATTTGCAGGCCACAATCAGAAACTAGGAGCACAGAACTACGATAAATGAATATTGTGCTCCCAATTCTGCAAAGCAATATGGAGCCTAAAATAGAAAAGGTGCCTGATAAAAGAGAACATTTTAGCTGACAATAGGCGACATCTAGTTCGCTTCACGCTTTGTCAATTATTAATGAGAAAGGTAAACTGATAAACCATGGCAATTAGTATATACGGTGAAGGGAGAAGTTCCTCATGCTCTGCAACTTCTATTCAAAATTCAACTCATCAAAAGATAAAAACATGCCTGGTACACGCAAACACTTAGCTGATTGTATAAAATCAATCTCTACTTGGTGACATCTAATTCACTTTACTTTTTGTGTTGAGCGGTCAATGACTAGAAGAGTTTCCTACAGTCTTTTAAATTATAAAGAAAAAAAAGAGTCTTACAAATTCTATTTTCTACAGCATATACACATTGGTAGGCCATTGGCCAGACCAAGAAGGATAATTCACTTTACATTAATATATACTAAGCTCCACAACTTCTGTTTTCAAAATTCAATTTAGTAAGCAGTAAAAGGATGTTAAGAAACTATGTTCTTATATTTACATGCATACCTAGGTCCAGGTCTTCCTTGCTAATATCCACGAAACTCTTATCCTTGTAGGAGTTCAGGTTTGTGAGAGACACTTCATCCATAGGGTCAATCAAAAGTAAAACCTACAAAATAAAGCACATAATAGTAAGGTTAAAACTGGCATAGAATAATTGACTTTTCTGGTAAGAAAAATAACTCTTCTCTCTTCTGCAATATAAGCAGACTAGAAGAATCATTCATTAGAGCAATGTCGTAATGTTTCACGGCATGATGCAAAAAATACACCTGTCCCACCAGGCATTAAGCATGTTTGTCTGAATAGCAAGTGAAAATATAAGAGGCCTCAACTCATGAAAAGCATGTTTGTTCAAATAGTGGACAAAAATATGTGACGTCTTAGCCAACTATCAAGGCAAAGTTTGACAGGAAAGATGCATCCCAGGACATGAGACCCAGAGGGAACATTTAAATAAAGACATAAACGAAGTTATCATCTACTCCCTCCGTTCCTAAATATAAACCTTTTTAGAGATTCCAATATGGACTACACACGGAGCAAAATGAGTGAATGTACACTCTAAAAAATCTCTATATACATCCATATTGGAATCTCTAAAAAGTCTTATATTTAGAAAACAATTTAGTATTTGTAGAAGCAATGGTCTATCATCGGTAGTTCAGTACATACCTCATAACCCATTTCATTGAGCTTCTCTAAGAAAGGAGCATTTTTGGCACTGCTCAAACTATCTCCAGCAATGTAATAAATGGCCTTCTGCTCTGGTTTCATACTCTCCACATATTCATCCAAGCTAATTAATTCCTCATTGCTTTGAGAAGAAAAGAAACGGAGCAAAGGAGCAATTCTCTTGTGATTTTCCTTGTCTTCCATGCAACCGAGCTTCAAAAATTTTCCATAGTTCTCCCAAAATGCTTCATAGTCCTACAGTAAGCCTTCAGATGAGAATGCAAATAGAAAGACCAAGAAACCATGCTACGAAGGAAATGAAAGCGCCTACATCTCTGTTTTCACTACAAGAAATGCCAAGTATCATATCAAAGGCCTTCCGCACCAATCTCTTTCTCATTATACGCACCTACACAAAAATAGAAACACAGGATAAATCAAAATTCGGGAGCTCAGTATTGAAATGCACAAAAAAAGTAGAAATACCCCCACAAAGAACTTACAATTCGACTCTCTTGAAGGATCTCACGAGAAACATTTAGTGGAAGGTCATTTGAGTCAACAACACCCTTCACAAAGCTCAGGTATCTTGGGAACTGGTGAGTCACAAATCTCAGTTATCAAATTGAAAAGTTAAAAGTTTTACAAAGAACCATGAAGAGACAGCCAAGCAAGTATCAAGCATACCAGTTCTCCATCGAAGTCATCTGATATGAACACCCGCTTGACATAAAGCCTGATATTTTTAGTCTTCCTATCAGTTATGTCCTCTTTCTTTGTAGCAGGCACATACAGAATTGACCTGAATTCTACTTCACCCTGCATCAAATTTGATCAAGAACAGTTTACTTGAATGTGAGTTGTGAAGATCCTTATCAGGCTAGTTCACCCTGCATCACATTACCAATCACACTACCATTTTCACGAGTTTATAATTGCCTATCAGAAGACTATGTTACAGAAATAGCAGTGCAACTATAATGTCAAATAACATCCATGTGGGTAGCTGAATTTTCGCAATTACATGCTACAAAATTATGACCTTTTTCTATATATTTTTTGGCATATCTCTTTCAACAAAGACATGGTTCATAGATGAATACTTCTGCAATGTGGTTGGTTTGCAATTGGAGTATGTAAAAAATGAAAAAATTTAAGTAGCATTTGTTGATCAACTGTGTATTATTTAGATTGCACATATTATCTAGGCAAAAGCAATTGCAGATATCATGTGATATACCAACCATGTGTTGAATTAACAAAAGCAACAGAAAGGCAAAGGAATCTACCTCTGTAGTGAAGTGTGAGGAGGCCAAGGGATCCAAATACTCGTTGAAGGTCTTCTTGTAAAATTCATTGTACTCCTCAGTTGATACCTCCTTAGGAGTCCGAAGCTGGCAACAACACAACAACGGGAATAATTTCAGGCTCTCTCAGAAGAAAAATTGGAAGTGAAAAAACGTAGTTATCATTTATCAACAAGACAAGCAGCACAATAAACAGTCCCAAAGTTCTCACCCAAATAGGTTGTGTTTCATTCGTAAGCTCCCAGTCCCAATACTTCTCCACAACGGTTTTTGTCTTTTTCTTAACCTGTTAACATCGCAATATTAGAAATTATCAACATGTAAGAATGAAGCACAATTTGGGCAACTGAATATGGCTCAAAGGAAAGCAGTGCAAAATGACTTTTTTTTACGGTTTATTACAATGTTACCTCTTTTTTGGGTTCACCATCACCTTCTGTTTTAGCTTCAGCAGGATCCTCGTCAACCTCAACCTAGAAAATCAATGAATGTCTTGCATAAGCAAGGTTCCACTTTAATAACCACAGGGAGCTAGAAGTATTAGTCACCTCTTTTGTGAAGCCCTTCTCTTGCCAAGTGTAAATTGGGAAGGAAACAAACTGAGAGTAATTCTTCAGAAGTTTTTGGATCCTCTCAGGGTGAGCAAAACCCTTGTCATCACGCTGCATAGTACATATTTCAAATGGGGCGCACAGTAAAAATTTAAATTGTAAAATAAAAGCAAAGGCTTTGTTGTTGTTGTTGTAAAATAAAAGCAAACAGACCTTCAGGTAAAGTGTAAGACAAGTTCCCCTAGGAATGAGCTTCTCTGGATCTTTCTCTTCTCGAATGGTGTAGGAATTAGATTCTGCTTCTGCTTCCCAAACATATTGTTTTTCTGATTTTGGGCTCTTTGTTGACACAGCAACCTAATACACAGAGTAGCAGAAAAATACAGGAAAAGATGTTCAGCAAAAGAAAAAGAAACACTATCTCACAACCAGAGTGTTAAATACAACCATGATAACATAACACAGTACCTTGTCTGAAACAAGAAATGCTGAATAGAAACCAACACCAAATTGGCCAATCAAGTTGCTATCAACATTAGCTTCCTGGCTCTCCTGTTATACAATAAGCATAAGTCATAAATATAAAAGGATTTGGAAGATAGACAAGAGGAGAATGGGATCTGCAATTAGATCACACCTTTAATGTCTTCAGGAATTTGGCAGTTCCACTGCTTGCGATAGTTCCAAGAGAATCAACAAGTTCTTGCCTCGTCATACCAATCCCAGAATCACTGGAAAGAAAGAGCAGGTCATGATGCAAATCATTTCCCAATAAGAAAATATACAGCTGGTCACCAGCAAGTAACATGTGCTTACATAATCGTTATTATTCCATTGTCCTTGTCTGTTTGGATGCGAATGTCAAGTTCAGGGCCATCCTTAAGAAGATCAGGATCAGTGACACTCAGATAGCGCAATTTGTCAAGTGCATCACTTGCGTTGCTGCAGGTACAAGTAAGAAAAGGAAGGCGAAATTAGGCTGAGCAACTAGACTAAAGTTTTGTGGCACTCATTAAGCCCTGATTGGGACAAACAATTGCCAAAATGAAGTTAATGCAATATCATGGCGAGGAACAAGTGTCAATAAACACAACAAATAAAGAGTGAATTTGGAGATAACTACTGCTATTTTAAAAAATAACAATATATGTTCTGAATTGTTGCCCACCTGACCAGCTCCCGGAGAAACACTTCCTTGTTGCTATACAAGCTGTGCACAATCAAATCCATGAGCCTATTGACCTGCCGAGCACAAATTGTTCCCCATCATATTCGTGATACGAACATTGGTAAAGATTAGCACGAATCCATACAAAAAGAAAATCATAGGTACCTCAGCCTGATACTCGAACTTCTCGGCAGGTGGCGCGTCAGATGAATCAACTGCTGCAGCACTCGATTCATACCGTCTCCCAACAAGGGCACTCTCCCTCAGCTTGAGGGACGACAAGCTTTCAGCTCCATTAAGCTTGGGAGCCGCAAGCACAGAGAGCAACCTCTTCCCTCCAAGCCGAGAGAGACCAGGGTCTGGGTTTGTCACCTGAAATTGAGACGGCACGGCAAATATCACAAAGCCGCTAGCGTTGTAGAGTAATGCACCAATAAATCATCCGAAGAAGAAAATCACATCAGACCTAGCAATTGCACATTTCTTCTCGGAATAAAATACTATCAGCAATCGGTACACAAATGACATACTGAACAGGAAATCAGATCAACGCCAAACCTCAACTCACTCACAAACACAAATTAATACATAACCCATCAATTAATCAAAACACAGCCCCCAATTTGGGGGCAATGACTAATTCGCAACACATAATGTAAAAACACGCACCGATTCAAGCTCACCGCGAGCTCCTACTTTGCAATCAACCAAACAGGAAACAGCGGAGTACACTACGTACCATACAGTCAATCAATGTCACATACGTACCGAACGCGGCGGGGCCGAGGGGGAGAGGGAGGGGGAGGAGGAGGCGGCGGCGGCGGCGGCGGCGTCTCCGGAGACCGCGAAGGCGGCGGCGTGGCGGCGGGCGGCGGCGCCGGCGCAGAGGGATCGCCTCGAGGCCCCGAGCATCTCCGCTGCGCTCTGCTGGTTCTCCTCCCAGGCGAGGGCGAGAGATGTGGGCTGGAGGCGCGCTTGCGCAGGTGGGCTGACCGAGGAAAACGACGGTGCGAGGGTTTTGGAAGAGGGGTTGGGTAGGGTTTTGTGGGCAACCAGAGGCAGAGGGGATGAGGCGTATAAATGGGGTGCGCCTTGCGGATCAAGAAGGAGGGAGTGCGCTTCGCTGGCACCGTGGTCCCGGGCTGTCGGTGAGAGAGTGGGGAAGGGGGCTTGGGTTTGCTCGGTGGTGTTAGCGTTTTGGGAGAAGGTTCTGGAGCAGGGGCCCGGAGTAATGCCATGTGCACCGGTGTGGATAGTCTGTGTATCATACAAGGAGGTTGACATGTGGGGCCAGTGGGTGCATGGTTGTGGGTGGTCCACGACCAGGTGGGCACTTTGCTTTGCCGCGTCCGTTCTCCGTGCAGAAATTTCCAGCCTCCCGAGATGGTCCACTTGTTTCTGACCTGCTACGCCAATTAACTCTGGTCACAACGAGGAGGAATTTAGCAGTAATATCACACACTCTAATACAACTTTGTTTATGTGTTACATATTTAATAAAGAGAGAGGTGCTTGTGGTAACTAGCTAAGTTACTGGAACATTACACACTCCAAAAACAATGAGTCTATAACATAATAAATACATTGTTGCATGACACTACATAGATATTCCTACTCACTGTGGAGGTAGTAACATAGTCTAGGGAAGTGTGTAAGTTACTAGACTATGTTCTTGCCCATTGTGACCAGCCTCACAAGGCTAGGCCTACAACCAAACGCTTTCTTTTTACATCAGCCTGGCCAGGCATGAAATTTCTAGCATCGACGTCCACACCAGGCACCCGTGAAACTCCAGGCATGAGGGTGAGGACGTGAACCAAACTAGCCCTTGAACACCGTTGACAAGAGGGTTCCAGAAACGTGAATGGTTGAGATGGTTAGGTGGACAGTGGTATCCCCAATCCAGCAGAGTTCAAATCCTGGTGCTCGCATTATTCCTGGATTTATTTCAGGATTTCCGGCGATGCGCTTTTAGTGGGAGGAGACGTTCCCGTCGACGACGAGGCGCCTACAGCGACTTCGTAAATCTCAAGATGATATTCCGGCTCAGTCTCTCGGAGGTGCTCATAGGGGTATGGTGTGCGTGTGTGCGTTCATAGGGATGAGTGTATGCGCGTGTATATGAGCACTTATGTCTGTACTGATGCTCAAAAAAAAGAGGGTTCTAAAAACCAGGGTTGCCATGAGGGCGGGGCTTGCATACTCCCTCCCTCGTGCTCTCAACCTTGCTCCTACAACACATTCTACATCCAACGGGCTCTTCAATTTTGTTTCCGCCTTTCTTTTCTTTCGATCTCCACTACTTGGCAAACTCATACGAAAGGGGAAAGAAGGAAATATGTGTGAAGGAGAGAAGGAAATACCGGGGTGTCTAGTTTTCTTTGATTAAAGAAATATACGCGAAAAATTGTTGGATGTAAAATGTATGGTAGAAAGCATGGAAGGGACGAGGGAGGGGGCATGCAAACTCCATCTTGTTTAGCCGTTTAATTCTTAAATAATTTGAGGCAAAAGACAGTTTTATTTTGATGTAATAAAGTTGCAGCCTACTGGTACAAACTTAGAAGTGTCATCTCAAACATAGAGCAACCAACAAGCGGTGCTACCTCCAGAACGATCGATATTAGCTTGACTATCAGTTATCATATTTTGATCACCGGCTAACTTGCTAGGAGATGCATGATCTCAGCCAGGTGTCAAAAAGCAGATCGATCGAGAGAGTCATATGTCAAAGCAACAAATGACAGAAGCATGGGTCGAGAGAGTCGTTTTTCTTTCGATGAAAGGGTCAATCCTTCCGAATTTCTTCCCAAAGTTTAGAAGCATGCGGCCATGTGATAAGGGCATGATACGAAACCCCAATCTCCAACCCACATATTTGAAAAATGGTGCTTGCACTGATTGGTGGCCAACGCACCCATGATTGTTTTCCAAGCCATAGCTCTTTATGTGGCACCTTGGCTTGCAGGATCAAATTCCAAAAAGATTGATCTCCACTTGGATAAAAGCTACTTGCTTCAGGGGAAATGATGTGCATGTTCTTCCATAGCCAACTATGTGCTTTTTACCGGGAACCATACAATGAAATCCTTTTGGAGCATATACTACGTATGAATTTTTCAGCACCGCCTGAACATCAATAGAATGGAATCTTAGTTGACAAAATCAACCCTCCATGCTCCATTTTCATCTAAGAAATCAAAGCCCTGATTTATGTGGCAGCGTGCTTTCAAAGAGAATGTGCACAAGGAATGGCTTCTTGAAATCAACGAATCTCTCCATACTCTGGTCGAGCGGCCATTGTTGACCCGCCAAAGCATACCATGTTTCACCAGTTTGAATCCATGTTCAATATTGTGCCACACTACTGATGTGTTCCCCAGTAAAAATAGTATCCACCAGATTTCCAAAGAGGTAGTATTTTGCCCGAAGGAGCCTTGCCATGAGACTATTGGGATTCTCAATTAATATCCAAGCTTGCTTAGCCATGAGGGTGTTGGAAATATGCCCTAGAGGCAATAATAAAGTTACTATTATCATATTTCCTTGCTCTTAATAAATTTTTATTATCCATGCTAGAATTGTATTGACCGAAAGCTTAAACACATGCCTGGATATATAAACAGACACGGTGTCCCTGGTGAGCCTCTACTAGACTAGCTCGTTGATTAAAGATGGTTAAGGTTTCCTGACCATAGACATTACTTGTCTTTTAATAATGGGATCACATCATTAGGAGAATGATGTGATGGACAGACCCAATCGTAAGCTTAGCATCTAATCATATCACTTAGTTTAATTGCTACAACTTTCTTCATGTCAAGTATCTGCTCCTTAGACCATGAGATCATGCCACTCCCTAATACCGGAAGAATACCTTGTGCATATCAAAGTCACTTCATAACTGGGTGATGCTACTTCCTGAGCTTGCATTGGTTTTCCCTTGAAGAGGAAAGGGTGATGCAGCAAAGTAGAGATAAGTATTTCCCTCAGTTAAGAACCAAGGTATCAATCCAGTAGGAGAAGAAAGCGCAAATCACCAATACCTGCACAAACAATCAAACATTTGCGCCCAACGCGATAAAGGGGTTGTCAATCCCTTCACGGTCACTTGCAAAGGTGAGATTTGATAGAGATGAATAAAATTAAACAAAAGATAACTAAATATTTTCGTGTTTTTTTGGTTTATAGATCTAAAAATAAAAAATTGCAAAATAATAGATCGGAAACTAATATGATTGAAAATAGACCCGGGGGCATAGGTTTCACTAGAGGTTTCTCTCTTGAAGGCAAATAATACAGTGGGTGAACAAATTACTGTTGAGCAATTGATAGAAAAGCGCAAAGTTATAACAATATCCAAGGCAATGTTTATGTAATATAGGCATCACGTCTGTGTCAAGTAGACCGACTCCTGCCTGCATCTACTACTATTACTGCACACATCGGCCGACTCCTGCCTGCATCTAGAGTATTAAGTTCATGAATAACAGAGTAACGCTTTAAGTAAGATGACATGATGTAGAGGAATAACTCAAGCAGTATGATGTAAACCCCATCTTTGTATCCTCGATGGCAACGATACAATATGTGTCTCGCTACCCATAATTTGTCACTGGGTGAGGACACCGCAAGATTGAACCCAAAGCTAAGCACTTCTCTCATTGCAAGAAAAACCAATCTAGTCGGCCAAACTAAACCGATAGTTCGAAGAGAATTACAAACATATCACATCATGCATATAAGAATTCAGAGAAGATTCAAATAATATTCATATATAATCTGACCATAAATCAACAATTCATCGGATCTCGACAAACACACCACAAAAGAAGATTGCATCGGATAGATCTCAAAGAACATTGAGGAGAACATGGTATTGAGAATCAAGGAGAGAGAAGAAGCCATCTAGCTACTAGCTATGGACCCGTAGGTCTGAGGTAAACTACTCACGCTTCATCGGAAGGGCAATGGAGTTGATGTAGATGTCCTCCGTGATCGAATCCCCCTCCGACAGGATGCCGGAAAAGGCCCCAAGATGGGATCTCACGGGAACAGAAGGTTGCGACGGTGGAAAAGTGTTTCCGTGGATGCTTCTGGTGTTTCTAGAATATATGTGAATATATAGGGCCAAGGGCTAGGTCAGAGGAATCCCGAGGGGGTGGCAAGGTAACCCCCCCTAGGGTGCGCCCTCCACCCTTGCCGCCGCCTCATGGCTCTTCTGACTTGCACTCCAAGTCTCCTGGGTGTCTTTTGGTCCAAGAAAAATCATCGCAAAAAATTTATTCTGTTTGGACTCCGTTTGATATTCCTTTTCTGCGAAGCTCAAAAACAAGGAAAAACAGAAAGTGGCACTTGGCTCTAGGTTAATAGGTTAGTCCCCAAAATAATATAGAATAGCATATTACTGTATATAAAACATCCAAAATAGATAATATAATAGCATGGGACAATAAAAATTTATAGATACGTTGGAGACGTATCAAGCATCCCCAAGCTTAATTCTTGCCCGTCCTCGAGTAGGTAAATGATAAAAATAGAAAATTTTGATGTGGAATACTACCTAACATATTTATCCATGTAATTTTCTTTATTGTGGCATGAATGTTCAGATCCATAAGATTCAAAAACAAAAGTTTAATACTGACATAAAAACAATAATACTTCAAGCATAAACAAGGCCAAAGAAAGTTATCCCTACAAAATCATATAGTCTCGCTATGCTCTATCTTCATCACACAAAGTATTAAATCATGCACAACCCCGATGACAAGCCAAGCAATTGTTTCATACTTTTGATGTTCTCAAACTTTTTCAACTTTATGCAATACATGAGCGTGATCCATGGACATGGCACTATAGGTCGAATAGAATATGGTGGTTGTGGAGAAGACAAAAAGGAAGGAGATAGTCTCACATCAACTAGGCGTATCAACGGGCTATGGAGATGCCCATCAATAGATATCAATATGAGTGGGTAGGGATTGCCATGCAACGGATGCACTAGAGCTATAAGTGTATGAAAACTCAAAAAGAAACTAAGTGGGTATTTATCCAACTTGCTTTCTCACGAAGACCTGGGGCAATTTGAGGAAGCCCATAATTGGAATATACAAGCCAAGTTCTATAATGAAAAATTCGCACTAGTATATGAAAGTGACAACATAGGAGATTCTCTATCATGAAGATCATGGTGCTACTTTGAAGCACAAGTGTGGAAAAAGGATAGTAACATTGTCCCTTCTCTCTTTTATTTTTTTGTGTGGGCTTCTTTGGCCTCTTTTATTTTTTTGTAAAGTCCGAAGACTCATCCCAACTTGTGAGGGAATCATAGCTTCCATCATCCTTTCCTCACATGGGACAATGCTCTAATAATGATGATCATCACACTTTTATTTACTTACAACTCAAGAATTACAACTCGATACTTAGAACAAAATATGACTCTATATGAATGCCTCCGGCGGTGTACTGGGATGTGCAATGGCTATGGAAATACCATAATAGGTAGGTATGGTGACTTTTTGAGGAAGGTATATGGTTGGTGTAAGGTACCGGCGAAAGTTGCATGATACTAGAAGCAATGGTGGAAGGGTGAGAGTACGTATAATCCATGGAATCAACATTAGTCATAAAGAACTCACATACTTATTGCAAAAATCTATTAGGCATCAAAACAAAGTACTACACGCATGCTCCTAGGGGGATAGATTGGTAGGAAAAGACCATCGCTCGTCGCCGACCGCCACTCATAAGGAAGACAATCAATAAATAAATCATGCTCCGACTTCATCACATAACGGTTCACCATATGTGCATGCCACGAGAATCACAAACTTTAACACAAGTATTTCTCCAATCCACAATTACTCACTAGCATGACTCTAATATCACCATCTTTATATCTCAAAACAATCATAAAGAATCAAACTTCTCCTAGTATTCAATGCACTTTATATGAAAGTTTTTATTATATCCCTCTTGGATGCCTATCATATTAGAACTAAATTCATAACCAAAGCAAATTACCATGCTGTTTAGAGATACTCTCAAAATAATATAAGTGAAGCATGAGAGTTCAACAATTTCTATAAACTAAAACCACCACCGTGCTCTAAAAAGATATAAGTGAAGCACTAGAGCAAAATTGCCTAGCTCAAAAGATATAAGTGAAGCACATAGAGTATTCTAATAAATCATGATTCATGTGTGTTTCTCTGAAAAGGTGTGTACAGCAAGGATGATTGTGGCAAACTAAAAAAGCAAAAACGCGTATCATACAAGACGCTCCAAGCAAAACATATGTCATGTGGTGAATAAAAATATAGCCTCAAGTAAAGTTACCGATAGATGAAGACGAACGAGGGGATGCCTTCCGGGGCATCCCCAAGCTTAGGCTCTTGGTTGTCCTTGAATATTACCTTGGGGTGACTTGGGCATCCCCAAGCTTAGGCTCTTGCCACTCCTTATTCCATGGTCCATAAGATCTTTACCCAAAACTTGAAAACTTCACAACACAAAACTCAATAAAAAATCTCATGAGATAAGTTACTGTTGTGAACTCATTCTTTATTTATATTGGTGTAATATGTACTATATCCCAACTTCTCCATGGTTCATACCCCCCGATACTACCCATAGATTCATCAAAATAAGCAAACAACACAAACAAAACAGAATATGTCAAAAATAGAACAGTCTGTAGCAATCTGTAACTCTCAAATACTTATGTAACTCCAAAAATTCTGAAAAATTAGGAAAACATAGGCAATTTGTATATTGATCTTCTGCAAAAATAATCAGTATTTTATCATGCCACTGCTAAAAATCAAAATTGTTTTCCTGAGCGCAAAAGTTACTGTTTTCAGCAAGATCAAATCAACTATCACCATAAGCTATCGCAAAGGTCTTACTTGGCAAAAACACTAATTAAAACATAAAAACACATCTAACCAGAGGCTAGATGAATTATTTATTGCAAAAGGGGACCAAAAAAAGGAAGAACAAAAATAAAATCGGGTTGCCTCCCAACAAGCGCTATTGTTTAACGCCCTTAGCTAGGCATAAAAACATAGATTTAGGTATTGTCATCTTTGGTGTGCAATCCATAAGTAGCTCTCATAATAGATTCATATGGCAACTTAATTTTCTTTCTAGGAAAGTGTTGCATGCCCTTCCTTAACAGAAATTGAAATCTAATGTTTCCTCTGTCATATCAATATTTGCACCAATCGTTCTAAGGAAAGGTCTACCAAGAATAATAGGACATGTAGGATTGCAATCTATATCAAGAACAATGAAATCTACGGGCACATAATTCCTATTTGCAACCATAAGAACATCATTAATCCTTCCCATAGGTTTCTTAATAGTGGAATATGCAATATGCAAATTGAAAGAACAATCATCAAATTCATTGAAACCTAACACATCACATAAAGTTTTTGGAATCGTGGAAACGCGAGCACCCAAATCACACAAAGCATGGCACTCATAATCTTTGATCTTAATCTTAATAGTAGGTTCCCACTCATCATAAAGTTTTATAGGAATAGAAACTTCCAATTCAAACTTTTCTTCAAAAGATTTCATCACAACATCAACAATATGGTTAGTAAAAGCTTTATTTTGATTATAAGCATGAGGAGAATTCAACATGGATTGCAACAAGGAAATACAATCGATTAAGAACAATTATCATAATTAAATTCCTTGAAATCCAAAAGAGTGGGTTCATTGCTACTTAAAGTTTTGACCTCTCCAATCCCACTTTTATCAATTTTTGTATCAAGATCTATACACTCCAAATCATTGGGATGCCTTCTAGCTAAAGTTGACTCATCTCCAGTCCCATCTTTATCAATATTGATATTGGAAAACAAAGATTCAATAGGATTCACATCAATCACTTTAAGATCTTCATCATTATTTTTCACAAAAACTAGAAGAACATGCTTTTACAAACCAATCTCGCTTAGCACGCATCTTAGCGGTTCTTTCTTTACCACTGGTGCGCGTCGGTGCTATACAAAGGGTTTTAACCCCTTCCCATGACGACATTTGGAACTGTCGCCAAGTGAGTGTGAGGGATAGGGGGGTCGTTCCCACACGACCCAGAAACCGTTGGGGATAGGGGGCCTTGGTGCATACAGTTGTCCCTATATATCCGTTTCCGATATCTCAAATATCCCAAAAGTTTCATCCTTGCTGCTCGTTTGTGCTCGCATTGCCATCGCAGTCGGAGTTTTGTGGTTTTACCTAAAACCAGGCAGATTCCAGGCACATGAGTTTCCCAGGCACGTACCAAACTAGCTCTGTGTTTATGATGCCTGGCACATCACAAACAATTCATGATTATAAACTGTAATGATAGGTAGACAATCACACACATTTAGTTTTCCCGCACCGTATGTGATAGTGTCTGACATCACACATGCTTTACAAACGGCAACTGTGTGCATGGTTACACACGTTTCCCCTCCGTGAACCGTGTTGGATTATGATGTATATCGCCCACGCTGTGCTTTATTAACCGTGTGCGTCGTAATGACCTGCACACTGTAATTTCGCCCTAATTTAATTGCTACTATTTAAAATTGTACCTAATTTAAACTTGAAACTAGGCTATAGCTTTATTCATATTCATCAGGTTCAAACAACCAATGCATTATTCGATTCAAAAGTACATATGTTTAAGAATTACATGTAGCGATCCGACCTCAAACGGCCAAATCTCTGTGCATAAGTGTCATCCCTGGATCGGTAATGCTGACACACACAATACTTCGAAGGATTTATAACAGAGTAGCAATCACACACTTATTACATCGAATGTCTCCAAAAGAGAACTTATTACAATAAATACGGCTTAAGGCCATCTAAGTAAGATAACAGTGGAAGGCTTGGAAGATAAAGTGAGTCCATCAACTCCAACGGCATAGCTGAGTGCACGACAACGACCTAGCGCACCTTACTCTTTGTCTGAAAAGTCTGCAACATGGCGTGTTGCAGCCCGAAACGGGTCAGCACATGGAATATGCTAGCAAGATAACATACTAGAGCAATGAAACAAGTAAAAGCTATCACTACATGCATATATGGTTGGTGGAGGCTCTATGGTTATAATGTTTTTGCAAAAAGCTAATTTTTTCCTACACCAAAGGAATATATCTTATTTAACTATCATGGTAGTTGAAAAACATTGAGAATGGTAAAACCCCATCTCAATCCCAATTAAAAGTAATTAACATCCCAACAAATTAATTTAGGGTGATGAGATCCACATGATAATCCAAGAAGCAGATACTCAAGATGTCCATAATCGGGGACACGGCTAACCATGATTGGTTTGTACACTCTGCAGAGGTTTGCGCACTTTTCCCCATAAGACTCGATCTCCTCCGTTGGATTTCTCGCACTACAAGGTGTTTGAGAAACGGATGACCGAGACATAGTCTTTCAGAAGCATTAACTCTAACCCTGGGTAGACAGTACCAACCTACATCCCCAACATCTGCTAGCCTGCCACTAGAAGAGGTCATGCAACTTACTCCACTATGCTAGAGCCCATAATAGCTTGTGGCTGCACACGGAAGTTTCTAGCATGAATAATCTTATGATCCCTTTGAGCCTGGGCCGCGAACCAAAAAGGACAGCATTGGTATATCCCCAGGTGCCCGCAACCAATCCACCCAGATGTGTGTTTAAGTAGCCACCTTAAGTAAACCATTAATTAATAATCTCACATCTATCATGGATACACTCAAACCCAATCCACGTCTACGAGCATAGCATGGCAATATAAGCATAACATAGAAGTAACTTCCAGGGGTTTGATAATAAAAGGGCAATAGGTTCTACCTCATCAACTACTTCCCAAAACCCACATGTTAAGAGATCCTACTCATGCAATGTTTGAGGGTTGTAACTAATGCATAAAAAGGGGTAATAAAGGGGTATGATCAATGTGTTACTTGCCTTGTTGATGATCTGCAAAACCTAGTGACTCGTAGTAGCACACTGCGCACTCCGGGAATTCTATCACAAACAAACAATAGCATACATAAGCACTAAAGCAAAGATGCAAGATTAAAACTTCAAATAAGAAGATCCAAACCGAAAGTTCAACTGAAGAGGTTCGATTTGCAAAAAGAAACGATCGAATCGAAGCTACGGAACAGAAACTATGGTCAAAAGAACTTCGTAGAAAAATCTGCTTGAAAACAAATTTTAAATTTGTCAAAACCTTGTTGAAGTTGGTTAAACAGAGAGAGGGGTCCGAGGCGAAGGTTTTGGCGTTGGTTTTACTGGATTTGGACAAACGGTTAAGAAACGACGAGGGTTTGAAGTTCAGGGGCTAATCTGCGATAAAAATAATCGGGATAGGTCCCTGGCCAAAAATAAAATAGAAAGAAAAGACTAACGAACGTTCAGTGTCTAAACCTAACCGGCGAACAACGTTCGTTAAAACGGACGAACGTCCGCTAAATAAAAATAAACCGACGAAAACCGGAAAAAATGCATCTAGGGTTTACAAAAAAACCGGCGGTTTGTAGGATCTAGAAGTAGATGTGTCTAGAGGGGGGTGATTAGACACATAATGCTCAAGTTGCAATTTTTAAGCTTTTTCGGTTTAGGTGGAGTTTAGGCACAATTTCAACACACTCAATACATATCAAGCAAGCATGCAAAGAGTATATGAGCAGCGGAATGTAAAGCATGCAACTTGCAGGAATGTAAAGGGAAGGGTTTGGAGAGATCAAACGCAATTGGAGACACGGATGTTTTTCCCGTGGTTCGGATAGGTGGTGCTATCCTACATCCACGTTGATGGAGACTTCAACCCACGAAGGGTAATGGTTGCGCGAGTCCACACAGGGCTCCACCCAAGGGTAACGGTTGCGCGAGTCCACACAGGGCTCCACCCACGAAGGGTCCACGAAGAAGCAACCACCCACAAAGGGTCCACGAAGAAGCAACCTTGTCTATCCCACCATGGCCATCGCCCACACAGGACTTGCCTCACTAGCGGTAGATCTTCACGAAGTAGGCGATCTCCTTGCCCTTACAAACTCCTTGGTTCAACTCCACAATCTTGTCGGAGGCTCCCAAGTGACACCTAGCCAATCTAGGAGACACCACTCTCCAAGAAGTAACAAATGGTGTGTAGGTAATGAACTCCTTGCTCTTGTGCTTCAAATGATAGTCTCCCCAACACTCAACTC
>NC_041388.1:154814358-154823070 GCF_002162155.2 Triticum dicoccoides
TGAGTGGAAAGCAACTTGGGAAGGCTAGAGATCAAGATTCATATGGTAGGAATGGAATGTCTTGGTCTCAACACATGAGTAGGTGGTTCTCTCTCAGAACATATGAGTTGGAATGGTGTGTGTGTTCTGATGGCTCTCTCCTCGAATGAGAAGAAGGTGGAGGGGTATATATAGCCTCCACACAAAATCCAACCGTTACACAGTTTTCCAATCTCGGTGGGACCGAATCAATAAACTCGGTCGGACCGAAAATGTAAACCTAGTGACCGTTAGAGATTTCGGTGGGACCGACTGGATCAACTCGGTGGGACCGATGTGCTGGGGTTAGGGTAAATCCAAAACTCGGTTTGACCGATTACTCAAACTCGGTGGGACCGATTTGGGTAATAAGTGAAACTGAGATTTGGCCAAGCAAACTCGGTGGAACCGATTGCATATCTCGGTGGGGCCGAGAATATTGCAATAGGTAACAGAGAGTTTGCAGGCCCATCTCGGTGAGACCGAGATCCCATCGGTGAGATCGAACTGATTAGGGTTTGGTAGTGGCTTATGACAATTGGAACTCGGTGGCGCCGGATAGGAAAAATCGGTAGGACCGAGTTTGGCTTAGGGTTTAGGTCATATGTGGAAGTGGGAAAGTAGCTGAGGGTTTTGGAGCATATCACTAAGCACATGAAGCAAGAGGCTCATTAAGCAACACCTCATCCCTCCTTAATAGTATTGGCTTTTCCTAAAGACTCAATGTGATCTTGGATCACTAAAATGTAAAATGAGGAGTCTTGAGCTTGAAGCTTTAGCCAATCCTTTGTCCCTAGCATCTTGAAGGAGTTCCCACAGCCTTTAGTCCATGCCACTCCATTGTTGAACTTATCTGAAACATGCTAGATTGAAATGTTAGTCCAACAAGAGATATGTTGTCATCAATTATCAAAACCACCTAGGGAGCACTTGTGCTTTCAATCTCCCCCTTTTTGGTAATTGATGGCAACATACATCAAAGCTTTAGATAAAGATATAAAGAACAACAAGTAAAGCTTTGGAAGGACATGTAACAAGCATAGGCTCCCCCTACATGTATGCACTCATGTAAATATGAAATAGAGAGGCATGTGAGAGCATAACCATGACAGAGTAGGCAAAGTGTTACATGTATCTTGGCCATATGCATCAGAGCAAAAGATTATCAAGGAAAATACCTTCATGCTCATGAGTCCTTCTTGCAAACAGTATGTACATAAGCAAGAACTCCTCATACTCATGATTTTGATGCATATACTTACCTTGTGGTCTTGAGTTGGCTTAGGATGGAATGAACCTGCACAAACAAGGTTAGATAACACAGGTACGTCCACTAGCCAGAGCAAACAAAAGAAACCACAAGAATACTAAGATTGGGATGACATGTAGAGAGTGAGTACAAGGTACCATATTGAATTCAACATGTCCCCAAGAATAAAGATATGCAATGAATTTGACTGATTTCTTTCCCTTAGGTGTCTTGCTCCCCCTGAATCTTACATGGGATATTGGGAGAAGATAGGAAACAGAAAATCAGAGCTGAAGGATATGAATAGAACTAAATTCAAATGAGTTCATATGAACATGTCTTTCCCCCCAAAAGACATGTGGCATCTCTCCTCTTGAACATCAAGCATCTGGGATCCTTGAGTATTCTCTCCCCCTTAGTACTTTCTCCTTTGTAGCTCTCTCCTTCTGATGATAAGCTTTGATGTGATCTCTCTCTCCCCCTTTGACATCAATTTCCAAAAAGGTTGTTCCTGGAATCCGTCGAATAGGTTTGGTCCTTGAGATTCAGTACAAAGCAGTGAATAAAACTGTGATGCTTGTAGAGGACAAGATTCATTGAGTGGAGCTGGATCAGAAGAAATATAGAATATGTGGCAAACTGTTTTTCCTGTTGTGAAATCGGTGGCACCGAGTGGCATGTTTCGGTAGTACCGAAGGGATTCGGTTAGACCGAAAATAGCTATTCGGTGAAACCGAGTTCATCACAGAGAAAAACACTTGTTACCTCAGCTCACTAGTCAAGTAAGATCTCACAAAGGTTTGCAATGAATTAGCTGAAAGATTTGCAAGGAATTTGATGCAGAAATATGCAGAACAAAAATCAAAAAGAAAAGGGTAAAAGGTTTCTAGATGAAGTTTTTTTTTGATTGAAAAAGAAAGAAACAAATATGCAAGGGACAAATGCAATAACTCAGAAAGGAACACAAGAGAACTTCATCTAGAATTGGGCGGTGACATAGTCACCTATGTTAGAGTATATTGACTTAGGAGTCAAGTTAGAACACTTGATCATAGGTCATACTCATCGCTTAAGCTCAAAATGGGGTTACCATTTTTCGTTTAAGCATCTTGATGTATTCACATCTTGTTGAGTTGCTTTGACTCATGTCTTGGAGTAAAGCTTCTCTAAGATGGAATAACATACCTTGGGTGGTGATGTGGTTCTTGCTCATGTAGTTGAACTTGTGTGGGTGCTCAAGGTTGATGTAGTTCATCAAGAGTTGGGAGCACCACTTGGAGTTTGAGTTCATCTACCTACATGGGTTAGTTCTTGCAAGGAAGAGCACTTGTGTATCCAAAAATGACAATCATGAAGCTTAATCATAGAGTTTGTCAAAGGATATGTTTCATGGTTTTGTGCTTCCTTGTCTTCAGCCACTATTGTGTAGAGTCTTGGTGATGTAGAGATCGCTCAGGATATGAGTGAGTCGCAATCTTATGGAATTAGATTCAACCAAGCACCTACATGGGTTAGACAACATGCAAGGTGCAAATATATCCAAGACATAAGATAGTTATCATAAGAGATATATCATGGATTAGTCATAAGCTCATGTCTTTCATGTATCCAATGGAGTTTCTACTCCAAGTTCGAAGCATCAACGATGTTCAATTCTCCTCTCAACCTGCAAAACACTTTCTCATCAAGCGGTTTAGTGAATATATCCGCTAATTGCTTATCGGTGCGAACATGCTTAAGATTGATGTCACCCTTAGCAACATGATCTCGAATGAAATGATGACGAACTTCAATATGCTTAGTCCGAGAATGTTGTACAGGATTATGACCAATTTTGATAGCACTTTCATTGTCACAAAGCAGTGGAACATGTTTCACATAAATCCCATAATCTTTAAGAGTTTGAGTCATCCAAAGTAATTGAGCGCAACATGAACCAGCGGCAATGTATTCAGCTTCGGCGGTGGATAAGGATACCGAGTTTTGTTTCTTGGAAGACCAAGACACAAGAGATCTACCAAGAAATTGACAAGTACCCTAAGTGGACTTTCTATCAACCTTGTCTCCGGCATAATCCGAGTCGGAATAGCCAACAAGATCAAAAGAAGACCTCTTAGGATACCAAATGCCAAAAATTGGTGTATGGATTAAATATCTCACTATCCTTTTCACAGCCTTAAGATGACAATCTTTAGGAGCAGCTTGATATCGTGCACACATGCACACACTTAGCATAATATCGGGACGTGAAGCACATAGGTATAACAATGAACCAATCATAGAGCGATAAACCTTTTGATCAACCGGTTCACCATCTTTGGTTAAATCATTATGTCCACTAGTAGGCATGGGTGTAGACATACCTTTGCATTCTTGCATATTGAACTTCTTGAATAAGTCCTTGGTGTACTTTGTTTGAGAGACAAATGTACCTTCCTTAGTTTGCTTGATTTGCAACCCAAGAAAGAATTTGAGTTCACTCATCATAGACATCTCAAACTTCTCTGACATTAGTTTTCCAAATTTTTCACTAAAGAGAGGGTTAGTTGAACCAAATATGATATCATCAACATAAATTTGGCATACAAATAGTTCTCCATTAACCCTCTTAGTGAAAAGAGTAGAATCAATTTTACCAATTTCAAAACCACTTGTAGTAAGGAACTTGGTCAAGCATTTGTACCATGCTCTAGGAGCTTGTTTAAGACCATAAAGAGCTTTGTGAAGTTTGTAAACATGATTTGGTTTCTTGGGATTGATAAAGCCGGGAGGTTGTTTGACATAAACTTCCTCCTCTATTTCAGCATTTAGAAAAGCACTTTTAATGTCCATTTGGTACAAGGTGATATTATGGTGATTAGCATAGGCAAGTAAGATGCGAATGGACTCAAGTCTAGCAACGGGAGCATACGTCTCACCATAGTCCATACCTTCGACTTGTGTGTATCCTTGGGCGACGAGACATGCTTTGTTGCGAACCACTTGTCCGTCTTCATCTTGCTTGTTGCGAAACACCCATTTGGTACCAATG
Source organism: Triticum dicoccoides (assembly GCF_002162155.2). Lineage (NCBI taxonomy): Eukaryota > Viridiplantae > Streptophyta > Magnoliopsida > Poales > Poaceae > Triticum > Triticum dicoccoides. Next base: position 154,818,657 of record NC_041388.1, read on the forward strand.
ATGTTGTGGTTGTTGTCAGGCTTCTCAACCAATGTCCAAACTTGGTTTCTCTCAAAATTATGTAGCTCTTCATGCATAGCATTTATCCAATCTGGATCTTCCAATGCTTCTTCAACCTTCATAGGTTCAATGCTAGAGATGAATGAATAGTTTTCACAAAAGTTAGCTAAACGAGTTTTTGAGCGAGTGATTCTCCCGGTTTGTATATCATTGAGGATTTGCTCGACGGGATGATCTTTGGCAATTCTTGCTCGAACTCGTGAGAGCTTTTGCTTGGGTCTTCGTTGAACATCTTCTTCATCTTGTTCTTCTTCTTGGCCTTCTTCATTGTTGACGTCGTCGTTCTCTTGTCGTGGTGGAGAAGGAGGTTGTTGATGTTCGTCTTGACGTATTTCCTCGTTTTCTTCATCTTGATGTGTCCCACTTGTGGATGCTTCCGTGTCGATTCTTGGTTCACCTTGTCGTGAAGTAGAAGCTTCCACTTGGACGGATGAAGTACTCTCCTTCACCTCTGTTGGACGAATTTTTCCAATGGACAAGTCTTGAATTGCTTCTGAAGGGTCTTTGTCTCCTACATCAATTGGCAATTGCTCTACTTGCGAGCCATTAGATTCATCAAACTTCACATCTACCGTCTCTTCAACCTTTCGGGTGAAATTGTTGTAGACACGGTAAGTGTGAGAGTTTGAGCCATAACCAAGTAGAAAACCTTCATGAGATTTAGGAGCAAACTTTGAACGACGATGCTTATCAAGAATGTAGCACTTTGAGCCGAATACTCGAAAGTATCCAACTTGAGGCTTGTTACCGGTGAGGAGCTCGTATGCCGTCTTGCCGAGTAGCTTGTGAAGATATAAGCGATTTGTTGCGTGACAAGCTGTCTCAACCGCTTCTGCCCAAAAGTGCTTTGGCGTCTTGTATTCATCAAGCATCGTTCTTGCCATTTCGATGAGCGTCCGGTTCTTCCTCTCAACAACTCCATTTTGTTGAGGTGTGTACGTAGCCGAGAACTCGTGTGAAATCCCTTCTTCGTCAAGAAAGGTGTCCACATTTGCGTTCTTGAACTCCGTTCCGTTGTCACTCCGAACCTTCTTGATCTTCACATCAAACTGATTTTGGGCTTTCCTAGCGAAGTTTCTGAAGATCTTCTGGACCTGCGACTTGTCATTAAGAAAGAACACCCACATAAATCTTGAAAAGTCATCAACTATAACTAGACCAAAAGAATTTCCACCGAGACTCTTGTAGGCGTTGGGACCAAAAAGATCCATGTGAAGTAGCTCGAGTGGCCTCCTTGTGGTCATGATGTTCTTCACGGGATGTCTTCCTCCAACCTGTTTACCTGCTTGACAAGCACTGCAAAGTCTATCCTTATCAAATATGACGTCGTTAACTCCAAGGATATGATTTCCTTTAATAAGCTTGTCAAGGTTTCTCATGCCAACGTGACCTAGTCGTCTATGCCACAACCAACCTTTTGAGGATTTAGCAACAAAGCAAGTTTTAGGTTGAGCCTTTTTAGAGAAATCGACAATGTAAAGATCTCCTCTACACATACCCGTAAAGACCATTTTATGATTGTCTCGACGAAATACTTGGCAATCTACCTCAGTAAATAGGACATTCAAACCGAAATCAGCAAGTCTAGATACTGAAAGTAAGTTGTAGCCAAGAGATTCAACGAGCATGACATTTTGAATGGAACTATCATGTGAGATGGCCACCTTACCAAGGCCAACCACTTTACCCTTTGAATTATCACCAAAGGTGACATATTTTCGAGGGCCGTCATTTTCAGCAAGCTCACGAAACATCTCTTCATCTCCGGTCATATGATCAGTACATCCACTATCAAGAACCCATTCCTTTCCTCCTGATTCATATCCCCGAAGATTTGCCATAAGACCAAAATGTCTCATTGCATCATCAAGATCGAAGTCACTATCATCCTCATCGTAATATTCATGTTCATCATGATCTTGTGATTCATCATTTCCTAGAGAGGGTAATTCATCAGATAAATGATCATCAAAGTTGTCACTTTTATGAATTCTTATAGCTTTGAGTATGATATCATTAATGATTCCAACATCTCCTTTAGCATGCTTAAGATTGGCAAGTTCAAGAAGACATTTACCAAAACTAGGATCACTAGAGTTCATCTTACTCAAGGCAATAGGTTTATGGAGAATTTCATCCAAAGTTTTCAAGGAATGATTGGGAAACCGTTCCTCAAGAAATTTCCATATAGTATAGGTGCAATTTTGAGTAGGCAAACTAGCAATCAAATTTTTGGGCAATCCTCTAATGATGAGCTCAATAGTTCTAAGATTGCGAATCATGTCAATATCTTCATCTAGGGTAGGATGCAAGGGATCAATATGGGGTGCACAAGGGCTAGCAATATACTTGTTCAAATGATATTGATTGAAGATTACAAGCATCTCATTTTTCCACTCATGAAAGTACTCATCATCAAGAATAGGCACTCTATGCCTAAGACTCCCTAATGTAGACACATCCATCTTCCTCCAATGGTGATTAAACCAAGGCAATGGAGACCAAAGCTCTGATACCACTTGTAGGATCTAGAAGTAGATGTGTCTAGAGGGGGGTGATTAGACACATAATGCTCAAGTTGCAATTTTTAAGCTTTTTCGGTTTAAGTGGAGTTTAGGCACAATTTCAACACACTCAATACATATCAAGCAAGCATGCAAAGAGTATATGAGCAGCGGAATGTAAAGCATGCAACTTGCAAGAATGTAAAGGGAAGGGTTTGGAGAGATCAAACGCAATTGGAGACACGGATGTTTTTCCCGTGGTTCGGATAGGTGGTGCTATCCTACATCCACGTTGATGGAGACTTCAACCCACGAAGGGTAACGGTTGCCCGAGTCCACATAGGGCTCCACCCAAGGGTAATGGTTGCGCGAGTCCACACAGGGCTCCACCCACGAAGGGTCCACGAAGAAGCAACCACCCACAAAGGGTCCACGAAGAAGCAACCTTGTCTATCCCACCATGGCCATCGCCCACACAGGACTTGCCTCACTAGCGGTAGATCTTCACGAAGTAGGCGATCTCCTTGCCCTTACAAACTCCTTGGTTCAACTCCACAATCTTGTCGGAGGCTCCCAAGTGACACCTAGCCAATCTAGGAGACACCACTCTCCAAGAAGTAACAAATGGTGTGTAGGTAATGAACTCCTTGCTCTTGTGCTTCAAATGATAGTCTCCCCAACACTCAACTCTCTCTCATAGGATTTGGATTTGGTGGAAAGAAGATTTGAGTGGAAAGCAACTTGGGAAGGCTAGAGATCAAGATTCATATGGTAGGAATGGAATGTCTTGGTCTCAACACATGAGTAGGTGGTTCTCTCTCAGAACATATGAGTTGGAATGGTGTGTGTGTTCTGATGGCTCTCTCCTCGAATGAGAAGAAGGTGGAGGGGTATATATAGCCTCCACACAAAATCCAACCGTTACACAGTTTTCCAATCTCGGTGGGACCGAATCAATAAACTCGGTCGGACCGAAAATGTAAACCTAGTGACCGTTAGAGATTTCGGTGGGACCGACTGGATCAACTCGGTGGGACCGATGTGCTGGGGTTAGGGTAAATCCAAAACTCGGTTTGACCGATTACTCAAACTCGGTGGGACCGATTACTCAAACTCGGTGGGACCGATTTGGGTAATAAGTGAAACTAAGATTTGGCCAAGCAAACTCGGTGGAACCGATTGCATATCTCAGTGGGGCCGAGAATATTGCAATGGCTAACAGAGAGTTTGCAGGCCCATCTCGGTGAGACCGAGATCCCATCGGTGAGACCGAACTGATTAGGGTTTGGCAGTGGCTTATGACAATTGGAACTCGGTGGCGCCGAATAGGAAAAATCGGTAGGACCGAGTTTGGCTTAGGGTTTAGGTCATATGTGGAAGTGGGAAAGTAGCTGAGGGTTTTGGAGCATATCACTAAGCACATGAAGCAAGAGGCTCATTAAGCAACACCTCATCCCTCCTTAATAGTATTGGCTTTTCCTAAAGACTCAATGTGATCTTGGATCACTAAAATGTAAAATGAGGAGTCTTGAGCTTGAAGCTTTAGCCAATCCTTTGTCCCTAGCATCTTGAAGGAGTTCCCACAGCCTTTAGTCCATGCCACTCCATTGTTGAACTTATCTGAAACATGCTAGATTGAAATGTTAGTCCAACAAGAGATATGTTGTCATCAATTATCAAAACCACCTAGGGAGCACTTGTGCTTTCACGGTTTTTACCTAAAAACCAAAAAAACCGGTCGCGTTGAAACAAATCGGATCGACGGAGGCGGTTCCAGCGGGGCTCCGGCGGCATGCACCGGCGCGGGGCTCCGGCTGCGCGGTGGAGCAGCGGCGGGGCGACAGCAGCAG
>NC_041388.1:154823361-154847325 GCF_002162155.2 Triticum dicoccoides
TCGAGGTGCTTGGGGAAGGGGGCGACAGCGGCGTGTCCGAGACGGACACGTCCATGGCGGCGGCACGGACTCCACGCGCGAGCGGGAGACGGCGAGGCGGAGCTGGGCCGCCTCGGCTCGGCCGTCGGCCCAGTTTGGTCCGAAGTTTTTTTAAATATGGTTCTGCCGAGAAAAATCCATAAAAAAATAAAATAAAAATCTAAAAATGCCAAAACAGATTTTCACCGTCTAAATAAAATATTTAGAACAAAGTGAACATTTTCTTGGCCTAAAAATGCAATTTTAAAAAATGCACATTTTTTCTAATTCAAATAAAATAGCGATAAAATCCAAATAAAATATTTATTTGATTTTAATATTTTTCCTCCATTATTTCACTTATTTTGGAGAGGTCATATTATCTCCTCTCATATAATTTTAATTATGAAATATTTTTGGAGAGAAAAATAAGTAAAACCAAAATGATCCACTTTTCAATATTTGAGAAAATTCAAATATGAAAACAATAAAATCCCCAACTCTCTCCGTGGGTCCTCGAGTTGCTTTGAATTTTGGGATGGCAAAGCCAAAATGCAATTAAAATATGATATGCACATGATGACCTATGTATAACATTCCAAATTCGAAATTTGGGATGTTACAAACCTACGCCCCTAAGGTGAATCTCACCCTCGAGATTCGGGTTGGCTAGAAAATAGATGTGGGTGGTCTTCACTGGGATAAAGTGAGCCACTTTGGTCAAACGATCCACTACTATCCAAATAGAATCGCATCCCGATCGGGTTCTCGGCAATCCGGTAATGAAATCCATGCCAAGTTTGTCCCACTTCCATTCGGGTATCGGCATAGGCTGCAGTAATTCCGCTGGCTTTTGATGTTCTGCCTTCGCTCTCTGACATACATCACATACGGCTACATACTCGACAATATCCTTCTTCATACCAGTCGACCAGAAACGCTCCTTCAAATCTAAATACATCTTGGTGTTTCCGGGGTGTATCGGGTATGGCGAGTCATGAGCCTCCTGGAGTATCAACTTCCGATCTCTGGATTATTGCGTACGTAAACACGGTCCTCCAACCACAAGGTGTCGTGCTCATCCTCACGAAAACCCTTGGCTTTTCCTTTTCTCATTTTCTCCTTTATCTCTATAATTCCCTGATCATCCTTCTGAGCTTCTCGAATTTTTCCCAATAATGTCGACTGAATTTCCAATGCTACAACAAAACCTCTAGGGACTATCTCCAAACGTAGCTCCCTGAGATCTTCCGCTAACTCTGTTGGTAATCCTCCGCTTACGAGGTTATTGGCATAACTCTTTCGGCTTAAAGCATCTGCTACGACATTGGCCTTGCCTGGAGCCCTGGATGATAGTGCAACTTCATATCATAATCCTTTATAAGCTCCAACCATCTCCTCTGCCTGAGGTTCAACTCCTTCTATGTGAAAATGTACTTCAAACTCTTATGATCTGTGTACACATCACAATGATTTCCAATAAGAAAATGTCTCCAGGTCTTGAGTGCATGCACTATAGCTGCTAACTCCAAATCATGCGTGGCATAATTCAACTCATGAGGTCAAAGCTGTCGTGAGGCATATGAAACAACTCTTCCGTCCTGCATAAGCACGCCTCCAAGTCCTAAGCGAGATGCGTTGCAATACACTTGGAAATCCTTGCGTATATCCGGCAGAATTAGCACTGGGGTGTAACCAAATGTTTCTTCAACTCCTAGAAACTTGCCTCATATTCATCTGTCCATTTAAACTTAGTGTCCTTCTTCAACAACTACGTCATAGGCTTCGCAATCTTAGAGAAATTCTCAATGAATCTCCGATAATACCCCACGAGTCCAAGAAAACTGCGGATCTCTCCAACTGAGGTGGGTGCCAACCACTCAGTGACTGACTGAACCTAAGTAGGGTCTACTGCTATGTAACGCCCCGAGACCGATGTGCCAGGTGTCGTCCAGTTATTCGTTGTTGTTGCCTTGTCATTGCTTGTGTGGCATGCATTCCATATCATGTCATCATGTGCATTTCATTTGCATACATGTTCGTCTCATGCATCCGAGCATTTCCCCGTTGTCCGTTTTGCAATCCGGCGCTCCTATGTCACCCGGTATTCCTTTCTACCTCTTTTCGTGTGCAGGCGTTAAACGTTTTCGAATTGGACCGAGACTTGCCAAGCGGCCTTGGTTTACTACCGGTAGACCGCCTGTCAAGTTTCGTGCCATTTGGACTTCGTTTGATACTCCAACGGTTAACCGAGGGACTGAAAAGGCCTCGTGTGTGTTGTAGCCCAACACCCCTCCAAACTGGCCCAAAACCCACCTAAACCTCCTGAAGGAAATATGCCCTAGAGGCAATAATAATGTTATTATCTTTATTTCCTTATATCATGATAAATGTTTATTATTCATGCTAGAATTGTATTATCCGGAAACATAATACTTGTATGAATACATAGACAAACCAAACGTCACTAGTATGCCTCTACTTGACTAGCTCATTAATCAAAGATGGTTATGTTTCCTAACCATAGACATGTGTTGTCATTTGATTAACGGGATCACATTATTAGGAGAACGATGTGATTGACATGACCCATTCCATTAGCTTAGCACCCGATCGTTTAGTATGTTGCTATTGCTTTCTTCATGACTTATACATGTTCCTATGACTATGAGATTATGCAACTCCCGTTTGCCGGAGGAACACTTTGTGTGCTACCAAACTTCACAACATAACTGGGTGATTATAAAGGAGCTCTACAGGTGTCTCCAAAGGTACATGTTGGGTTGGCGTATTTCGAGATTAGGATTTGTCACTCCGATTGTCGGAGAGGTATCTCTGGGCCCCCTCGGTAATGCACATCACATAAGCCTTGCAAGCATTGCAACTAATGAGTTAGTTGCGAGATGATGTATTACGAAACGAGTAAAGAGACCTGCCGGTAACGAGATTGAACTAGGTATTGAGATACCGATGATCGAATCTCGGGCAAGTAACATACCGATGACAAAGGGAACAACGTATGTTGTTATGAGGTCTGACCGATAAAGATCTTCGTAGAATATGTAGGAGCCAATATGAGCATCCAGGTTCCACTATTGGTTATTGACCGGAGACGTGTCTCGGTCATGTCTACATTGTTCTCGAACCCGTAGGGTCCGCACGCTTAAGGTTTCGATGACAGTTATATTATGAGTTTATGAGTTTTGATGTACCAAAGTTAGTTTGGAGTCCCGGATGTGATCACGGACATAACGAGGAGTCTCGAAATGGTCGAGACATAAAGATTGATATATTGGACGGCTATATTCGGACACCGGAAGTGTTCCGGGTGATTTCGGAGAAAACCGGAGAGCCGAAGGGTTACTGGAACCCTACCGGGAGAAGTAATGGGCCATATGGGCCTTAGTGGAGAGAGAGAGAGAGAGGGGCAGCAAGGGTGGGCCACGCGCCTCCTCCCCTCTGGTCCGAATTGGACTAGGAGAGGGGGGCAGTGCCCCCCTTTCCTTCTCCTTCCCCACTTCCTTCCCTCTCCTAGTAGGAGTCCTACTCCTACTAGGAGGAGGACTCCTCCTTGGCGCGCCTATAGGGCCGGCCGGCCTCCTCCCCTTGCTCCTTTATATACGGGGGCAGGGGGCACCCCTAGAGACAAGTTGATCCACGTGATCATATTCTTAGCCGTGTGCGGTGCCCCCTTCCACCATAATCCTCGATAATATTGTAGCGGTGCTTAGGCGAAGCCCTGCGACGGTTGTACATCAAGATCGTCACCACGCCGTCGTGCTGACGGAACTCTTCCCCGACACTTTGCTGGATCAGAGTCCGGGGATCGTCATCGAGCTGAACGTGTGCTAAAACTCGGAGGTGTCGTAGTTTCGGTGCTTGATCGGTCGGGCCGTGAAGATGTACGACTACATCAACCGCGTTGTGCTAACGCTTCTGCTGTCGGTCTACAAGGGTACGTAGATCACACTCTCCCCTCTTGTTGCTATGCATCACCATGATCTTGCGTGTGCGTAGGAATTTTTTTGAAATTACTACGTTCCCCAACAGTGGTATCAGAGCAAGGTTTTATGTGTTGATGTTATATGCACGAGTAAAACACAAGTGAGTTGTGGGCGATATAAGTCATACTACTTACCAGCATGTCATACTTTGGTTCGGCGGTATTGTTGGACGAAGCGGCCCGGACCGACATTACGCGTATGCTTACGCGAGACCGGTTCTCCCGACGTGCTTTGCACAAAGGTGGCTAGCGGGTGACAGTTTCTCCAACTTTAGTTGAACCGAGTGTGACTACGCCTGGTCCTTGCGAAGGTTAAAACAGCACCAACTTGACAAACTATCGTTGTGGTTTTGATGCGTAGGTAAGATTGGTTCTTGCTTAAGCCCGTAGCAGCCACGTAAAACTTGCAACAACAAAGTAGAGGACGTCTAACTTGTTTTTGCAGGGCATGTTGTGATGTGATATGGTCAAGACATGATGCTAAATTTTATTGTATGAGATGATCATGTTTTGTAACCAAGTTATCGGCAACTGGCAGGAGCCATATGGTTGTCGCTTTACTGTATGCAATGCAATTACGCTGTCATGCTTTACTTTATCACTAAGCGGTAGCGATAGTCGTGGAAGCATAAGATTGGCGAGACAACAACGATGCTACGATGGTGATCAAGGTGTCGCGCCGGTGATGATGGTGATCACGACGGTGCTTCAAAGATGGAGATCACAAGCACAAGATGATGATGGCCATATCATATCACTTATATTGATTGCATGTGATGTTTATCTTTTATGCATCTTATCTTGCTTTGATTAACGGTAGCATTTTAAGATGATCTCTCACTAATTATCAAGAAGTGTTCTCCTTGAGTATGCACCGTCGCGAAAGTTCTTCGTGCTGAGACACCACGTGATGATCGGGTGTGATAGGCTCTACGTTCAAATACAACGGGTGCAAAACAGTTGCACATGCAGAATACTCAGGTTATACTTGACGAGCCAAGCATATACAGATATGGCCTCGGAACACGGAGACCGAAAGGTCAAGCGTGAATCATATAGTAGATATGATCAACATAGCGATGTTCACCAATGAAACTACTCCATCTCACGTGATGATCGGACATGGTTTAGTTGATTTGGATCACGTAAACACTTAGAGGATTAGAGGGATGTCTATCTAAGTGGGAGTTCTTTAGTAATATGATTAATTGAACCTAAATTTATCATGAACTTAGTACCTGATAGTATCTTGCTTGTTTATGTTTGATTGTAGATAGATGGCCCGTGCCGTTGTTCCGTTGAATTTTAATGCATTCCTTGAGAAAGCAAAGTTGAAAGATGATGGTAGCAATTACACGGACTGGGTCCGTAACTTGAGGATTATCCTCATTGCTGCACAGAAGAATTACGTCCTGGAAGCACCGCTGGGTGCCAGGCCTGCTGCTGGAGCAACACCAGATGTTATGAACGTCTGGCAGAGCAAAGCTGATGACTACTCGATAGTTCAGTGTGCCATGCTTTACGGCTTAGAATCATGACTTCAACGACGTTTTGAACGTCATGGAGCATATGAGATGTTCCAGGAGTTGAAGTTAATATTTCAAGCAAATGCCCGGATTGAGAGATATGAAGTCTCCAATAAGTTCTATAGCTGCAAGATGGAGGAGAACAGTTCTGTCAGTGAGCATATACTCAAAATGTCTGGGTATAATAATCACTTGATTCAATTGGGAGTTAATCTTCCAGATGATTGCGTCATTGACAAAATTCTCCAATCACTACCACCAAGCTACAAGAGCTTCGTGATGAACTATAATATGCAAGGGATGAATAAGACTATTCTCGAGCTCTTCGCAATGCTGAAAGCTGCGGAGGTAGAAATCAAGAAGGAGCATCAAGTGTTGATGGTCAATAAGACCACTAGTTTCAAGAAAAAGGGCAAAGGAAAGAAGAAGGGGAACTTCAAAAAGAACAGCAAGCAAGTTGCTACTCAAGAGAAGAAACCCAAACCTGGACCTAAGCCTGAAACTGAGTGCTTCTACTACAAGTAGACTGGTCACTGGAAGCGGAACTGCCCCAAGTATTTGGCGGATAAGAAGGATGGTAAGGTGAACAAAGGTATATGTGATATACATGTTATTGATGTGTACCTTACTAATGCTCACAGTAGCACCTGGGTATTTGATACTAGTTCTGTTGCTAACATTTGCAACTCGAAACAGGGACTACGGATTAAGCGAAGATTGGCTAAGGACGAGGTGACGGTGCGCGTGGGAAATGGTTCCAAAGTCGATGTGATCGCGGTCGGCACGCTACCTCTACATCTACCTTCGGGATTAGTATTAGACCTAAATAATTGTTATTTGGTGCCAGCGTTAAGCATGAACATTATATCTGGATCTTGTTTGATGCAAGACGGTTATTCAATTAAATCAGAGAATAAGGTTGTTCTATTTATATGAGTAATATCTTTTATGGTCATGCACCCTTAAAGAGTGGTCTATTCTTATTAAATCTCGATACTAGTGACACACATATTCATAATGTTGAAGCCAAAAGATGCAGAGTTGATAATGATAGTGCAACTTATTTGTGGCACTGCCGTTTGGGTCATATCGGTGTAAAGCACATGAAGAAACTCCATACTGATGGGCTTTTGGAACCACTTGATTATGAATCACTTGGTACTTGCGAACCGTGCCTTATGAGTAAGATGACAAAAACACCGTTCTCCGGTACTATGGAGAGAGCAACAGATTTGTTGGAAATCATACATACAGATGTATGTGGTCCGATGAATGTTGAGGCTCGTGGCGGATATCGTTATTTTCTCACCTTCACAGATGACTTAAGCAGATATGGGTATATCTACTTAATGAAACATAAGTCTGAAACATTTGAAAAGTTCAAAGAATTTCAGAGTGAAGTTGAAAATCACCGTAACAAGAAAATAAAATTCCTACGATCTGATCGTGGAGGAGAATATTTGAGTTACGAGTTTGGTGTACATTTGAAACAATGCGGAATAGTTTTGCAACTCATGCCACCCGGAACACCACAACGTAATGGTGTGTCCGAACATCGTAATCGTACTTTACTTGATATGGTGCGATCTATGATGTCTCTTACTGATTTACCGCTATTGTTTTGGGGTTATGCTCTAGAGACGGCCGCATTCACGTTAAATAGGGCACCATCAAAATCCGTTGAGACGACGCCTTATGAACTATGGTTTGGCAAGAAACCAAAGTTGTCGTTTCTGAAAGTTTGGGGTTGCGATGCTTATGTGAAAAAGTTTCAACCTGATAAGCTCGAACCCAAATCGGAGAAATGTGTCTTCATAGGATATCCAAAGGAAACTATTGGATACACCTTCTATCACAGATCCGAAGGCAAAACTTTTGTTGCTAAATTCGGAAACTTTCTAGAGAAGGAGTTTCTCTCGAAAGAAGTGAGTGGGAGGAAAGTAGAACTTGATGAGGTAACTGTACCTGCTCCCTTATTGGAAAGTAGTACATCACAGAAACCAGTTTCTGTGACACCTACACCAATTAGTGAGGAAGCTAATGATGATGATCATGAAGCTTCAGAACTAGATACTACTGAATCTCGTAGATCAACCAGAGTAAGATCCGCACCAGAGTGGTACGGTAATCCTGTTCTGGAAGTCATGCTACTAGATCATGATGAACCTATGAACTATGGAGAAGCGATGGTGAGCCCAGATTCCGCAAAATGGCTTGAAGCCATGAAATCTGAGATGGGATCCATGTATGAGAACAAAGTATGGACTTTGGTTGACTTGCCCAATGATCGGCAAGCAATTGAGAATAAATGGATCTTTAAGAAGAAGACTGACACTGACGGTAATGTTACTGTCTACAAAGCTCGACTTGTCGCAAAAGGTTTTCGACAAGTTCAAGGGATTGACTACGATGAAACCTTCTCACCCATAGCGATGCTTAAGTCTGTCCGAATCATGTTAGCAATTGCCGCATTTTATGATTATGAAATTTGGCAGATGGATGTCAAAACTGCATTCCTGAATGGATTTCTGCAAGAAGAGTTGTATATGATGCAACCGGAAGGTTTTTTCGATCCAAAGGGAGCTAACAAAGTGTGCAAGCTCCAGCGATCCATTTATGGACTGGTGCAAGCCTCTCGGAGTTGGAATAAATGCTTTGATAGTGTGATCAAAGCATTTGGTTTTGTACAGACTTTTGGAGAAGCCTGTATTTACAAGAAAGTGAGTGGGAGCTCTGTAGCATTTCTGATATTATATGTAGATGACATATTACTAATCGGAAATGATATAGAATTTCTGGATAGCATAAAGGGATACTTGAATAAGAGTTTTTCAATGAAAGACCTCGGTGAAGCTGCTTACATATTGGGCATTAAGATCTATAGAGACAGATCAAGACGCTTAATTGGACTTTCACAAAGCACATGCCTTGACAAAGTTTTGAAAAAGTTCAAAATGGATCAAGCAAAGAAAGGATTCTCGCATGTGTTACAAGGTGTGAAATTGAGTAAGACTCAATGCCCGACCAATGCAGAAGATAGAGAGAAAATGAAAGATGTTCCCTATGCTTGAACATAGGCTCTATCATGTATGCAATGCTGTGTACCAGACCTGATGTGTGTCTTGCTATAAGTCTAGCAGGCAGGTACCAAAGTAATCCAGGAGTGGATCACTGGACAGCGGTCAAGAACATCCTGAAATACCTGAAAAGGACTAAGGATATGTTTCTCATATATGGAGGTGACAAAGAGCTCATCGTAAATGGTTACGTTGATGCAAGCTTTGACACTGATCCGAACGATTCTAAATCGCAAACCGGATACGTGTTTACATTAAACGATGGAGCTGTCAGTTGGTGCAGTTCTAAACAAAGCGTTGTGGCGGGATCTACATGTGAAGTGGAGTACATAGCTGCTTCGGAAGCAACAAACGAAGGAGTCTGGATGAAGGAGTTCATATCCGATCTAGGTGTCATACCTAGTGCATCGGGTCCAATGAAAATCTTTTGTGACAATACCGGTGTAATTGCCTTGGCAAAGGAATCCAGATTTCACAAGAGAACCAAGCACATCAAGAGACGCTTCAATTCCATCCGAGATCTAGTCCAGGTGGGAGACATAGAGATTTGCCAGATACATACGGATCTGAATATTGCAGACCCGTTGACTAAGCCTCTTCCACGAGCAAAACATGATCAGCACCAAAGCTCCATGGGTGTTAGAATCATTACTATGTAATCTAGATTATTGACTCTAGTGCAAGTGGGAGACTGAAGGAAATATGCCCTAGAGGCAATAATAATGTTATTATTTTTATTTCCTTATATCATGATAAATGTTTATTGTTCATGCTAGAATTGTATTATCCGAAAACATAATACTTGTGTGAATACATAGACAAACCAAACGTCACTAGTATGCCTCTACTTGACTAGCTCATTAATCAAAGATGGTTATGTTTCCTAACCATAGACATGTGTTGTCATTTGATTAACGGGATCACATTATTAGGAGAATGATGTGATTGACATGACCCATTCCATTAGCTTAGCACCCAATCGTTTAGTATGTTGCTATTGCTTTCTTCATGACTTATACATGTTCCTATGACTATGAGATTATGCAACTCCCGTTTGCCGGAGGAACACTTTGTGTGCTACCAAACGTCACAACGTAACTGGGTGATTATAAAGGAGCTCTACAGGTGTCTCCAAAGGTACATGTTGGGTTGGCGTATTTCGAGATTAGGATTTGTCACTCCGATTGTCGGAGAGGTATATCTGGGCCCTCTCGGTAATGCACATGACATAAGCCTTGCAAGCATTGCAATTAATGAGTTATTTGCGAGATAATGTATTACGAAACGAGTAAAGAGACTTGCCGGTAACGAGATTGAACTAGGTATTGAGATACCGACGATCGAATCTCGGGCAAGTAACATACCGATGACAAAGGGAACAACATATGTTGTTATGAGGTCTGACCGATAAAGATCTTCGTAGAATATGTAGGAGCCAATATGAGCATCCAGGTTCCGCTATTGGTTATTGACCGGAGACGTGTCTCGGTCATGTCTACATTGTTCTCAAACCCGTAGGATCCGCACGCTTAAGGTTTTGATGACAGTTATATTATGAGTTTATGAGTTTTGATGTACCGAAGTTAGTTCGGAGTCCTGGATGTGATCACGGACATAACGAGGAGTCTCGAAATGGTCGAGACATAAAGATTGATATATTGGACGGCTATATTCGGACACCAGAAGTGTTCCGGGTGATTTCGGAAAAAACCGGAGAGCCGGAGGGTTACCGGAACCCTACCGGGAGAAGTAATGGGCCATATGGGCCTTAGTGGAGAGAGAGGGGCAGCAAGGGTGGGCCGCGCGCCTCCTCCCCCTGGTCCGAATTGGACTAGGAGAGGGGGGGCGGCGCCCCCCTTTCCTTCTCCTTCCCCACTTCCTTCCCCCTCCTAGTAGGAGTCATACTCCTACTAGGAGGAGGACTCCTCCTTGGCGCGCCTATAGGGCCGGCCGGCCTCCTCCCCTTGCTCCTTTATATACAGGGGCAGGGGGCACCCCTAGAGACAAGTTGATCCACGTGATCATATTCTTAGCCGTGTGCGGTGCCCCCTTCCACCATAATCCTCGATAATATTGTAGCGGTGCTTAGGCGAAGCCCTGCGACGGTTGTACATCAAGATCGTCACCACGCCGTCGTGCTGATGGAACTCTTCCCCGACACTTTGCTGGATCGGAGTCCGGGGATCGTCATCGAGCTGAACGTGTGCTAAAACTCGGAGGTGCCGTAGTTTCAGTGCTTGATCGGTCGGGCTGTGAAGACGTACGACTACATCAACTGCGTTGTGCTAACGCTTCCGCTGTCGGTCTACAAGGGTACGTAGATCACACTCTCCCCCCTCGTTGCTATGCATCACCATGATCTTGCGTGTGTGTAGGAATTTTTTTGAAATTACTACGTTCCCCAACACCTCCTCCATCATCTAGAGCGTTCGATCACGATCGCGTGGCCGAAAACCACACCTCATTTGGAGCTTCCTAGCTCCCTCTACCTATATATATGTGGCTCTCCCCGAAAATTCACGTAGATGAAACCCTAACCTCCTCCCCTGCAGCCCATCAGGAGCTATTCAGGAGTCTTTTCAGTTTGATTCTCCACAGCCCATCATCTCAGATTTATTCATTCCAGCTTTCAGCTCTCATTCTCTAATTCTTACCGGTGCATCATTCAAGTGTTCTCCAATCAGTTCGTGATCTCTTTGTTCTCTCGCATCTTGATTCCTTCAAGTATCTTCATTCATTTTCTAATTCTTACCCGGTCATTCATCCCTTTACTTCGTTCATTTTCAATTCTTATGGTGGTTCGTTCAAGAGTTTTTCTCTTCCTTCTTTATCATATCAATTTGTTCGTTGTTTCGATCCCACCTGTGTTTCGTTGAAGACCTTCTCAAGTTTGCGCTATATATATCTTAATCCTTTCTACGAGAATAAGTAATATGTCAAATCCGTTGTTTATCATCAATTTAATTGGTGCAGGATAAGCATAATGTAATTCTTATTCTTGTTTCATCGAGTGAACTCAATTCCCTATTCCGGAGGTTCATCAAAAAATTCTTGGTTTCAATAGCTCATCTTTCTTTCCCGGAGTTCCAAGTTCTCTCAATTATTTCATCGCAAAGATCCATCTAATCATTGCAAGGATTCACCTTGCGTTTTCAACTTATCTTTCCTTTCGGTTGATCATTCTTTTACTACCGGAGTTATTCATGGAGGCTCTACATGAGGGTTCATAAAGGATTTAATTCCTTCTCGAAGTTTTCATTGAGATTCTTTTCAGAGGAGCTCAAGCATTCTCCACCTTGCAATCCGGAGTGCAATTCTTTCACGCATATCTTTTGAGGTGGTGTTATGTCATTGTTGATAATTTCCCTTCGTGTTTCATGGATCACAAGGTTTTCAAGAGTGAAATATCTAAATCCATCATTTTCTCTTCGCTCAACACATCCTTTCCAATCCATTAATCTCTTCATTGGAGTTATCTTGGGCTATATTTCACCTAAAGCCTTCCCTAAGAATTGTTGCTATTTATGGTGCTCATAAAGGATCCAAGTTCTTCTTTTGTCCTTCCGGTGAATAAGTTTCTCATCTTCTTGTTCATATCAATCCAATCAAATCTTTTCGTGAGTGGCAAGTTGTCACCTCATAATTTTGGGATGTTCTCCATAAGCCCACTACAACCTTGTTCTTTTTCGTTGTTGATAATCCAACAACTCCCTTCTAGCATTTGTCGTAAGCGTGCTCTCCCAAGATCTTGTGTTCCCTCCGTTCATTCCATTTTCATTCTTTCATTTCTTCCGGAGGCATTGTGATGTTTCTCTCTTCAACCCATCTTCTTATTTTGTCAGGATCGTGTTCTTTTCGTGCTTACCCATTTATCCAGAATATTGTGCCCCTTTGCTCAAGTCCTTTTCATCCTATCAAGTCTTGCATCCCTTCTCAACAGGAGTGCCGCCCAAAGTTGTTCTTCCTTGTTCCTCTTTTCTAACAGAGGTTTTCAACTTTGTTCATCTTCGTTGGGTTCTTTCTTTCAAATTTGCTCAACCTTGCAAGGTTCTTTGGTTTCACTCGTTTGTCAAAGAAGCAACTTAGTTTTACCTCTCCTCTTTCTCTTCTGTTGTCCCTCCGGTGCCATTCTAGATCTCGGGACGAGATCCTCTCGTAATGGTGGAGTGTTGTAACGCCCCGAGACCGATGTGCCAGGTGTCGTCCAGTTATTCGCTATTGTTGCCTTGTCATTGCTTGCGTGTCATGCATTCCATATCATGTCATCATGTGCATTTCATTTGCATACATGTTCGTCTCATGCATCCGAGCATTTTCCCCGTTGTCCGTTTTGCAACCCGGCGTTCCTATGTCACCCGGTGTTCCTTTCTACCTCTTTTCATGTGCGGGCGTTAAACGTTTTCGGATTGGACCGAGACTTGCCAAGCGGCCTTGGTTTACTACCGGTAGACCGCCTGTCAAGTTTTGTGCCATTTGGACTTCGTTTGATACTCCAACGGTTAACCGAGGGACCGAAAAGGCCTCGTGTGTGTTGCAGCCCAACACCCCTCCAAACTGGCCCAAAACCCACCAAAACCTCCTCCATTATCTAGAGCGTTCGATCACGATCACGTGGCCGAAAACCGCACCTCATTTGGAGCTTCCTAACTCCCTCTACCTATATATATGTGGCTCTCCCCGAAAATTCACGCAGATGAAACCCTAACCTCCTCCTCCGCGCGCCGCCGGACAATGTCCACCGCTGCCAGCCACCTCACTCCGGCCAATAGGAATCCGCCACGTCACCCCGCCGCCGTATCCCTCCACTCGCGCGCTGCCACGTCGCCATCCCCGCCGTCCCTCCACCGCGCGGCCCGCGTGAGCCCGGATCTCCGCCGCCGTCAGCCCGCGCTTGACCGCGAGTGCGCCGCCCGTGCCTGGCCATGCCCGAGGCATGGCGCCTCCCACCGCCGCCGCCCCGGTCACCTCCTGCCGCCGCCCGCGGACCCCGCTCATCGGCGCCATCTCCGCTGCCCGGCCGGCTTCATCGCCACCGCGCCGCCTCCTCCTGCCGCGTGCGCCGCTGCCTTCGCCCGGCCGCCTCCCGGGATCTCGTCGGCCTTCCCTCGCCCCGGAGCCGGAGTGCCTCGCCGCCTTTTCCTTCGCCGGAGTTGCACCGCTCGCCGGAGTTGCCATCACCGGACGCCTCGTTGCCGGATCCCGGCAAGATGGATCAGATCCACCACACCCTCCATCCAAACGGCCTCCGTCCAGATCCGGATCCCTCCGTCCCGTACCGCTTCGTCCCGGGTTGACTTTTCCCGGAGAGGTCCAAATTTCACTAACTCCCCCAGATTTCAGTATTTTTTGAGCATATTCATCACATCATAACTTCATCACCGTGGCTCCGGTTCGTGCGTGCAGCATATCAAAATGTTCGTCTCGACGAGTACATCATTTCATCTCATTGCATAATTTTCATTTGAGCTCATCTTGATGCCCGAAATGCTGTTGGAAGAGGGCTATGTGATGATTATGTCAGATCTGTTTCAACAATAGCCTTTTGTCATTTTTGCCATGATTAATGTGTGCATGCTATGATCCTGAGTTCTACATGTGTTTTGATGTATGCCATGCCATCTTTACAGGGGTGTATGCCATGTATTTTTGTGATCTTTGTGGTGACTAGCACAAGCATGCAAAGTAGCTTACTCGATGATGCTGTTTTCAGGGACTTAGGATTATTCTAAGTCCTTATCCTGTTTTTGTTTTTATGCCATATGTTCATGTTGTTTCCTAGTGATCCGTGCCTCTTTTGAGGATGATCACTAAGGATGTTTTGTTAATATTGTGGTTCTCTATCTATCCATATCTTTGTTTGCATTTATGGAGCACCCTAGCTTGAGTCAATCAAGCTCTACTTTTGCTATAAAATGTTCATGGCAGATTGTTGACATGTTTAGCAATTTTGCCGAGCTTGTTGTTGTTGATCCGTGCATGCTATGTTATTGTTCTTGCCATGTCTAGCTCCTATGCCATGTCTTCTTGATGGATGTATGCTTAGCTTGTCATGCAATGCTCTGTAGTGAGTGCATCGAGCTCGTAAACATGCCTACTCGTTAATCTGTTTATGTTTTTGCTATGTTCACATGCTTGCAATTGTACTTTCTGATCCCTTTTGGCTCAAGGTCACTAAGGGACTTTTGTTATATGATTTGAGTAGCTTCATGCCATGCCTTGATTTGCCATGATATGTTCCTGTAGCATGTAGTTTTCATGCTCTAAAGATTGCTTCCTGATGATAAATTCCTGATATGCTGTTAATTCCACCAAGTATGAAACCTGTTATCATTTGCTCTTTTTCCATGCTTGTTTGAACCTGTTAATGTGTGATTTAGCCGTAGCTCAGTGTTCATCTTTTGTAAAGCATCATGAGTGAATCCCTGCTATGTATTTTGTTGCCATGTTTGAGTGCTGTAGCGTATTTAACTTGATGCATTTAGTTGGTCACTTGCTGTTTATCGCAGACCGGTGCCATATTTGTTTTGCTTGCCATTTCCAAACCGTGCATCCGATTCCGGTGATCTTTATATCGATTTCAACCAAAATCAACTCACCTTTCCAGTGGCACTCTTGGATTTCCAAGTTGAGGCTAGGTTCAATCATTCCTTTCCAAATCATGCATATGCATCACATACCGCATCCCGCATACCATGCCATGTTCATGTGTTGGTTGTTTACTATGTTGTGTGCTTCTTTCTGGTGTTGCTTCTTCGGGTTGGTTCCGATAATGTCGCGTTTGTGAGGACCCGTTCGACTATGTCTGTTTGTCTTCTTCGTGGACTCGTTCTTCTTCCTTGCGGGATTTCAGGCAAGATGACCATACCCTCGAAATCACTTCTATCTTTGCTTGCTAGTTGCTCGCTCTTTTGCTATGCCTATGCTGCGATACCTACCACTTGCTTATCATGCCTCCCATATTGTTGAACCAAGCCTCTAACCCACCTTGTCCTAGCAAACCGTTGTTTGGTTATGTTACCGCTTTGCTCAGCCCCTCTTATAGCGTTGTTAGTTGCAGGTGAAGATGAAGTTTGTTCCTTGTTGGAACATGGATATGTTGTTCCTTGTTGGAACATGTTTACATGTGGGGATATCACAATATCTCTTATTTAATTAATGCATCTATATACTTGGTAAAGGGTGGAAGGATCGGCCTTCTGCCTGGTGTTTTGTTCCACTCTTGCCGCCCTAGTTTCCGTCATATTGGTGTTATGTTCCCGGATTTTGCGTTCCTTACGTGGTTGGGTTATAATGGGAACCCCTTGACAGTTCGCCTTGAATAAAACTCCTCCAGCAATGCCCAACATTGGTTTTACCATTTGCCACCTAGCCCTTTTCTTTCCCTTGGGTTCTGCAGACTCAAGGGTCATCTTTATTTAAACCCCCCCGGGCCAGTGCTCCTCTGAGTGTTGGTCCAAACAGAGCCACTTGCAGCGCCACCTCGGGGAAACTCGGGGGCTGGTTTTAGTTGTACATAGTGCTCATATGAGTGTACCCTGAGAACGAGATATGTGAAGCTTCTATCGGGATTTGTCGGCACATTCGGGCGGTGTTGCTGGACTTGTTTTACCATTGTCGAGATATCTTGTAACCTGGATGCCGAGCCTGATCAGATTGTCTTGGGAGAAGGAATATCCTTCGTTGACCGTGAGAGCTTGTGATGGGCTAAGTTGGGACACCCCTGCAGGGATTTGAACTTTCGAAAGCCGTGCCCGCAGTTATGGGCAGATGGGAATTTGTTAATGTCTGGTTGTAGAAAACTTCAAGTTGACCTTAATTAAAATACATCAACCGTGTGTGTTACCGTGATGGTCTTTTCTCGGCGGGGTCCGGGAAGTGAACACGGTGTTGGAGTAATGCTTGTCTTAGGTTGTTCTAGGATCACTTCTTGATCATAGTTTCTCGACCGTGCTTTGCCTTCTCTTCTCGCTCTCATTTGCGTTTGTTAGCCACCAAATATGCTAGTCGCTTGCTGCAGCTCCACCTCATACCTTTTACCCTACCTATAAGCTTAAATAGTCTTGATCGCGAGGGTGTGAGATTGCTGAGTCCCCGTGACTCACAGATACTTCCAAAACCAGTTTGCAGGTGCCGTTGAACCGTGCAGATGACGCAACCAAGCTCAAGGAGGAGCTCGATGAAGATCTCGTTCTTTGAGTTGTTTTGTTCTAGTCGATCAGTAGTGGAGCCCAGTTGGGGTCGATCGGGGATCTGTGTAGCTTTTGGGGTAGTCTTCTTTTATTTTGGTTCCGTAGTAGGACCCTTTTGTATCTGTATGATGTAATGCTTTATTCATGTATTGTGTGAAGTGGCGATTGTAAGCCAACTATGTATCTCTTTCCCTTATGTATTACATGGGTTGTGTGAAGATTACCTCACTTGCGACATTGCTTTCAATGCGGTTATGCCTCTAAGTCGTGCTTCGACACGTGGGAGATATAGCCGCATCAAGGGCGTTACATGCTATAGCTTCTCCTGATATAACATGTCCAAGGAATCCAACTTCCTTCAACCAAAACTCACTTTTGCTGAATTTGGCGTATAACTGATGTTCCCTGAGCTTCTCGAGAACTAATCGCAAATGCTCCTTGTGTTCCTCTTCATTCTTCGAGTACACCAAAATGTCATCAATGAAAACCATGATGAATTTATCCAAGAACTCCACGAACACCTTATTCATCATACTCATGAAATAGGTAGGGGCGTTTGTCAGTCCAAATGACATAACCATGTACTCATATAGCCCGTACCTTGTGGTGAAGGTTGTCTTGGGTATATCCTGTTATCGGATCGTTGGTTGGTGGTATCCTAATCAAAGATCGATCTTGGAAAATACTTTAGCTCCTTGCATTTGGTCAAACAAATCATTGATCATCGGTAGTGGGTACTTGTTCTTGATCGTCACTTCATTCAATGCCCGATAATCAACCACCATTCTCAGATATTTATCCTTCTTCTCAACCAAAAGCACTGGGGCTACCCATGGTGACGAGCTTCGCCGAATGTAACCTTTCTCCAATAACTCCATCTATTTCTAAATCTCCTCCAGATCATTTGTGGGCATCCGGTATGGTCTCTTTGATATTGGTCCGGTGCCTGGCAACAGTTCTATCAAAAACTCGATGTCTCGATCCGGCGGCATGCCTGGTAGTTTCTTTGGAAATACATCCGGGTAATCCTTCACTACAGGCACTTCCTCCTGAACAACTCCCGTGAGGGAATTTACGTGAGTCCTCTTCGGGGTATGCCTGGGTACATACTTAATCCTTTTTCCCTCCGGGGTAGTGAGTAGAATTGACCTACTAGCATAGTCAATGTTTTCTCCATACTTTGATAGCCAATCCATACCCAATATCACATCTAATCCTTGTGACTCCAGAATTATTAGGTCTGAGGGGAAAATATGGATGCCAATGTTTAAGGGTATCCGGTCGCACCATCGGCTGGCCATATACTCTGCTCCTGGTGAGCTTACTAACAAGGGTGTCCCAAGGGCTAAGGTGGGTAACTTAAACTTGTCCACAAATCCCCTTGAAATGTATGAATGCGATGCACCAGTATCGAAAAGAACGAGAGCGGTAAAGGACTTAACCAAAAACTTACCGATAACTGCGTCTGGCTGCTCTTCAACCTCCTCCACATTCATGTGGTTCACTTGGCCCTTATTGAAAGGGTTGGGCTTCTTCCTAGAGCTTCCATTTCCATTTCCATTTTTGAGTTCAGGACACTCATTGGCATAGTCTCCTGTCTTCCCGCACTTGAAACAAGTAATGTGACTTTGGTCCTTCTTGGCGGGTGTAGCTGGGTTAGAGCGGTTCTGACTGCTTGCTCCATTCCCATTTCCATTCCTAGAGCCATTGTAGTTATGTGAACTTCCTCCATTGTGGTTATGGCCTCCATGGTTATGGGTATATCCTCCCGAGTTTGGGGTAAAACATGGCTTCTGCTGAGCTCCTGAATTGTACTTCCCTTGTCCATTCTTCCTTTTGCGGCTATCAATTTGCTGCTGCTTTCCTTCAATCACAAGAGCCTTATCTACCAACTCCTGGTAGTTGTTAAATGTTGCCACCATCAACTGCACACTCATCTCATCGTTCAACCCTTACATAAATTTCTCTTGCTTCGCGGCATCTGTGGCGACATCATCCGGGGCATAGCGAGCTAACTTGCTAAACTCCTCCACGTACTGCCCCACAGTACGGTTGCCCTGGCGTAAGTTGCGAAACTCATGCTTCTTCATGCTCATATCTCCAGTTAAGACATGAGCAGTGCGGAATGCTTGCTGAAACTGCTCCAAGTAACATTGGCTATGGGGAAAGTGCCTGTGTAATTCTCCCACCATGAGGCTGCAGGTCCATCCAATTGGTGTGCGGAAAAACGCACCTTTCTCAGCATCTGTGCAACCTGCAGTGGTTAACTCCCTTCCAATCCTGCGTAGCCAGTCATCCGCAACTATGGGCTCGGTGCTACTAGAAAACGCCGGCGGTTGTAACCTCAGAAAACGGGCTAAGTTGTCAACTGGAGGTGGTCGCGGTGGGTTGTTCTTATTGTTGCTGTTGTTGTTGTTGTTGTTGTTGTTGTTGTTGCCTTGATTCTGAACTAGCAGCTGCATCAGTGTATTCTGCTGTTGGATCAACTGAGTGAGCTCCGGTAGGAAAGCAAATCCGTGGTCACGTCTCGGAGGCATCTGATGGGTTTTAGAGGGAAGAGATTAGAATAGAATGATGTCTAGTGAGAAAACACTACCCATATGCACATGAGACAAACACAATCAATATCACTCCCAAAACAATATCAAACAAGGGCATACAATCGATCTAACTATCGTTACAGTGCTTGGACTACTAATATATACATGGGGGAAATACTACTAATAGTATGGTGGTCTACTTGAAATTTTGATCGGTAGAAGACTCCATGATATCTGCTCCACCTTCGTCTTCATAATCATCATCACTGGGGTTGGAGTCGGTATCATCGATGATGATATAGACCTTGGGGTGGTCGTCATCTCCTCCTAGCGCAGGGTCTCCCATGAATACTCCTAGCTTCCTTGTCAGGTCGTCATTCATCTCCACTAGTACGGTGATTTCCTCCCTGTATCCGTCGTGTGTAGACTTGATTCCTCTTCGAGCTCCATGTTCCTAGTCATCAACTTCTTCAGATCTATCATGCTTGCGCACATTTGGTTCTCCTAGCGTCGTATGTGTTGGTTTAACTCCTGGATGTAAGCTGCAATGGACCTGTCTTTCCTGGTGCTGATCATCTCCCATTGCTCATCTCGGCGCCCACATATCTGATAGATGGTGTCCTTAAGATCCTTGTGATAAACTTCGCCGATGCGTCCTATGGCGATGTGGTCTGCCATACTCTTTCCTAGACTCCAGGTTGATGCATCAAAGGAAAACTCTATGGGCTCAGATACTGGTGTGAATGTTCTTCCTGGAACTTGAACTCGAATCATCCAACACTCATCTTCTGGTAAAGTGGCGGTGTAGGTCCCGGTGAAGCTTGGTATTCCAATGTTTAGGTACCTAGTGACTTCCTTCAAGTTTTGTCCAAAAGGTGTGTCTTCATCCGGCTGTGCAAACTTGTTCCTCGTGTCCGCCATCCTATAGAGTAGAAAATGGAGAGAAGTCAGAAATGAGTAGAGAAGAGTGATCTATGGTTCATCTTAGTGGTCATGTCCTACATTCAGCGTGTGCTCTGATGCCATCTTATAGCGATCCGACCTCAGACGGCCAAATCTCTATGCATAAGTGTCATCCCTGGATCGGTAATGCTGACACACACAGTACTTCAAAGGATTTATAGTAGAGTAGCAATCACACACTTATTACATTGAATGTCTCCAAAAGAGAACTTGTTACAACAAATGTGGCTTAAGGCCATCTAACTAAGATAACAACAGAAAGTTTGGAAGATAAAGTGAGTCCATCAACTCCAACGGCATAGCTGAGTGCACGACAACGACCTAGCGCACCTTACTCTTCGTCTGAAAATTCTGCAACATGGCATGTTGCAGCCCGAAACGGGTTAGCACATGGAATATGCTGGCAAGATAACATAGTAGAGCAATGAAACAATTAAAATCTATCACTACATGCATATATGGCTGGTAGAGGCTCTATTGTTATAATGTTTTTGTGAAAAGCCAATTTTTTCCTACAACAAAGGAATATATCTTATTTAACTATCATGGTAGTTGAAAAACATTGAGGATGGTTAAACCCCATCTCAATCCCAATTAAAAGTAATTAACATCCCAACAAATTAATTTAGGGTGATGAGATCCACATGATAATCCAAGAACCACACACTCAAGATGTCCATAACCGGGGACACGGCTAACCATGATTAGTTTGTACACTCGATAGAGGTTTGCACACTTTTCCCCATAAGACTCAATCTCCTCCATTGGATTTCTCGCACTACAAGGTGTTTGAGAAACGGATGAGTGAGACATAGTCTTTCAGAAGCATTAACTCTAACCCTGGGTAGACAGTACCAACCTACATCCCCTACATTTGCTAGCCTTCTACTAGAAGAGGTCATGCAACTTACTCCACTATGCTAGAGCCCATAATAACTTGTGGCTGCACACGGAAGTTTCTAGCATGAATAATCTTATGATCCCTTTGAGCCTAGGTGGCGAACCAAAAAGAACAGCACTGGTATATCCCCAGGTGCCCGCAACCAATCCACCCAGATGTGTGTTTAAGTCGCCACCTTAAGTAAACCATTAATTAATAATCTCATATCTGTCATGGATACACTCAAACCCAATCAACGTCTACGAGCATAGCATGGCAATATAAGCATAACGTAGAAGTAACTCCAAGGGGTTTGATAATAAAAGGGCAATAGGTTCTACCTCATCAACTACTTCCCAAAACCCACATGTTAAGAGATCCTACTCATGCAATGTTTTAGGGTTGTAACTAATGCATAAAAACCGGGTAATAAAGGGGTATGATCAATGTGTTACTTGCCTTGTTGATGATCTGCAAAACCTAGTGACTCGTAGTAGCACGCTGCGCGCTCCGGGAATTCTATCGCAAACAAACAATAGCATACATAAGCACTCAAGCAAAGATGCAAGGGTAAAACTTCAAATAAGAAGATCCAAACTGAAAGTTCAACTGAAGAGGTTCGATTTGCAAAAAGAAACGATCGAATCGGAGCTACAGAACTGAAACTACGGCCAAAAGAACCGTGTAGAAAAATCTGCTTGAAACCAAAATTTAAATTTGTCAAAACCTTGTTCAAGTCGGTTAAACAGAGAGAGGGGCCCGATACGAAGGTTTTCGCATTGGTTTCACTGGATTTGGACAAACGGTTAAGAAACGGCAAGGGTTTGAAGTTCAGGGGCTAATCTGTGATAAAAATAATCACGGATAGGTCCCTGGCCAAAAATAAAATAAAAAGAAAAGACTAATGGAGTTCGCTGATAGGTCCATCAAAGGAAAACTCTATGGGCTCAGTTACTGGTGTGAATGTTCTTCCTGGAACTTGAACTCGAATCATCCAACACTCCTCTTCTGGTAAAGTGGCGGTGTAGGTCCCGGTGAAGCTTGATATTCCAATATTCAGGTACCTAATGACTTCCTTCAAGTGTCGTCCAAAAGGTGTGTCTTCATCCGGCTGTGCAAACTTGTTCCTCGTGTCCGCCATCCTATAGAGTAGAAAATGGAGAGAAGTCCGAAATGAGTTGAGAAGAGTGATCTATGGTTCATCTTAGTGGTCGTGTCCTACATTCAGCGTGTGCTCTGATACCATCTTGTAGCGATCCGACCTCAAACGACCAAATCTCTGTGCATAAGTGTCATCCCTTGATTGATAATGCTGACACACACAGTACTTCAAAGGATGTATAACAGAGTAGAAATCACACACTTATTACATCGAATGTCTCCAAAAGAGAACTTATTGCAACAAATATGGCTTAAGGCCATCTAAGTAAGATAACAACGGTTTGCGCACTCTGTAGAGGTTTGCGCACTTTTCCCCATAAGACCCGATCTCCTCCATTGGATTTCTCGCACTACAAGGTGTTTGAGAAATGGATGACCGAGACACAGTCTTTCAGAAGCATTAACTCTAACCCCGGGTAGACAGTACCAACCTACATCCCCTACATCTGCTAGCCTGCCACTGGAAGAGGTCATGCAACTTACTCCACTATGCTAGAGCCCATAATAGCTTGTGGCTGCACATGGAAGTTTCTAGCATGAATAATCTTATGATCCCTTTGAGCCTAGGTGGCGAACCAAAAAGGACAACACTGGTATATCCCCAGGTGCCCGCAACCAATCCACCCAGATGTGTGTTTAAGTAGCCACCTTAAGTAAACCATTAATTAATAATCTCACATCTGTCATGGATATACTCAAACCCAATCCACGTCTATGAGCATAGCATGGCAATATAAGCATAACGTAGAAGTTACTCCCAGGGGTTTGATAATAAAAGGGCAACATGTTCTACCTCATCAACTACTTACCAAAACCCACATATTAAGAGATCCTACTCATGCAATGTTTGAGGGTTGTAACTAATGCATAAAAACTGGGTAATAATGGGGTATGATCAATGTGTTACTTGCCTGGATGATGATCAGCAAAACCTAGTGACTCGTAGTAGCATGCTGCGCACTCCGGGAATTCTATCGCAAACAAACAATAGCATACATAAGCACTCAAGCAAAGATGCAAGGGTAAAACTTCAAATAAGAAGATCCAAACTTAAAGTTCAACTGAATAGGTTCAATTTGCAAAAAGAAATGGTCGAATCGGAGCTACGAAACTGAAACTATGGTCAAAAGAACTTCATAGACAAATCTGCTTGAAACCAAATTTTAAATTTGTCAAAACCTTGTTCAAGTTGGTTAAACAAAGCGAGGGGTTCGAGACAAAGGTTTTGGCGTTGATTTCACTGGATTTGGACAAACAGTTAAAAAACGACGAGGGTTTGAAGTTCAGGGGCTAATCCGTGATAAAAATAATCGTGGATAGGTCCCTGGCCGAAAATAAAATAAAAAGAAAAGACTATAGAACGAACGTTCGCTGTCTGAACCTAACCGGCGAAAAATGTTCATTAAAATGAACGAACGAATGAATGTCCACTAAATAAAAATAAACTGGCGAAAAACGAAAAAAAAACGCATCTAGGGTTTACAAAAAAAAACCGACGATTTTTTTACCTAAAATCCCCCAAAAAACGGTCGCGTCAAAATAGATCGGATCGGCGGCGGCGGCGGTTCCGACGGGGCTCCAGCGGCGTGGCTAGGCAGCGGGGCGGC
>NC_041388.1:154847808-154923334 GCF_002162155.2 Triticum dicoccoides
GGCGCGGGGCGGCGGCGCGTGGCTCCGGCGGCGCAGGTGGCGGCGGCTGCGGCTCGGTTTGGCTACGGCTGCGGCGTTGGGTGGGGAGAAGAGGCGGTGGCGGGGGGGTATAAATAGGAGGGGGGCTCGAGGTGCTTGGGGAAGGGGGCGACGGTGGCGTGTTCGGGACGGACACGTCCATGGCGGCGGTGGCACGGACTCCGCGCGCGAGCGTGAGACGGCAAGGCGGAGCTGGGCCGGCTCGGCTCGGATGACCGGCTCGGCCTTCGGCCCAGTTCGGTCCGAAGTTTTTTTTTACATACGGTTCCACCGAGAAAAATCCTAAATAAAATAAAATAAAAATCTAAAAATGCCAAAACAAATTTTCACCGTCTAAATAAAATATTTAGAACAAAGTGAACATTTTCTTTGCCTAAAAAATGCAATTTTGAAAAATGCTCATTTTTTCTAATTCAAATAAAATAGCGATAAAATCCAAATAAAATATTTATTTGATTTTAATGTTTTTCCTCCGACATTTCATTTATTTTGGAGAAATCATATTATATCCTCTCATATAATTTTAATTATGAAATATTTTTGGAGAGAAAAATAATTAAAACCAACATGATCCACTTTTCAATATTTGAGAAAGTTCAAATATGAAAACAATAAAATCCCCAACTCTCTCCGTGGGTCCTCGAGTTGCTTTGGATTTTGGGATCACAAAGCCAAAATGCAATTAAAATATGATATGCACATGATGACCTATGTATAACATTCCAAATTGGAAATTTGGGATGTTACAAACCTACCCCCCTAAGGTGAATCTCGCCCTCGAGATTTGGGTTGGCTAGAAAATAGATGTGGGTGGTCTTCACTGGGATAAAGTGAGCCACTTTGGTCAAACGATCCACTACTACCCAAATAGAATCTTATCCAGATCGGGTTCTAGGCAATCCGGTGATGAAATCCATGCCAAGCATGTCCCACTTCCATTCGGGTATCGGCATAGGCTGCACTAATTCCGCTGGCTTTTGATGTTCTGCCTTCACTCTCTGACATACATCACATACGGCTACATACTCGACAATATCCTTCTACATACCAGTCCACCAGAAACGCTACTTCAAATCTAAATACATCTTGGTGTTTCCGGGGTGTATCGAGTATGGCGAGTCATGAGCCTCCTAGAGTATCAACTTCCCGATCTCTACATTATTGGGTACATAAACACGATCCTCAAACCACAAGGTGTCATACTCATCCTCACGAAAACCCTTGAATTTCCCTTTTCTCATTTTCTCCTTTATCTCTGTAATTCCCTGATCATCCTTCTGAGCTTCTCGATTTTTTCCCAATAATGTCGACTGAATTTCTGATGCTGCAAGAAAACCTCTAGGGACTATCTCCAAACGTAGCTGTAACACCCACGATGCGGCTATATCTTCCACGTGTCAGAGCACGACTTAGAGGCATAACCGCATAGTAGGCATGTCGCAAGAGGGGTAATCTTTACACATCCCATGTACTAAATAAGAGAGGGATAAAGAGTTGGCTTACAATCGCCACTTCACACAATACATAAATATAGCATTACATCATCCAGAATACAATCAAGGTCCGACTATGGAACCAAAATAAAAGAAGAACACCCCTAATGCTAGATCCCCGATCGCCCCAACTGGGCTCCACTACTGATCAAAAGGAAACGAAACACAACAATGAAAAGGTCTTCATCGAGCTCCCACTTGAGTTGGGTTGCGTCATTTGCAGCGGTAT
Organism: Triticum dicoccoides; assembly: GCF_002162155.2. NCBI lineage: Eukaryota > Viridiplantae > Streptophyta > Magnoliopsida > Poales > Poaceae > Triticum > Triticum dicoccoides. The sequence continues at coordinate 154,849,570 of NC_041388.1, forward strand.
CATCGGCACCTGCAACTGTTTGGAAGTATTTGTGAGCCACAAGTACTCAGCAATCTCACACCCGCGAGATCAAGACTATTTAAGCTTATGGGTAGGAAAGGGTAGTGAGGTGGAGCTGCAGTAAGCACTAAGCATATATGGTGGCTAACATACGCAAATGAGAGCGAGAAGAGAAGCAATGAATGGTCGTAAACTAGAAGTGATCAAGAAGTAATCCTAAAACTACTTACGTTCAAGCACAACACAAGAACTGGGTTCACTTCCCGGACTCCGCCGAGAAGAGACCATCACGGCTACACACGCGGTTGATGCATTTTAATTAAATTAAGTGTCAAGTTCTCTACAACCGGATATTAACAAATTCCTATCTGCCCATAACCGCGGGCATGACTTTTGAAAGTTCAAAAACCTGCAGGGGTGTCCCAACTTAGCCCATCACAAGCTCACACGGTCAACGAAGGATATTCCTTCTCCCAGGAAGACCCGATCAGACTTGGAATCCCGGTTACAAGACATTTCGACAATGGTAAAACAAGACCAGCAAGACCACCCGATGCGCCGACATCCCGATAGGAGCTGCACATATCTCGTTCTCAGGGCAACACCGGATGAACACTGCGTACAACTAAAACCAACCCTCAAGTTTCCACGAGGTGGCGCTGTAAGTGACTCTGTTTCGGACCAACACTTAGAGAAGCACTGCCCCCCCGGGGGGGGGGGGTTAAAATAAAGATGACCCTCGGGAGCGCGACTCCCAAGGGAAAAGTAGGTGGTGGTGATGCAAATTGTAAAACCAAGGTTGGGCCTTGCTGGAGGAGTTTTATTCAAAGCGAACTGTCAAGGGGTCCCCATAACACCCAACCGTGTAAGGAACGCAAAATCAAGGAACATAACACCGGTATGACGGAAACTAGGGCAACAAGAGTGGAACAAAACACCAGGCGTAAGGCCGAGCCTTCCGCCCTTTACCAAGTATATAGATGCATTAATTAAACAATATATATAGTGATATCCCAACAATATCCATGTTCCAAACATGGAACAAACTCCATCCTCACCTGCAACTAACAACGCTATAAGAGGGGCTGAGCAAAGCGGTAACATAGCCAAACAACAGTTTGCTAGGACAAGGTGGGTTAGAGGTTTGACATGGCAATATGGGAGGCATGATATAGCAAGTGGTAGGTATCGCGGCATAGCAAAAGAGCGAGCAACTAGCAAGCAAAGATAGAAGTGATTTCACGAGTATGGCCATCTTGCCTGAGATCCCGCAAGGAAGAAGAACGAGTCCATGAAGAAGACAAACGGACGTAGTCAAACGGATCCTCACAAAAGCGACGATATCGGAACTAACCCAAAGAAGCAACACCAGAAAGAAGCAAACAACATAGTAAACAACCATCACATAAACATGGCATGATACACACCCAAGTATGATGCATGTCCGGTTAATGAAACATGGCATGGCAAAATGCACAAAACAATCCTACAAATTAAGTGGAGCTCAATATGCAACTCCGTTGCATATTGAAGAAACATCACGTGACTTATTTAGTTCTCTCTCGTTTAGGTACCCATCAAAATTAAATGTTAGCTAGCATGGCAAGAGGTGAAGAAAAAGAAAACTATCTATCTAGGCAAGTTTAAATGAGGCCGGAACAACAACAACAAGTCCGGAAAACTCCTCATGTGCATATTTTAGGGTTTGGTACTGTTCTACCCTAAACCATATTTTAGAGTTGTTAAACATGCAAAGCAATACCACCATGTTAAACTAGGCAAGTTTATACCCCATTTACATAGAAAGATTATTAAAATCCAAGCTACGGTTAATTAGTTATCAAACAAATCATTTTAACATGGCATATGAGCAAAATTACACAAACAACCTTTTAAACATTTTTAACATGTATGAAAGTTGGAAATTATTAATCTACACAAAATTCTAAGCACTTTACATATTAAGTTTGTTTAATTCCGATGCACGGTTGTGGAGTAATTAAATGCATAAACTAGAAGGGTTTTTCTGCAAAACTGCTATCTCTGGAATAATAACTAAATCGCAGAACTAAAAAAAACAGATATCGGGCCGAATCTGGCTGGCCCGATAGGAGCATAGGAGAGGGGTTGTTGGGCTGCTCACCCATGGACTTGGCCCGTTCGGAAATAGAGGAGGCCTAGCGCTGGGCCTGATGTGCGGTGTAGCAGAGGGGCTGGGCCTTGGGCCTTGGAGAGGCTGGGGCGGCTCGACAGCGGAGCTGGGCACGACCCACGCACTGGCGCTGGTCAACGCTCCTGCGAGTGCTCATTCGTCTCTAACGAGAGGAAGCAGGCGACAGCGGGACTTGCGAGCTACAGTTCGATGTAGAGGTAGCAGGGGCGATGGCCGCAGGACTTGGGGGCGATGCTCATCCGGCGACGACGGCGCAACGACAGGAGGCCGGGAATGGACGGCGGCGCTTCAGGGTTGCAGAATTAGGCGACAGAGGGAGTTGGCAGGGACGCAAGCGGGCGAACAAGGCAAGGAGGAGGGCCGGCGGGAGCCACGACAAGGATCCGGCGCGGCTCGGGTCCCAGTGGCCGGAGCCGGAGGTAGCCGGCAACGTTTAGCGCGGTCGCCGTAAGCTGCCGGGGAGTGGGACGCGTCCATGGCAGGGAACAGCGACGGCAGCAGGCAAAGTAGGTTGGGAACTTTTGGGTCGTCCTCGTCGAGCGAAGCAGAGGAGGCAAGGTCGCAGGGAATGCCGATGGCAAGGGACTCGCGACTGCGGCGGGGAACTTGGCGGCAGCAGCAGGTTCCTGCAGGGAGGCGAGGTGATGTCGACTCTGGCAGCGCTGCTGCTACGGGTTGGAGCTAGGGCCTCCATGGCGGCACTGTGAAGACAAAAGAGAGAGAGAGAGCAGCATGAGAGAGAGAGAGAAAAGAGAGAGCAGGTGGGGAAGGAAGGGAGCAGGGCACGGCGTGGAATTAATCTCCGGCGACGAGGTGGCTCCTCGGCGGCGCGGGGTCCTGGAGGTGAAGCTCGAGCAAGCTCCTCTCGATCTGCATCGAGGAGGGAGCGAGAGGCTCTGCTGCGGGCCGCCTGGTGGCCGTTGGATCTCCATCCGGCGATCTCGGATGGATGGTTCGGTGGTTGGTTGATCTAGATCGAGGAATTTTGCAAGGAGGCAGCGGAATCGAGGGAGGGGATCCCGAGAGGAGCGACCAGGTGGAGCTAGTGGCGGTGGCGCGACGGGACAAGGGTAGAATTTTAGGGTTGTCCAAAATGGACTAGGAGTGGACGAATATATACTGATGAATTTAGGTTAGGGGCTACCTCGTCCCTTCGATCGCAATCGAACGTTCGCGAAAAAAAATAGCTAGGGAGTCCAAATAAAAAAACAAAGATGGTTTATAGATGTTAGGGGAGGATCCGGACCCATCGGTGACGACTGTCCGAACCGTGTTCGGGTAAGTTTCGGACACGCGCGAGGGGTCGATGCACTGCGCGAAGAGGGGTTAGGAGAACGAGGTAAAGTGTGTGGTTGGACTGAGAAGAGAGAGGGGGAATGCAACCCGGCAACCGTTTCTGGAGACCGAAACCGTCTGACGTTTGACCGGCTATATTGCCTCTATAGTTATCCGTTGGGGCGTCAAACGAACTCCGAATGCGATGAAACTTGACAGGCGGCCTACCTACAACATAACAACACCACATGCTACTTTCAACCCATTCTGAGAACATTTTCCGGCCAGTTATAAAATAATATTTCGGACATGCCGCGGGCGCGTGCAAGTGTGTCTGGGCTCAGAACGGACAACGGAAGGAACGGGGAGACCCGGGCGGATGCAAGTTTTGAAAACATGATGATGCAATGCACATGATGACATGGCAAGATGCAACACGCAAGCAAATGACATGGCAAAGACAGCGAATAACTAGAAGACACCTGGCGCAATGGTCTCGGGGCGTCACAACACTCCAGCACTACAAGAGGATCTCGCCCCGAGATCTAGGATGGCACCGGAGGGAAACGTAAAAGGAAGAGGAGAGGTAAAAACTAAGTTGCTTCTTTGACAAATGAGTGAAACCAAAGAACCTTGCGAGGTTGAACAAATTGAAAGAAAGAATACAACGAAGATGAACAAAGTTGAAAAACACTCTGTTAGAAAAGGGAACAAGGAACATACGAGAACCTTGTAGGTTGAAAGACATAAGAAAAAGGGTTGCAATGGACAAGAAGTACATGCGAGCACTCCGATTAAAACGAGATGTACAAGGAACGATAAGGATCAATTACGACAACACTCCGGTTGGATAAAGAAGGTAAGGAATATGATCTTGGCAAAATGAAAGCACTTGAATGAGAGTCTGGTTAGAAGAGGAATGATAGACGCAACACTCTGGTTAAAACAAGATAGAGAAGGAATAAGAATGATATAATTTGGACAGCACTCCGACTGAAAATGGAAGGAATAGAACAAGATTTTGACAAGATGAGAGGATACTTGATGAAATCAACAACACACTACCACCGGAACTATTGAAAAAAATGGCACAATGGGTATAAAGATTTCAGACAACGCTCTGGTTGAGAAAAGAGACAAAACTTGACAGAATGGGAAGAACTTGAAAAGAGGGCACGACACTCCGGTTAAAAGGATAAGCACGAAAAGAACATGATCTTTTACAAAACGAGATGATTGGTGAGTATAGCAACAATACAATGCCTCCGGGATGAATGTAAGAATGGAATCAAAAGAACGGAGGAGAAAACCACATCTTCTGTCTGAAAGAGCTTGAAAAAGCGTCTTTAGGAGAAGAGTCGAACGGAGTTGTTGGAAAACCAACAAGGAAAATAGTAAGCTTATTGTGGGCTTATGGAAAACATCTCGAATTCTTGAGGTGAAATTCTGCCACTAACGAAACAATAGATTGGATTGATAACAACAAGGAGACGAGAAGCTTATTTCACCGGAAGGATAAATGAAGAACTTGGGTCGTTTATAACCACCATAAATAGCAAAATCCTTAGGGAAAGCTTTAGGTGAAATATAACCCAGGATAACTCCAATGAAGAGGTAGATTGGTTGAAAAGATGTCTTGAGCAAAGATAAAATGATGGATTTAGATATGTCACTCTTGAAAACTTGTGAATCATGAAACACGAACGGAAATTATCAACAATGACATAACACCACCTCAACAGATATGGTAGAAAGAATTGCACTTTGAAATGCAAGATGAAGAAGGCTTGAACTCCTCAAAACAAAGCATGTGTTTTGCACCATGTTTATTTTAGAGTATATCTTGGCGGATCTTAGCTTCGAGAGAAATCTTGAAGAACAATTGAAGAATGAAGAGTATCCTTGCAAGCCATCATGTTGAGCCTTCGTGAAGAACTCCGGCAATAAAAGAATGATCAAACGAAAAGGGAAAGTTGAAAAGAACTCCGGGAGAAGCCTTGCAATGATTAGGTGAAGCTTTGAAATGATATAACCAAGAAAACTTGGAACTCATGAAAGAAAGAAGAACAACTGAAATCAAGAATTTTGATGAACCTCTGGAATAAGGAATTAATCACTTGGATGAAACAAGAATAAGAATTACATTATGCTTATCCTTCACCAATTTAAATTGATGAGAAGCAATGGATTTGGCATACTACTTATTCTCGTAGAAAGGATTAAGAGAGATATAGCGCAAACTTGAGAAGGACTTCAATGAACTGCCAGTATGATTGGAAAGAACAAATGAATTGATATGATAACCAAGGAAGAGAACTCTTGAATGAACCACTGTAAGAATTGAAAATGAACGTAGCAAAGGCACAATTCACCGGGAAGAATTGGAAAACAAATGAAGATACTTGAAGGAAATTTAGACACATGAGAACGAAGAGATCACGATCTGATTAGAGGAAACTTGAATGATGCACCGGTAAGATTTGGAGAACAAAAGCTGAAAGCTGAGTATGAATAAACCCGAAATGGTGGCCTTCGGAGAATCAAATTGAAAAGAATCTTAAATTGCTCCGGATAGGTGAAAAGAATTCTCACAATCAAAACCAATTATGAGAGGATGGCATCAAGCTAGAATCACGAATCATCGAGAGAATGGACAGGATTGAGAGAGAGAAAATCTCCTTCGGTCTTCAAATCCGAGAATGACGACGAGAAACACCTTCATGAATTGTTGATATACTCCGGGATGACGAATAGAAAGGTTGAGCCACCGATGAAAAGAATTTGAAAGTGATATTGGAGATGGAAATTGACTGATGAAAATTTATCCTTACGACAAACTTTGAAATGAATTTGAGAGTAACTCCGGGAAAATAGAAGAGTCAGGTAAGATCCTGGGAAAAAACCTGTGGGTTAGGGCCCACTCAAAACAAACACTGTTGAAAAGATTGCTTGAAAAGAGAGATTGCACCAGTTGAATTAAATGGCTTGAATGAGATAACATCCTCAAAAGAGCTTGAACAAATGCAGAGTGGAAACACGAATCTTCTGAGATATCTTCAGCACTCCGGAACAATAGAATAGCGAGTGTGGAATGATTAAGAGGTGCAATGGCAAGGGAAAAGCATTTGAAACAAATAAAGGAATATGATCAACACCAAAAACTTGATTTGAATCCACCGGAGAAGATAAAAGAAACGAAGAATGTTGAACTTGAAGCTCCGTTAGTGTCTTCTTGAGAATCACCGGATAAGAACATTGACGGAAAGGAATGAAGAGGCTTCCCATCAATAAGATGGATAGTTGATTAAGAAATCCGAGTCCTTAAAGAAAAAGGGTGGGAGCGTGGGAAAAACAAAGGCAACTTGGGGACGGATGAAACGAACAACGTTGGGAAAACCGAGAGGTGATCTTGCGGATGCTAAAATGATCGTGAAGAGAAAACACACCGGTTGAAAAGGATTGACATGACAATCTCAATTATCATGAAGGATTGGTATTCACATAGGAGTATGAGAACACCATTTGGGGAAGGTATGGAATCAACACTTGACATTGACGCAACTCGAATACCACAACTCAAAACAAAACAAAGGATTGGCTTGCAAAATAAGCCGGAACAAACATATGATAGATATTTTGTCTGAAGTTTTCATGGTGGGGCCCACACGGGCTCGATCGTAAAACACCATCATGTACAAGGCAGTGCACATGACATATGAAGTGTCCCCGAGTGAGCATAGCCAAGGACTCTTTAAGACACAACGAGACCACTGTAAAACCAACCGTGGATGGGCGGACCACTAGACGTTGAAACCCAATCTCATATCATGCATCTGTCGGAAAGATATCCTAGGAGCTACTTGAATTCCCACTTATAAACTCCCGAAACTTTCTGGTTATGCAATCACGTGTTGGGGATATAGGGGAAGCATAATATCTCACCCAAACTAATAATACCTACATCCAGCTGTATCCATCCTTCAACACATAACCAAGAAACCTTCGGAAATCATTTACCTCAACCTTCGAAAAGAATCCGTTATACGAGTTATGGCAATACTCCCGAACTCCCACCCCAGTACTGGGTGGCGTCGAGGTTATCTCACCAACAACTGCATAAAAGAGATTTTCGATGTCGGCGAACTCAGGTATTCCAGAACTGCAACGATAAAAATGTGACGACAACACCTCGGAGCTCGACTCCCCGGGACACTGCCACAACCTCTAAATGTCAGGAGGCACAAAGAACAATGTTCTCGTCACAAAACCATCGGAATGATTCCAAGATACCCGCGTGATCCTAATTTTTTTTCGTGAAATTTGAGGAGAGAAGAGTCAAAACTTCTATGTCAGGAGGCCTCACCAGAGTGACGAAGGACTGAGGAGTAAAAAGAATCCTACTCCCCGATATATATAATCCTAAGATTCAAAAGATTTTCTTCTAGACTCAACAACGTCAGCGATTCAATCAAGCAGGGGGCCTCCTAAGTTGGGGAAGACTTTGATTACCAACTTGTAACACCCACGATGCAGCTATATCTCCCACGTGTCGGAGCACGACTTAGAGGCATAACCTCATAGTAGGCATGTCGCAAGAGGGGTAATCTTTACACATCCCATGTACTAAATAAGAGAGGGATAAAGAGTTGGCTTACAATCGCCACTTCACACAATACATAAATATAGCATTACATCATCCAGAATACAATTAAGGTCCGACTACGGAACCAAAATAAAAGAAGAACACCCCTAATGCTAGATCCCCGACCGCCCCAACTAGGCTCCACTACTGATCAAAAGGAAACAAAACACAACAACGAAAAGGCCTTCATCGAGCTCCCACTTGAGCTGGGTTGCGTCATTTGCACTGGTATCATCGGCACCTGCAACTGTTTGAAAGTATCTGTGAGCCACAAGGACTCAGCAATCTCACACCCGCGAGATCAAGACTATTTAAGCTTATGGGTAGGAAAGGGTAGTGAGGTGGAGCTGCAGCAAGCACTAAGCATATATGGTGGCTAACATACGCAAATAAGAGCGAGAAGAGAAGCAATGCACGGTCGTAAACTAGAAGTGATCAAGAAGTGATCTTGAAACTACTTACGTTCAAGCATAACACAAGAACCGTGTTCACTTCCCGGACTCCGCCGAGAAGAGACCATCACGGCTACACACGCGGTTGATGCATTTTAATTAAATTAAGTGTCAAGTTCTCTACAACCGGATATTAACAAATTCCCATCTGCCCATAACCGCGGGCACGACTTTCAAAAGTTCAAAACCCTGCAGGGGTGTCCCAACTTAGCCCATCACAAGCTCTCACGGTCAACGAAGGATATTCCTTCTCCTAGGAAGACCCGATCAGACTTGGAATCCCGGTTACAAGACATTTCGACAATGGTAAAACAAGACCAGCAAGACCGCCCGATGCGCCGACATCCCGATAGGAGCTGCACATATCTTGTTCTCAGGGCAACACCGGATGAACACTACGTACAACTAAAACCAACCCTCAAGTTTCCCCGAGGTGGCGCTATTTCGGACCAACACTTAGAGAAGCACTGGCCCCGGGGGGGGGGGGGTTTGAAATAAAGATGACCCTCGGGAGCGTGACTCCCAAGGGAAAAGTAGGTGGTGGTGAGGCAAATGGTAAAACCAAGGTTGGGCCTTGCTGGAGGAGTTTTATTCAAAGCGAACTGTCAAGGGGTCCCCATAACACCCAACCATGTAAGGAACACAAAATCAAGGAACATAACACCGGTATGACGGAAACTAGGGCAGCAAGAGTGGAACAAAACACCAGGCGTAAGGCCGAGCCTTCCACCCTTTACCAAGTATATAGATGCATTAATTAAACAATATATATAGTGATATCCCAACAATATCCATGTTCCAAACATGGAACAAACTCCATCTTCACCTGCAACTAACAACGCTATAAGAGGGGCTGAGCAAAGCGGTAACATAGCCAAACAACGGTTTGCTAGGACAAGGTGGGTTAGAGGTTTGACATGGCAATATGGGAGGCATGATATAGCAAGTGGTAGGTATCGCGGCATAGCAAAAGAGCGAGCAACTAGCAAGCAAAGATAGAAGTGATTTTGACGGTATGGTCATCTTGCCTGAGATCCTGCAAGGAAGAAGAATGAGTCCATGAAGAAGACAAATGGACGTAGTCAAACGGATCCTCACAAAAGCGACGTTATCGGAACTAACCCAAAGAAGCAACACGAGAAAGAAGCAAACAACATAGTAAACAACCATCACATAAACATGGCATGATACACACCCAAGTATGATGCATGTCCGGTTAATGAAACATGGCATGGAAAAATGCACAAAACAATCCTACAAATTTACTGGAGCTCAATATGCAACTCCGTTGCATATTGACGAAACACCATGTGACTTATTTAGTTCTCTCTCGTTTAGGTACCCATCAAAATTAAATGTTGGTTAGCATGGCAAGAGGTGAAGCGAAAGAAAACTATCTATCTAGGCAAGTTTAAATGAGGCCGGAACAACAACAACAAGTCCGGAAAACTCCTCATGTGCATATTTTAAGGTTTGGTACTGTTCTGCCCTAAACCATATTTTAGAGTTGTTAAACATGCAAAGCAATGCCACCATGTTAAACTAGGCAAGATTCTACCCCATTTACATATAAAGATTATTAAAATCTGAGCTACGGTTAATTAGTTATGAAAAATCATTTTAACATGGCATATGAGCAAAATTACACAAACAACCTTTTAAACATTTTTAACATGCATGAAAGTTGGAAATTATTAATCTACACAAAATTATAAGCACTTTACATATTAAGTTTGTTTAATTCCGATGCACGGTTGTGGAGTAATTAAATGCATGAACTAGAAGGGTTTTTCTACAAAACTGCTATCTCTGGAATAATAACTAAATCGCAGAACTGAAAAAAAAAACAGATATCGGGCTGAATCTGGCAGGCCCGATAGGAGCATAGGAGAGGGGCTGTTGGGCTCCTCACCCATGGGCTTGGCCCGTTCGGAAATAGAGGAGGCCTAGCGCTGGGCCTGATGCGCGGTGCAGCAGAGGGGCTGGGCCTTGGGTCTTGGAGAGGCTGGGCCGGCTCGACAGCGGAGCTGGGCACGACCCACGCGCTGGCGCTGGTCAACGCGCCTGCGAGTGCTCGTTCATATCTAACGAGAGGAAGCAGGCGGCAGCGGGACTTGCGAGCTACAGTTCGATGTAGAGGTAGCAGGGGCGATGGCCGCAGGACTTGGGGGCGATGCTCATCCGGCGACGACGGCGCAACGACAGGAGACCGGGAACGGACGGCGGCACTCCAGGGTTGCAGAATTAGGCGATAGAGGGAGTTGGCAGGGACGCAAGTGGGCGAACAAGGCAAGGAGGAGGGCCGGCGGGAGCCACGACGAGGATCCGGCGTGGCTCGGGTCCCAGTGGCCGGAGCTGGAGGTGGCCGGCGACGTTTAGCACGGTCGCCGCAAGCTGCCGGGGAGTGGGACGCGTCCATGGCAGGGAACGGTGACGGCAGCAGGAAAAGTAGGCTGGGAACTTTTGGGTCGTCCTCGTTGAGCGAAGCAGAGGAGGCAAGGTCGCAGGGAAGGCCGATGGCAAGGGACTCGCGACTGCGGCGGGGAACTTGGCGGCAGCAGCAGGTTTATGCAGGGAGGCAAGGTGATGTCGACTCCGGCAGTGCTGCTACTACAGGTTGGAGCTAGGGCCTCCATGGCGGCGCTGCGAAGACAAAAGAGAGAGAGAGAGAGAGTAGCGTGAGAGAGATAAGAGAGAGCAGGTGGGGAAGGAAGGGAGCAGGGCACGGCGGGGAATTCATCTCCGGCGACGAGGCGGCTCCTCGGCGGCGCGGGGTCTTGGAGGTGAAGCTCGGGCGAGCTCCTCTCGATCTGCATCGAGGAGGGAGCGAGAGGCTCTGCCGCGGGCCGCCTGGTGGCTGTTGGATCTCTATCCGGCGATCCCGGATGGATGGATCGGTGGTTGGTGGATCTGGATCGAGGAATTTTGCAAGGAGGCGGCGGGATCGAGGGAGGGGATCCCGAGAGGTGCGACCAGGTGGAGCTAGTGGCGGTGGCGCGACGGGACAAGGGAAGAATTTTAGGGTTGTCCAAAATGGACTAGGAGTGGACGAATATATACTGACGAATTTAGGTTAGGGGCTACCTCGTCCCTCCGATCGCAATCAGACAATCGTGAAAAAATAGCTAGGGAGTCCAAATAAAAAAAAGGAAGATGGTTTATAGATGTTAGGGGAGGATCCGGACCCGTCGGTGACGACTGTCCGGGTCGGGTTCGGGTAAGTTTCGGACACGCGCGAGGGGTCGATGCACTGAGCGAAGAGGGGTTAGGCGAACGAGGTAAAGTGTGTGGTTGGACTGAGAAGAGAGAGGGGGAATGAGGGAGTCCTGGATTAGGGGGTCTCCGGACAGCCGGACTATATCCTTTGGCCGGACTGTTGGACTATGAAGATACAAGATTGAAGACTTTGTCCCGTGTCCGGATGGGACTCTACTTGGCGTGGAAGGCAAGCTAGGCAATACGGATATGTATATCTCCTCCTTTGTAACCGACCTTGTGTAACCCTAGCCCCCTCCGGTGTCTATATAAACCGGAGGGTTTTAGTCCGTAGGACAAGATACAATCATACCATAGGCTAGCTTCTAGGGTTTAGCCTCTCTGATCTCGTGGTAGATCAACTCTTGTAATACTCATATCATCAAGAACAATCAAGCAAGATGTAGGGTTTTACCTCCATCAAGAGGGCCCGAACCTGGGTAAACATCGTGTCCCCTGCCTCCTGTTACCATCCGCCTTAGACGCACAGTTCGGGACCCCCTACCTGAGATCCGTCGGTTTTGACACCGACATTGGTGCTTTCATTGAGAGTTCCACTGTGTCGTCACCATAAGGCTTGATGGCTCCTTCGATCATTGCTAGCGATGCGGTCCAGGGTGAAGCTTTCCTCCTCGGACAAATCTTCATATTCGGCGGCTTTGCACCGCGGGCCAATTCGCTTGGCCATCTGGAGCAGATTGAGAGCTACGCCCCTAGCCATCAGGTCAGATTTGGAAACTTGAACTACATGGCCGATATCCGCGGAGACTTGATCTTCGACGGATTCGAGCCCATGCCGGACGCGCCGCGCAGTCACGACGAGCAAGACGTAACTCTACCGTCAGACAGTCTTCGGGAGATCGCATCCGCAGCTACTCCGACCTTTAATCCGGAGCAAGTCGCGCCATCCGAGAGCGGAGGGATGGACCCTGCCATGAAGGCTGCAACCTCACTTGCGATAGAGCCTGATACTGACTTCACCCCTTACGAGAGCCGTGTCGCCGAACCACTGGATTCATCTCCGGCCACGAACTCCGAGCCGCTCATGTTCGTACCCGTCGAGTCCGACTGGGTGCCGATCATGGAGTTCACCTCCACGGACATCTTTCAGCACTCACCCTTCGGGGATGTGCTAAATCCATTAAGGTCTCTCTCCCTGTCAGGAGAACCTTGGCCGAACTATGTCCGGCTAGAATGGGATGCGGACGACGAAGAAATTCGCTGCCCACCCACCACCCACTTAGCAGCCACTGTCGACGACTTAACCGACATGCTCGACTTCGGCTCCGAAGACTTCGACGGTACGGACGACAAAGCCGGAGACGAACAGGATCCACCGCCCTCAGGGCACTGGACCACCACCTCATCATATGATATATATACATGGTGGACACCCCCAAAGAAGCCAATGGCGACAAGACAGCGGAGGATGACCCCTGCAAGAAGCAACCCAAGCACCGACGTTAGCGGCGCCGCTCCAAGTCCCGCCATAGCAAGAGCAGTGATACCGACACAGGAGATAATAACACTCCGGATAGCGCCGAAGACAACAACAATCCCCTCCAACACGGTGCAGATCTAGAGGACGGACAAGCTAGCCCTCCAGAGTAGGCAGCAGATGGAGAACCGGAGGAGGACAATTACATGCCTCTCTCCGAAGACGAGGTGAGCCTCGGCGACGACGAGTTTATCGTGCCTAGGGACCCCATCGAGCAAGAGCACTTCAAGCACCGGCTTATGGCCACGGCAAGTAGCCTAAAGAAGAAACATCAACAACTTCAAGCTGATCAAGACTTGCTAGCAGACAGATGGACCGAAGTCCTTGTCGCCAAGGAGCATGAACTCGAGCGCCCGTCCAAGAGTTACCCAAAATGCAGGTTGCTACGTCACCTCGAGGAGGAAGCATTGAAACCTCATTCACCAGTGTACGATGCGGCTGACCGGTCACTACGTGGCCGAGCCAGAGAGAAGTTTCATCCTAAAGTTCAGACCGCACCCCGTCGCCACTCAGTCAAAGATACTAAGGCCCGAGACAACACAGAGGACCTGCGAGACATCTTGGACAGTAAGGAAAAAATCGCAAGGTCAATATACGGGACACGAACACGTGCGCCCACACGGGACGATGATTGTCGCGCCGGATACACCAAGAGTAAATCCGGCTGGGACGAATACAGCAGACAAGACTCATACGAACTACGTCGGGATATAGCCCGACACATAGGCGCCGCACACCCCCTATGCTTCACTGATGAAGTTATCAATCATGAATTCACGGAGGGTTTCAAACCCGTAAATATCGAATCATACGATGGCACAACAGATCCCGCTGTATGGATTGAGGATTTCCTCCTTCACATCCACATGGCTCGCGGTGACGATCTACATGCCATCAAGTACCTCCCACTAAAACTCAAAGGACCAGCTCGGCATTGGCTGAATAGCTTGCCAGCAGATTCCGTTGGCAGTTGGGAGGATTTGGAAGATGCATTTCTTGACAACTTCCAGGGCACTTATGTGTGGCCACCGGATGCTGATGACTTGAGACACATAACCCAACAGCCAGGGGAATCGGCCAGACAATTTTGGACACGGTTCCTGACTAAGAAAATTCAAATTGTAGACTGTCCAGATGCAGAAGCCCTAGCAGCATTCAAGCATAACATCCGCGATGAGTGGCTCGCCCGCCACCTCAGCCAGGAGAAGCCGAAATCTATGGCAGCCCTCACAACACTCATGACCCGCTTTTGCGCGGGCGAGGATAGCTGGCTGGCTCGTAGCAACAACACATCAAGGAATCCGGATACCTCGGATACCAAAGACGTTAACGGTAGGCAGCGTCGTAATAGACCAAAGCATCGCAATAACGGCGATAACACCAAGATACGGCAGTCAATGCCGGATTCAAAGGCTCTAGATCCGATCAGTGGAAAAAGCCATTCAAAATAAATACTCCGGCTCCGTCCAGTCTGGATCGCATACTGGATCGCTAGTGTCAAATCCACGGCACCCCTGACAAGCTAGCCAATCACACTAACAGAGAATGCTGAGTGTTCAAGCAGGCCGGCAAATTAAATGCTGAAAACAAGGACAAGGGGCTGCATAGCGATGACGAGGAGGAGCCCCGACCGCCGAATCCAGGAGGACAGAAGGGGTTTCCCCCACAAGTGAAGACAATGAACATGATATACGCAACCCACATTCCCAAAAGGGAGTAGAAGCATGCACTAAGGGACGTCTACGCGATGGAGCCCGTCGCCCCGAAGTTCAACCCATGCTCTGCTTGTCCGATCACCTTCGATCGCAGGGACCACCCCACTAGCATCCGTCATGGCTGATTCGCCGCACTGGTCCTAGACCCCATCATTGACAGATTTCACCTCACTCAAGTCCTTATGGATGGCAGCAGCAGCCTGAACCTGCTTTACCAGGATACAGTGCAAAAAATGGGTATCGATCCCTCAAGGATCAAACCCAGCAAAACCACCTTTAAAGGCGTCATCCCAGGTGTAGAGGCCCATTGCACAGGCTCAATCACACTGGAAGTGGTCTTCGGATCACCGGATAACTTCCGAAGTGAAGAGTTAATCTTCGACATCGTCCCGTTTTGAAGTTGCTATCATGCACTGCTCAGACGGACATCATTTGCAAAATTCAATGCAGTGCCGCATTACACATACCTCAAGCTCAAGATGCCAGGGCCCCGCGGGGTCATAATAGTAAATGGAAACACAAAACGCTCGCTCTGTACGGAAGAGCACACTGCGGCCCTTGCAGCAGAGGCACAAAGCAGCCTGTTCAGGCAGACCACGCATTCGGCGTTACAGCCCCCGGACACCTTCAAGCGAGTTTGGAACAATCTGCAACAGGATCGCCTGACGCGATCTGCACTCGCCTAGCAATCCGGCCCCCGTCCCAGTCCCAGTGCAACGACGAAATTCGTGCCGCGCGTACATAATTACGCATTGAAAATACCATGGACATAGGCGGGGCCACAATCAGGACACACCCCGCATTATGGCTTAACCACACCAGGGGTTGTATATCCTTTGACATTCCTTTTCTCTTTCAGGGCCTAACTCTTCGGAAGCCCTTTCCGGCAGTCCGATTGCCGGACACATTCCGGAAGCAACAACCAAGGCGGCAAGAAGCTACGATGAACACGGGAACCGCCAGGTGGTCTCTAGTAATACTCGATATACACGCTTTTCACTATTTATGCGTAGCTTGCCTTGGGATAGGACATTTCGAATTGCCCTACTTTATGCTTATTGCACAACTTGTACCAGTATGCTTCGACGTATTATTCAAATAATAATGCATATTATTAATCTGTCATTGCATTATTTAAGTTTTTCTCTTTCTCTTATATGTCCATTTACAACATCCCGCACCTGCGTGCTCGGGTACGGTCAGTACGCCAGGGGCTCTCGTTTACCCCATAATACGGCGCAAGAAGTCCGAACACTTTCGACAGCGTGGCACCCCGAACTTATAGCATTATATGCATCAACTCCGAATCATGTCTTGGGTCAAATGTTGGGTTGCCCGGCTCCCATGCTTTGGTACCTTACGTTCCGCTATATCGGCTAAGGTAGCGGTGGGAGAACTACTGCGATTGTGTCCCGGTTCTTCCGGACGAGCACCTCAGTAGAGAAAGCCAAAAACTGAGTATCATGATAAGGCAAGAGACTGGTCACTATTCGAGAGGTCTCAAGTCCTTAAAGACTTTTTCTGCTTCGGGCGAGGAGTCGGCCTTGTCCGGCTTAGGCGTGTATAGCGCCCCAAATTCGGCCCTCCGAATACCAGGGGCTTCGCCAAAAATTTAAAATCATAGACGTCTATGGCTAAGTGGGAGTGATAAAGCATTATAGTCCGATTGCCTGGTTCGTTGCGCTGAGCACCTCCCTTGAAGGACCCAAAATTGGGGTAAATAGTGTTCAGATTTACCCCGAACACCCCAGTACTAGTTACATGGGGGCAGAAGCCGACGACTGGCCAACTCTCAGATTTTATAAACGGTCGCACAGAAGGTAATATTTTAAATTAAGAAAGCGTCGCATGGCGCAAAAGAACTCGTTTCATATTACAGGATCACATGGGCATGTTCATTCAAAAATTACATCCTTGGCACACTCATATGCCACTAAGCGGGAGCCCTTCAGGACGCTCTCATAGTAATTCTCGGTGCAGCGATGCTCCTTGCCCTCTGGCGGCCCCTCCTTCACAAGCTTCACAGCGTCCAGCTTCGCCCAGTGCGCCTTCGCCCGGGCAAAAGCTCTGCGCGCACCTTCGATGCAGACGGACCGCTTGATGACCTCAAGCCGTGGGCAGGCTTCCACCAGCCGCCTCACCAGACCGAAGTAGCTGCCGGACAGGGGCTCGCCAGGCCACATCCGGACTATAAGGCCCCTCATGGCCTATTTGGCCGCCTTGTGAAGTTCGACCAACTGCTTCATCTGGTGGCTCAAGGACACGGGGTGTTCGGTCCCAGTATACTGAGACCAGAACAACTTCTCCGTTGAGCTCCCCTCCTTAGCCAGGTAAAACTCCGCGGCATCCAGCACACTGCAGGGAAGATTTTCAAACGCTCCTGGAGAGCTCCGAACTCGGGTAAGAAAAAGGAAAGTCTCCTTCACATGCTTGCTTTGCATATTGAATGCCTTACCCGCTGCTATCTTCTTCACAGCATCAATCTCCTGGAGGGCCTTGTGGGCTTCGGCCTTGGTGCCCTGGACGCTTTCAAGCGCCTGCGCGAGCTCGGACTCTCGCGTCTTGGAGTCAAGCTCCAAGGACTCGTGCTTTTTGGCGAGAGCCTCGAGCTCTTGCTGCACCTCGCCCACTCGGGCTTCTTGTTTCTCTCGTTCAATGCGTTCTTTGGCTGCTTTGTCTTCGACCGCGGATAATGCCTTCCTCAGGGTCTCCACCTCGGTCGTGGCCCCTGAAAAAATTCATGATGATCCTATTACTTTACACCGAACTTCTTTTTAACTATATAAACTGGGGTATATCTTACCTTTGCTCTCTTCGGGCTGCCCCTTGGTAAGGCCGAGCTCGTCCCTGGACCGCTTCAGGGCCTCCTTCAGCGCAGAGACCTCCGCAGTACGTGCGGCAGCGGCCACCAGGGAAGCCTGCACATACACATACACATACTCTAATTAGACTCCTGAGTTATCATTTGATACTCTATTCAGCTTTTCTTCGTGGACGCTGAACAGAGCATCAGGGGCTACTATCTATGCGGTAATACTTTTATTTTTTGAATGCTTACCTCAAAGCCTGTTAGGAGGCTGGCGCAAGCTTTGGTTAGTCCGTTTTTGGCGGACTGAACCTTCTTGACCATCGCACTCATGATAGTGCGGTGTTCTTCATCGATGGAAGCATTGTGAAGCGCTTCTAGCAAGTTTTCCGGTGCCTCTGGTTGGACAAAGGACATCGGCACAGATGGTTGGCCCCCTGAGGGAGTCCTGGATTAGGGGGTCTCCGGACAGCCGGACTATCTCCATTGGCCAGACTGTTAGACTATGAAGATACAAGATTGAAGACTTCGTCTCGTGTCTGGATGGGACTCTACTTGGCGTGGAAGGCAAGCTAGGCAATACGAATATGGATATCTCCTCCTTTGTAACCGACCTTGTGTAACCCTAACCCTCTCTGGTGTCTATATAAACTGGAGGGTTTTAGTCCGTAGAACAACCATAACATACAATCATACCATAGGCTAGCTTCTAGGGTTTAGCCTTTCTGATCTCGTGGTAGATCTACTCTTGTAATACCCATATCATCAATATCAATCAAGCAGGATGTAGGGTTTTACCTCCAACAAGAGGGCCCGAACCTGGGTAAAACATCGTGTCCCCTGCCTCCTGTAACCATCCGGCCTAGACGCACAGTTCGGGACCCCCTGCCCAAGATCCGTCGGTTTTGACACCAACATTGGTGCTTTCATTGAGAGTTCCTCTGTGCCGTCGCCACCAGGAAGGATGTCCCATCCCGTCTTTAAAGACGGCACTATTGCTAAGGGAGCTTTGGCTATCAGCCAAACTCTTTGGCTAGGTGGCTTTCTTATGACCGCCTGTTCGGCCGCTGCGCCGATGATGATGACTTCTCGGGTCATCGAAAGCAATCTTCACGTCAACTCGGAACTCGCCGAGCAGTTAGATCCAATGGAGCTCTCTTCCCTGAATGAGCTCTTGGATAGCATCGCCGCCCTGGGAGTCGCTACAGACAACAATCAGATTGGGCGTAAACCCGATCTAAGAGAGATCAACTCTCCCCAGGTCACTCATCACGTTGCAGTGGTGGAGGAACAATGCGGCACCCCTTCATCTATCTTAAGGACTAGCTATGTCCGGATTCCCGATCCCTCCAAGCCGGATACCCGCGGAGGGGAGGACGTCACTCAAGGCCTGAACCTAGAATCAGGCAGCGGGCTAGATTTATCGAAAAACATCCAAGAATCCAAACTTCCGAGTTCAGAAACTCCTTGGCCCCTGAGTCTCAGATTGGGTGAGGATTCGGATTCAATTCCACCCACCCACCCAAACATATGCGATCTATCCCAAATTAGGCAAGAGCCGAAGAAACAGTACACCATTACTGGGCCAGATTCCTCCTGGTTATGAACAGGATAAAGGACTGCCGCGAGGAAGACGCAATTTCATTCTTTTGCAATAATTGCACCGACAAGGGAATCCTTAACGCCATAAGTCGTCGTGAAATTACATGCTTTGCCGACCTGGTGTCCATAGTACGAAAGTACTGTGCGATGGAAAGCGCCTGGAAACCCGAAATAGAATTTTGGGATAATCCGGCCCTGAATACAAACCTAGTCTGAAACAAAAGGGTGCATTATCACAATACACCTGGGTTAACTACCAAAAAGCAAAAGCCCTCTACGGGGCAAGGAACCGTACTGGAGGGATGGCTCAACGGACCCTGCAAAATTCATAGCATAGCGGATGCAATACCAACGCACAACCTTAGAGCATGTTGGATACTCTGGCAGGTGGCCAAAAGTGGCGAGGATCTACTCCTCCCAAAAACCACAGAACACCATCCCGTGGACAACAATACAGTGTTAACGGTCTTTGATACCTTCGCGTCAAATAATAGACGCAAGCGAACACTCCGCAGCATGGCCGAAATCTGCCACGTAGCAGAAATAAATCCTTGGAGTGACACGGCTATTACCTTCAATGCCAGTGACGAACCCAAATTCCGAACAGCCCGAGCACTAGCTGCACTGGTCCTCAGTCCAATCGTGGACGGCTTTCGACTCACCAAGGTACTCATGGACGGCGGCAGCGGATTAAACCTCATCTATGAGGAAACTCTTCAAAAGATGGAAATAGACTAGAGCCGCATTGAGCAAAGTAGCACAACCTTTAGAGGAATCATCCCCAGTCGGGAAGCACGTCGTGCTGGGAAAATCACACTAGATGTGGTATTCAGCACGCCGGATAATTACAGGTTTGAAGAAATTACATTCCAAGTGGCCCCGTTCAGGAGAGGATACCACGCTCTACTAGGGCGGGAGGCGTTTACAATCTTCCAAGCCATACCCCATTACGGGTACATGAAGCTCAAAATGCCCGGGCCCAACGGAATCATCACTCTTGCTAGTGATCCAGACATAGCACTCCGCACCGAAAATAAGACATCCGCACTGGCCCTCGAGGCACTATCCGAAGCCCTAGCGGCCGAGGAACTAACTGCGCTGCGCTCCATGGTGAACAGGGACGATGTGATACTCGACAAAAGATCCAAGTCCACCTCCTTTAAACCAGCAGACGAAATAGTCAAATTCCAAGTCCATCCAACGGACCCTACAAAAACAGCTTCCATCGAGGTACAATTAAACCCTGATGTCGACTCCGCACTGCGAGAGTTCCTACACGAGAACTAGGACATTTTTTCCTGGCACCCTTCAGACATGCCAGGAATCCCACGCAGACTGGCTAAGCATAGCCTAAATATCCTAAAAGGATTCAAGCCAGTCAAGCAGGCTCTTCGACGTTTCTCCAAGCCTAAGAGACAAGCCATGGGAGAGGAACTAGCCAAGCTATTGGAGGCCGGATTCATCAGAGACATAAAACATCCGGACTGGCTAGCAAACCTGGTGATGGTACCAAAGAAGGACAAATCCTGGTGTTTGTGCGTCGATTTTAAGGACCTTAACAAGGCCTGCCCAAAGGATCCCTTCCCCCTCCCCCGCATCGATCAAATCATCGATGCTACTGCAGGACACGATTCATTGTGTTTCCTCGACGCATACTCAGGCTACCATCAAATTAAAATGGCGGAGCCTGACCAAGCTGCAATGGCATTCATCACACCATACGGCCCATTCTGCTTCAACACAATGCCCTTCGGGCTCAAGAACGCCGGCGCAACATATCAGCGCATGATTCAGACATGTCTGGCAAACCAGATCGGCAAAATAGTGGAGGCATATGTGGATGACGTGGTCGTTAAAACCAAGCATGTCGAAAATCTAGTAGACGACTTGAGGCTCACATTCGACAACCTCCGAGCATATAACATCAAGCTCAATCCGAAAAAATGCGTCTCCGGCGTACCAGCCGGAAAGCTGTTGGGATTCATTGTCTCCAGTAGAGGTATTGAAGCTAATTCAGCCAAAATCCAAGCGTTGTCATAGTTGGCTACCCCAACAGACCTCAAGCAAATACAAAAATTGACTGGATGCGTGGCGGCTCTAAGCCGCTTTATCTCCCGCTTGGGAGAAAAGGCATTACCCCTTTATCGCCTCCTCTGGCGCACCGAACACTTCGAGTGGACGGATGCCGCCTCGGCCGGACTCAACGAAATAAAAGCCATATTGGCAACAAACCCAATCCTGGTCGCGCCAAACATTGGCGAACCAATGCTATTATACATTGCGGCAACTCATCAAGTAGTAAGCGCAGTGCTCATCGTCGAGCGAGAAGTGGATGGACACAAATTCCCCCTTCAAAATCCGGTTTACTATGTGTCCACTATCCTTACTCCATGCAAATCATGGTACTTGCATTATCAAAAGATAGCGTACGCGGTATTTATGGCATCCCGGAAGCTGCGACACTACTTTCAAGAGTGTTCCATAACGGTAGTCTCGGAAGTACCACTTAACGATATTATAAACAACCGCGATGCGACGGGCCGGATTGCCAAATGGGCCATTGAGCTCCTCTCGTTTGACATAACTTACAAGCCACGGCGAGCTATTAAGTCGCAAGTTTTGGCTGACTTCATCGCTGAGTGGACGGAAGCCGAACTCCCTAAAGAGTACGACACATATTCAAACTGGATCATGCACTTCGACGGCTCCAAAATGTTGGCTGGTCTGGGGGCTGGCGTCGTTTTGACGTCCCCAACAGGAGACACCGTCCAATACGTACTACAGATAGTGTATACGGACTCCAACAACATCGCCGAATATGAGGCCCTTCTACATGGTCTCCGGGTGGCAGTATCCATGGGAATTCAACGCCTAAAGGTGCGCGGGGATTCGAACCTTGCAATATCCCAAATAAATGGAGACTTTGATGCTAAGGATACGAAAATGGCAGCTTATCGCAATGCCGTCCTAAAAATATCAGGTTGGTTCGAGGGGCTCGAATTTCACCATGTGGCTCGGGAGAACAATCAGGCGGCGGATATCCTCGCCTGCCTCAGCGCAAAACGCGACGCGGTCCCTCCCAACATATTTCTGGAAAGGCTTTTTAAGCCATCCATAGCATGGGAAGGGGACACCGGTAACAATAGTCCGAACCTGGCCAAAATACCCGACACCGAACTCTTTGACACAATCGGAGGCTCCGCCACCGAAATAACACAATCAGCCCACGAAATAATGGCCATTATTGCCCCGTGGACAGAACCATTCCTGGCCTACCTAACTAGACAGGAACTCCCGGAGGACCAAAATGATGCACGCTGCATAGTGCGGCGATCCAAGGCCTACAGGGTCCATGAGGGAGAACTGTACAAAAAAAGCGCTACCGGAGTCCTTCAAAGGTGCATCTCTGAAGAGGAAGGGTGGAACCTTCTGGCAGAAATTCACGCCGGACTCGGCGGTCATCACGCCGCAGCCCGGGCTCTTGTAAGCAAGGCCTTCCGTACATGATTCTATTGGCCAACGGCCCGGGCAGACGCACAGGACTTGGTCCAACGTTGCGTCAGTTGCCAGCTATTTGCAAATCAAAGCCATATGCCACCCACCGCCCTCCAAACAATCCCCATTACATGGCCCTTCGTGATCTGGGGGCTTGACATGGTCGGACCCCTTAAAGGGGGAACCCATAAGAAAAAAATACTTATTGGTCATGGTGGATAAATTCACCAAATGGATAGAGGCTAAACCGGTTAAAACAGCCGAATCCGGACCGGTGATAGATTTCATATCCGGGGTTGTACACCGTTACGGCGTCCCCCACAGCATCATCAATGATAATGGCATGAACTTCACGGCCGATGAGGTAAAACTCTGGTGCAGCAAAATGGGTATCAAGCTCGACTATGCTTCAGTCTATCACCCACAAACCAACGGTCAAGTCGAACGAGCAAATGGTCTTATAATGAGCGGCATTAAACCCAGATTAGTACGCTCCTTAACGGAGTCTGACATGCACTGGGTAGAGGATTTCGACTCCGTACTCTGGGGGCTGCGGACCACGCCAAATCGTAGTACCGGATATACACCATTTTTTATGGTGTACGGCGCAGAGGCAGTCCTGCCCTGTGACATAATTCATGAATCACCTCGAGTGCGCATGTATGAAGAGAGAGAAGCCGAGCTTGATCGGCAGGACAGTCTGGACACCTTGGAGGAAGAGCGCGACGTAGCCAAAGCCCGTTCCGCATTTTACCAGCAACAGGCCCACAGATACCAAAGCAAAGAAGTACGGGCCAAAACTTATAACGTTGGCGAACTAGTTCAGCTGCCGGATAAGAAGAAGACCAAGCTCGAGCCCAAATGGGAAGGTCCCTTCATTATTGACCAAGTTCTGACCGGTGGAGCGTACCAACTGCGGGATGCATCGACTAGTCGACTCGAGCCGAACCCATGGAATGCAGCCAGGCTTCGAAGATTCTACGCCTAGCACCGGACTCTATGTTAGTCACCTCCCTTTGTCCATTTTCTGCATATGCATCATCTGTCTTGTTTCCCTTTCTTTCTTTTGTTTTTTAGGCCTTCAAGGGTCACCTTGTGCCTCACTCGCACATTACAGATGTGCTAGCCGCACTCTCCATACCTGGGGGCTTCTTTCACAGAAGCTTAAATTATTTACCTAGGCCTCACGCCTAACACATGTGTTATACTTCCACATGTACCTTTTTTCACCATTATATGCATCGATATGACTTAAGTTTTGGCCAAGCTGGGTTGCCTGGCTCTTGTATTTATGCCCTACGTTCCCATTAATTCGGCTAGGAGATAAGGGGAGCACCTCTGCGATTGTTACCGCCGGGTCAGCCGGACGTGTACCTCAGACTGGGTGAAGCCGAAAGCTAGCGTTCTTAAGGGAATATTTGGTCGGTGAACAAAAGATGACTTTTATTTATTATCCATATCTGCCCCCAGATGCTTTTTCTGCACTTGTTATCGCAGTCCGGACATGCACTTTAGGGCATGCTCACCCAGGGAAAGGAACCCTTAACGGAACTGTTCTCCCTGGAAGATGTTTCTTACTACCCATGTAATATAACATAACTAGTTGGGCACTTTTCTGATAAAGCACTAATGACCCCTACGCCTGGTCTCCACGCATGCCCCGGTTCTTACATAACCGAGAGGGTATTCGGATACACTCCGGACTGTCGGGTCCCGAGGTTGAAGCGAAAAGGTCCGCCACGACAAACGATCTACAATCCGGCTAGAAGGCATTATACATGTCACTTTAAAATTACATAGTCAATTTGACTGGTTGAATTCCTCTTCAATACCATCCAACAGGCTGTCTAGTCTACAGTCCTGTTGGGAATACTTTGCAGCCAATTCTACTTGGCCATACACTAAGCTCACAGGGATCTCCTTCCCATCGGGCCCGACAAGTCCGACTTCGGCCATGTGGTTCGGGTCAGCCTTTGTGTAACGTGTCTTCACCATCGCCCAGGCTTCCCTGGCGCCCTGACGGCAGGCCGATATCTTCCATAATCGGAAGCGCCACCGCGCTCCCTTTAGCTTTTCTGCAAGCTCTCCAAGGCCTTCAGGTATGGAGACGGATGGCCACAAGGCCTGGGCGACGCTTTGCATCACCTGCCGAACTCGTTCATGCAGCTGTGAGAGCTCGGGAAGAAGGTCACCCGTTGAACCGGGCATTTCCTCGGCAGGACGACCTGTTAACATACCTACAGACATAACTCTGTCAGCTAGCTTCCTCGCCGAACTCTCTTTCAAAGTTCGTTCAAGCACTTACTAAATATGCCGCGTCGAAGCCGCCGATTCTCCTTAACATAGTCCGACAGTTGGGCGCGAACATCTTGTAGTTCCACGCCCAGCTTGGTGTTGGCATCTTGGAGATCATTTTTCTCCTGCCTCACCCTCGTAAGCACGTTCTCGCCGGCCTTTAGCTGGCGTATAAGCTGTTGCTTCTCCGGATTTACTCCAGCGTCATCTGCAATTTTATCATCAGATCCGCATATACGCCGCATTGTATATGATACTTATCATTCAAAAGATACGTTACTAGAGGGGGTCTCTTTGGGCTCCCCTGCTGCGGCCAGTGCGGCCTGAAGTTGGGCTTTGCACTCTTCCAGCTCCTGGGATAGTTGAGTATTCTTTTCTGTAAGAACCTGCATAACAAATGATCCTTAAATCAGTTATCCTAACTGTTTCAAGTCTCAGGGGCTACTGATATATATAATCATCAAATTTTCTCACCCGTATGTCTTTTACATACTGCTTCGTAGCTCTGGCTAGACCACTTTGAGCGGCACGGAGGTGCGCGTCTCTCGAGTTGAAGGCATCCAATGCCTCTTGGGAGAAACAAACGTCACGAAGAACAGTCCGGCGACGCCTGTGGTTCATGGCACTTTCTACCTTGGAATGGGTGGCGGACAGTTTATCCGCATCCTTTGTCGGAGGAGCACCCGGCGCACGCCTTGTATTCGTTCCCACCTCCGAATCCGGCCTTGGAGCCTGGCTTGTGGAGGCGCGATTGGCAGCCTCTCCAGGTATAGTCCGGCGAGCGCTCTTTTTCCTGAAAAAGAAGGCATGGGCGTCAGTATGCCTCTGAGAATAATGGCTTGCAATAAAGACGGCGCGCCGTACCGCTTCGCCGGTGTCTCAATCCGGACTGCGGGTCTTTTCAGCCCGCCGGCCTCGTGCCCCCCTGTTGGCTGGTTGCCACAGGCTCGGCCTTCTGCCTCGAGGACCTCCCCTGCAAAACACGGCTGTTATACGGAGATCAATAAACACGCAAGGACGGATCCCTTTTTGAAGTGCTGGGACTTCGGTCTCAGACACCTGTGAGGCTGGAAGTGTCCCAGGGTAATCGGCCGTAATGGCCACCAAGGCGTTGTCATCGCTCGATTGGTAAAATACCCCATCAATCAACTTCACAGATATGTCCAGATCCTCTTGGGAGGCCGGGTCAAGGGGCTGCTCCGGGTCTTCGGGTTGTGGAGGAGGGCTGTTTATCTCCCTTACGGCCTGACGCAACTCCTGCGATAAAATCGCTAGACTGAATACTTAACTATGGGAATATGAAACAGATGGGCAAGAAAAAGAGTCTGCTTACCCAGCTCGGAGGATTGTACATGGAAAATCCGCCCTGCGGGTTGACAAGGAGGAATTCCTCCTCTTCTCCCTTGTACAAAGTGGATAAGATCTTTGTTAGATCAGCAACCGATTTCGGACCTTTACGGCCGCAGCGGGTGGCGTCATCCTCCCCGTTGAAATCCCACATGGGGTGGCCTCTATACTGAACTGGCTGCACCCCCCGCATGATGCATGTGGC
This sequence comes from Triticum dicoccoides, assembly GCF_002162155.2. Taxonomy (NCBI): domain Eukaryota; kingdom Viridiplantae; phylum Streptophyta; class Magnoliopsida; order Poales; family Poaceae; genus Triticum; species Triticum dicoccoides. The sequence continues at coordinate 154,876,330 of NC_041388.1, forward strand.
CATGACCTCGATCATGGTCAATCCGGATCGAGCTAAAAAACTTATCCGACTCATCAGGTAAAGAACGTCCCGGTCATCTTCCTCCTGGGGGCTCCTTGACGCCAGCTCCGGCGCTTCTTTAAAGGGGCGTTGTTGAACTCAGGGAGGCTGATCCGAATAGGGTCCAGGAGGGGGACGTCTTCTATATAAAACCATTCTGAAGGCCAGTCTTCGGACGTCTTCTTTGGGGTTCTAGATAGATATCCGGTCCTGGCAATACGGCACACTTCGGCTCCGCCCACTTGATATATTAGCCCCCCCTGAGAACGGGACACCAGGCAGAACAACTTCTTCCACAACGCGAAATGGGCCTCACAGCCCAAAAACAGCTCGCAAAGGGCTACGAAGCCCGCGATATGCAATATGGAGGCAGGCGTAAGGTTGTGCAACTGGAGGCCATAGAACTCCAGGAGCCCCCGGAGAAACAGATAAATTGGAATCCGAGCCCTCTTACCAAATAAGGGACAAGGCATACCCGCTCTCCCTTGGAGGGATTGGGAAGGCTCTCCGCTTGCTCTCCGCCATTATAGGTGGCGAGCCCGGCTCGAACCGGGACCATGAATGCTGGGGGAAGGAATCCCTTGGCCTGAAGCATCACTAATTTGTCGTGAGGGACAGAACATCTCTCCCAATCTCCGGGCTTGGGGCTAGGGGAGCGAGAGGAGGAGCTGCATCGACCGACCATGTTGGAATGGATCTCTGTCGAATACGCTCCGATGAAGGCTCGCCAAGGGGGGATGGTGTGATTTGGATCTAAATCCTCATCTCTTTAAATAGGTAGCTCACTGGCACAACTAGGGGGGTAAAAGTAAAAACACCCTGGCTCTTCGCATTTGCTCGACACGTGGAAAGTGGCCATTATTGGGGTGGAAGCCAAGGAGTGCAACATTCACAAGAAGCCAGACACTATTTCGACAGGTACACAGAATCTGGAGAGGAACCCGCCTTGCAATGCCGAAGACAATACTGCGCGCCGGACTCATCATCATTGAAGCCTGGTTCGGGGGCTACTGAGGGAGTCCTGGATTGGGGGGTCTCCGGACAGTCGGACTATCTCCATTGGCCGGACTGTTAGACTATGAAGATACAAGATTGAAGACTCCGTCTCGTGTCCGGATGGGACTCTAGTTGGCGTGGAAGGCAAGCTAGGCAATACGAATATGGATATCTCCTCCTTTGTAACCGACCTTGTGTAACCCTAACCCTCTCTAGTGTCTATATAAACCGGAGGGTTTTAGTCCGTAGAACAACCATAACATACAATCATACCATAGGCTAGCTTCTAGGGTTTAGCCTTTCTGATCTCGTGGTAGATCTACTCTTGTAATACCCATATCATCAATATCAATCAAGCAGGACGTAGGGTTTTACCTCCATCAAGAGGGCCCGAACCTGGGTAAAACATCGTGTCCCCTGCCTCCTGTAACCATCCGGCCACAGTTCGGGACCCCCTACCCGAGATCCGCCGGTTTTGACACCGACACCCCCCTTAATGGGGGACCGCCTGCCATAGTCCGGAACCATTGAAGGTTCCGGCGCAGTGTTCGGCTGGGGCCCGAACTCGAAGCCCATAGGAGCCTCGTTCCCTTGGTACCCAGGGTCCGGGAGGTCGCCGTGAGGCGCCCCCAGGATCACCTCCCCTTGGGTCGGTGCCTTTTGAGACACCACCTCAGCATTGTCCGTAGGGCGAGGGGTGGAAGCCGTCGGAGGAGAACCATTGTTCATATCCGACGAGCCCAAAGAGCAGCTCAACAAGGGTACGTCAAGATGAGCTCGGGCCAGACTGCATAATCATGTTCGGCATGAGCAAAGGCAGTACAATAAAACACACCATAAAGTACTATGGTGTCCGGACACTTACGACTTCACCATAGGCTTGTCCCAGGGTAGCCACTCGTCGCCGCTGTCGGCGGCCGTTGTGGCACAGTCCGGAGGGAGGGGCTTTCCCTTCTTGGACCCTTCGGCCTCCCCAGATGGGTCGTCCTTCCTTTTCTTGTCTTCCCCGGCTGGGGGGGGAGAACTTTTATCCTCCTCCTCGTTTCCGTGGGAGGAGTGCGCGTCGGACTCATCAGATGATGAGTCAGATGGAACCTTGTGTCGGAGACCCTTTCGGGTCCCCGCTGCCTTCTTCTTGGCCTTCTTTTTCGGCACCTCGTAAGGTGCCATAGTCAGCATCTTCATTAGAAGAGCGTTTGCAGGATCTTCAGGCAGGGGGGCTGGACAATCAAGCTGCTCCGCCGTCTTTATCCAGTCCTGTTAGTGACATGAAAGCTTAGTTCCAGCACATAACTAAACCAGGGCAAATAAATACTCTGAGAGATATAAAAGCCTACCCGATGGGCGTGGCACTTTGCGCTGAGTCCGCGGTCCTCGGTGAGGGAGGGAGGCATCTCGGCGCCCTTGAACAGCACCCTCCAGACATCCTCGTGCATCGTGTCGTAGAGCTCTCGCAGTGTCTGGTGCTGGGCCGAGTCGAACTCCCACAAAACAAATGCTCGTTGTTGGCACGGAAGGATCCGGCGGAAGAGCATAACCTGGACCACGTTGACGAGCTTGATTTTCTTGTTCATCATGTTCTCGATGCAGGTTTGGAGTCCGGTCAGCTCTACCGAAGAACCCCAGGACAGGCCCTTCTTTTTCCAGGAGGTGAGCCACGTGGGGATTCCGAATCAAAATTTGGGGGCCGCCGCCCAGTTGGAGTCGCGCGGGTCGGTGATGTAGAACCACCCCAATTGCCACCCCTTTATGGTATCCACGTAGGTACCCTCGAGCTAGGTGACATTAGGCATCTTTCCCACCATGGCGCCTCCGCATTCTGCTTGCTGGCCACCCACCACCTTCGGTTTGACATTGAAGGTTTTCAGCCATAGGCCGAAGTGGGGCCTGATGCAGAGGAAGGCCTCGCACATGACGATAAACGCCGAGATGTTGAGGATGAAGTTGGGGGCCAGATCATGAAAATCCAGCCCGTAGTAGAACATGAGCCCGCGGACAAACGGGTGGAGAGGAAATCCCAGTCCGCAGACGAAATGGGTAAGAAAAACTACCCTCTCATGGGGTTCAGGCGTTGGGACGATCTGCCCCGCATTCGGCAGCCGGTGCGCGATATTCGCAGCTAGGTATCCGGCTTCCCGTAACTTTTTGATGTTCTCCTCCGTGACGGAGGAGACCATCCACTTTCCTCCTGCTCCGGACATGATTGGAATGGTTTGAGAAGAAGAACGCGAGCTTGGGTGCTAGAGCTCAGGTGTGCGGGAATGGGAAAGCGAGAAGGTAGAAGGTGTGGGTGAAAAAAGTAAATCTTTGCCCCTTTATAAGGGCGGAGGAGGCGATGAGTCTCCCCACTTGCCTGGCAAAATCGCTTATTCCCCAGGCGTCGTAATTGATAGCGCGGTTGGGTTACCCATGTCCGTATTGATGAGAATCCCGTGATAAAGGGAACACGATCTCTGCTGTGACAAGACGTATCAAGAAAACTGCCTTGCGATATGTGCGGAGCTGGTTGAGAAAAGCGGTTCGAATAATAGCCGGGCCATGGTGTGATGTCATGCTGTCAAAACGGGTCAGCAGATCAGATTTGTGGAAATATTATTCTCTCTACGGTGGTATGTGGAACTTATTTTGCAGGGTCGGATACTATCCTTGCATTCAAGCTATTCCATGGTGTATTCGGAGGAGGAATCCACCTTGCAATGCCGAAGACAACACTGCGTGCTGGACTCATCGTCATTGAAGCCTGGTTCAGGGGCTACTGAGGGAGTCCTGGATTAGGGGGTCTCCGGACAGTCGGACTATATCCTTTGGCCGGACTGTTGGACTATGAAGATACAAGATTGAAGACTTCGTCACGTGTCCGGATGGGACTCTACTTGGCGTGGAAGGCAAGCTAGGCAATACGGATATGTATATCTCCTCCTTTGTAACCGACCTTGTGTAACCCAAGCCCCCTCCAGTGTCTATATAAACCGAAGGGTTTTAGTCCATAGGACAAGATACAATCATACCATAGGCTAGCTTCTAGGGTTTAGCCTCTCTGATCTCGTGGTAGATCAACTCTTGTAATACTCATATCATCAAGAACAATCAAGTAGGAAGTAGGGTTTTACCTCCATCAAGAGGGCCCGAACCTGGGTAAACATCATGTCCCCTGCCTCCTGTTACCATCCGCCTTAGACGCACAATTCGGGACCCCCTACCCGAGATCCGCCGGTTTTGACACCGACAGGGAATGCAACCCGGCAACCATTTCCGGAGACCGAAACCGTCCGACATTTGACCGACTATATTGCCGCTATAGTTATCCGTTGGGGCGTCAAACGAACTCCGAATGCGATGAAACTTGATAGGCGGCCTACCTACAACATAACAACAACGCATTCGAACTTTCAACCCATTCCGAGAACATTTTTTGGCCACTTATAAAATAATATTTTAGACATGCCGCGGGCGCGTGCAAGTGTGTCTGGGCTCAGAACAGACAACAGAAGGAACATGGAGACCCGGGCGGATGCAAGTTTTGAAAACATGATGATGCAATGCACATGATGACATGGCAAGATGCAACACACAAGAAAATGACATGGCAAAGACAGCGAATAACTGGAAGACACCTGGCGCAACGGTCTCGGGGCATCACAGTAGCTCCCTGAGATCTTCCGCTAACTCTGTTGGTAATCCCCCGGTTAAGAGGTTATTGGCGTAACTCTTTCGGCTCAAAGCGTCTACTACGACATTGGCCTTGCTTGGATGATAGTGCAACTTCATATCATAATCCTTTATAAGCTCCAACCATCTCCTCTGCCTGAGGTTCAACTCCTTTTGTGTGAAAATGTACTTCAAACTCTTATGATCCGTGTACACATCACAATGATTTCTAATAAGAAAATGTCTCTAGGTCTTGAGTGCATGCACTACAGCTGCTAACTCCAAATCATGCGTGGCATAATTCAACTCATGCGGTCGAAGCTGTTGTGAGGCATACGAAACAACTCTTCCGCCCTGCATAAGCACGCCTCCAAGTCCTAAGCGAGATGAGTCGCAATACACATGGAAATCCTTGCGTATATTCGGCAAAATCAGCACTGGGGCTGTAGCCAAACGTTTCTTCAACTCCTGGAAACTTGCCTCACATTCATCTTTCCATTGAAACTTAGTTTACATCTTCAACAACTCCGTCATAGGCTTCGCAATCTTAGAGAAATTCTCAATGAATCTCCGATAATATCCCGCGAGTCCAAGAAAACTGCGGATCTCTCCAACTAAGGTGGGTGCCAACCACTTAGTGACTGACTGAACCTTAGTAGGGTCTACTGCTATACCTTCTCCTGATATAACATGTCCAAGGAATCCAACTTCCTTCAACCAAAACTCACATTTGCTGAATTTGGCGTATAACTGATGTTCCCTGAGCTTCTTGAGAACTAATCGCAAATGCTCCTTGTGTTCCTCTTCATTCTTCAAGTACACCAAAATGTCATCAATGAACACCACGACCAATTTATCCAAGAACTCCATGAACACCTTATTCATCATACTCATGAAATAGGTAGGGGCGTTTGTCAGTCCAAATGACATAACCGTGTACTCATATAGCCCGTACCTTATGGTCAAGGTTGTCTTGGGTATATCCTATTATCGGATCGTCAGTTGGTGGTATCATGATCGAAGATCGATCTTGGAAAATACTTTAGATCCCTGCAGCTAGTCAAACAAATCATTGATCATCGGCAGTGGGTACTTGTTCTTGATCGTCACTTCATTCAATGCCCGATAATCAACCACCATTCTCAGAGATTTATCCTTCTTCTCAACCAAAAGCACTGGGGCTCCCCATGGTGACGAGCTTCGTCGAATGTAGCCTTTCTCCAATAACTCCTTAATCTATTTCTTAATCTCCTCCAGATCATTTGTGGGCATCCCGTATGGTCTCTTCGATATTGGTCCGGTGCCTGGAAACAGCTCTATCAAAAACTCGATGTCTTGATCCAGCGGCATGCCTGGTAGTTCCTCTGGAAACACACCCGGGTAATTCTTCACTACATGCACTTCCTCCTGAACAACTCCCGTGAGGGAATTTATGTGAGTCCTCTTCGGGGTACGCCTGGGTACATACTTAATCCTTTTTCCCTTCGGGGTAGTGAGTAGAATTGACCTACTAGCATAGTCAATGTTTCCTCCATACTTTGATAGCCAATCCATACCCAATATCACATCCAATCCTTGTGACTCCAAAATTATTAGGTTTGAGGGGAAAATATGGCTGCTAATGTTTAAGGGTATCCGGTCGCACCATCGGCTGGCCATATACTCTGCTCCTGGTGAGCTTACTAACAAGGGTGTCCTAAGGGCTAAGGTCGGTAACTTAAACTTGTGCACAAATCCCCTTGAAATGTATGAATGCGATGCACCAGTATCGAAAAGAACGAGAGCGGTAAAGGACTTAACCAAAAACTTACCGATAACTGCGTCTGGCTGCTCTTCAACCTCCTCCACGTTCACATGGTTCACTTGGCCCTTATTGAAAGGGTTGGGCTTCTTCCAGAGCTTCCATTGCCATTTCCATTTTTGAGTTTAGGATACTCATTGGCATAGTGTCCAGTCTTCCCGCACTTGAAACAAGTAATGTGACTTTGGTCCTACTTGGCGGGTGTAGCTGGGTTAGAGCGGTTCTGACTGCTTGCTCCGTTCCCATTTCCATTCCTAGTGCCATTGTGGTTATGCAAACTTCCTCCATTGTGGTTATGGCCTCCATGGTTATGGGTATATCCTCCCGAGTTCGGGGTAAAACATGGCTTCTGCCGAGCTCCTGAATTGTACTTCCCTTGTCCATTCTTCCTTTTGCGGCTCTCAATTTGCTGCTGCTTTCCTTCAATCATAAGAGCCTTATCTACCAACTCCTGGTAGTTGTTAAATGTTGCCACCATCAACTGCACACTCATCTCATCATTCAGCCCTTAAATAAATTTCTCTTGCTTCGCAACATCTGTGGCCACATCATCCGGGGCATAGCGAGCTAACTTGCTAAACTCCTCCACTTACTACCCCACAGTATGTTTGCCCTGGCGTAAGATGTGAAACTCATGCTTCTTCATGCTCATAGCTCTAGTTGAGACATGAGCAGTGCGGAATGCTTGCTGAAACTGCTCCCAAGTAACATTGGCTATGGGGAAAGTGGCTGTGTAATTCTCCCACCATGAGGTTGCAGGTCCATCCAATTGGTGTGCGGCAAAACACACCGTCTCAGCATCTGTGCAACCTGCAGTGGTTAACTCCCTTCCAATCCTGCGTAGCCGGTCATCCGCAACTATGGGCTCGGTGCTACTGGAAAACACCGGCGGTTGTAACCTCAAAAAATGGGCTAAGTTGTCAACTGGAGGAGGTGGCGGTGGTTTGTTATTGTTATTGTTGTTGTTGTTGTTGTTGCCTTGACTCTGAACTAGCAACTGCATCAGTGTATTCTGCTGTTGGATCAACTGAGTGAGCTCCGGTAGGAAAGCAAATCTGGGGTCACGTCTCGGAGGCATCTGATGGGTTTTAGAGGGAAGAGATTAGAATAGAATGAGGTCTATTGAGAAAACACTACCCATATGCACATGAGATAAACACAATCAATATCACTCCCAAAACAATATCAAACATGGGCATACAATCGATCTAACTATCGTTACAGTGCTCGGACTACTAAAATATACATGGGGGAAATACTACTAATAGTATGGTGGTCTACTAGAAATTTTGATCGGTAGAAGACTCCATGATATCTGCTCCAGCTTCGTCTTCATAATCATCATCACTGGGGTCGGAGTTGGTGTCATCGATGATGATATAGACCTTGGGGTGGTCGTCATCTCCTCCTAGCGCAGGGTCTCCCATGAATACTTCTAGCTTCCTTGTCAGGTCGTCATTCATCTCCACTAGTACGGTGATTTCCTCCTTGTATCCGTCGTGTGTAGGCTTGAGTTCCTCTTCGAGCTCCATGTTCCTAGTCATCAACTTCTTCAGATCTATCATGCTTGCGCACATTTGGTTCTCCTGGCGTCGTATGTGCTGGTTTAACTCCTGGATGTAAGCTGCAATGGGCTTGTCTTTCCTGGTGCTGATCATCTCCCATTGCTCATCTCGGCGCCCACATATCTGATAGATGGTGTCCTTAAGATCCTTGTGATAAACTTCACCAATGCGTCCTATGGTGATGTGGGCAGCCATGCTCTTTCCTAGGCTCCAGGTTGGTGCATTAAAGGAAAACTCTATGGGCTCAGTTACTGGTGTGAATGTTCTTCCTGGAACTTGAACTCGAATCACCCAACACTCCTCTTCTGGTAAAGTGGCGGTGTAGGTCCTGGTGAAGCTTGGTATTCCAATGTTCAGGTACCTAGTGACTTCCTTCAAGTGTTGTCCAAAAGGTGTGTCTTCATCCGGCTGTGCAAACTTGTTCCTCATGTCCGCCATCCTATAGAGTAGAAAATGGAGAGAAGTCCGAAATGAGTAGAGAAGAGTGATCTATGGTTCATCTTAGTGGTCGTGTCCTACATTCAGCATGTGCTCTGATACCATCTTGTAGCGATCCGACCTCAAACAACCAAATCTCTGTGCATAAGTGTCATCCCTGGATCGGTAATGCTGACACACACAGTACTTCGGAGGATTTATAACAGAGTAGCAATCACACACTTATTACATCGAATGTCTCCAAAAGAGAACTTATTGCAACAAATATGGCTTAAGGCCATCTAAGTAAGATAACAGTGGAAGGCTTGGAAGATAAAGTGAGTCCATCAACTCCAACGGCATAGCTGAGTGCACGACAACGACCTAGCGCACCGTACTCTCCGTCTGAAAAGTCTGCAACATGGCATGTTGCAGCCCGAAATGGGTCAGCACATGGAATATGCTGGCAAGATAACATAGTAGAGCAATGAAACAAGTAAAAGCTATCACTACATGCATATATGGCTGGTGGAGGCACACATTTTCCCAGAAGACTCGATCTCCTCCATTGGATTTCTCGCACTACAGGGTGTTTGAGAAACGGATGACCGGGACACAATCTTTCAGAAGCATTAACCCTAACCCCGAGTAGACAGTACCAACCTACATCCCCAACATCTGCTAGCCTGCCACTGGAAGAGGTCATGCAACTTACTCCACTATGATAGAGCCCATAATAGCTTGTGGCTGCACACGGAAGTTTCTAGCATGAATAATCTTATGATCCCTTTGAGCCTGGGTGGCGAACCAAAAAGGACAGCACTGGTATATCCCCAGGTGCCCGCAACCAATCCACCCAGATGTGTGTTTAAGTAGCCACCTTAAGTAAACCATTAATTAATAATCTCACATCTGCCATGGATACACTCAAACCCAATCCACGTCTACGAGCATAGCATGGCAATATAAGCATAACATAGAAGTAACTCCCAAGGGTTTGATAATAAAAGGGCAATAGGTTCTACCTCATCAACTACTTCCCAAAACCCACATGTTAAAAGATCCTACTCATGCAATGTTTGAGGGTTGTAACTAATGCATAAAAACCGGGTAATAAAGGGGTATGATCAATGTGTTACTTGCCTTGCTGACGATCTGCAAAACCTAGTGACTCATTGTAGCACGCTACGCACTCCGGGAATTCTATCACAAACAAACAATAGAATACATAAGCACTCAAGCAAAGATTCAAGGGTAAAACTTCAAATAAGATGATCCAAACTAAAAGTTCTACTAAAGAGGTTCGATTTGCAAAAAGAAACGATCGAATCGAAGCTACGGAACTGAAACTACGGTCAAAAGAACTTCATAGACAAATCTTCTTGAAACCAAATTTTAAATTTGTCAAAACCTTGTTCAAGTTGGTTAAACAGAGAGAGGGGTCACGAAGGTTTTGGCGTTGATTTCACTAGATTTGGACAAACGGTTAAGAAATGACGAGGGTTTGAAGTTCAGGGGCTAATCTGCGATAAAAAATAATCACGGATAGGTCCCTGGCCGAAAATAAAATAAAAAGAAAAGACTAACGAACGAACTTTCGCTGTCTGAACCTAACCGGCGAACAACGTTCGTTAAAACAAACGAACGAGCATCCGCTAAATAAAAATAAACCGACAAAAACTGAAAAACAACGCATCTAGGGTTTACAAAAAAATCCAGCGGTTTTTACCCCCAAAAAACTGGTCGCGTCGAAACAGATCGGATCGGCGGCGGCGGCGGTTCCGGCGGGGCTCCGACGGCGTGCGGCAGCGGTTCCGGCGGGTCTCCGACGGTGTGCGGCGGCGTGGCTAGGCAGCGGGGCTCCGGCGGCGTGGTGGAGCGGCGGCGGCGGATGCGGCTCGGGTTGGCGGCGGCGGCTGCGTCGTTGGGTGGGGAGGAGAGGTGGCGGCGATGGGGTATAAATAGGAAGAGGGGGCTCGAGGTGCTTGGGGAAGGGGCGACGGCGGCGTGTCCGGGACGGACACGTCCATGGTGGCGGCGACGTGGACTCCGCGCGCGAGCGGGAGACGGCAAGGCGGAGCTGGACCGGCTCGGCTCGGATGGTCGGCTGGGCCTTCGGCCTAGTTCAGTGTGAAGTTTTTTTAATACGGTTCCGCGGAGAAAAATCCTAAATAAAATAAAATAAAAATCTAAAGATGCCAAAACAAATTTCCACCATCTAAATAAAATATTTAGAACAAAGTGAACATTTTCTTGGCCTAAAATGCAATTTTGAAAAATGCACATTTTTTCTAATTCAAATAAAATAGCGATAAAATCCAAATAAAATATTTATTTGATTTTAATATTTTGCCTCCAATATTCGATTTATTTTGGAGAAGTCATATTATCTCCTCTAATAAATTTTAATTATGAAATATTTTTGGAGAGAAAAATAATTAAAACCAAAATGATCCACTTTTCAATATTTGAGAATATTCAAATATGAAAACAATAAAATCCCCAACTCTCTCCGTGGGTCCTCGAGTTGCTTTGGATTTTGGGATCACAAAGCCAAAATGCAATTAAAATATGATATGCACATGATGACCTATGTATAACATTCCAAATTGGAAATTTGGGATGTTACATTACATATACACCAAATAAAGAATGATGAACCAGGGTTCTATACTTTTACTATTACAGATGGTAAAGAAAGAGGCGACAGACATTCTGGTTGCTGAACAAGGTGAAGCGAAATGACCCTATTATGCTCTCATGGACATACATTCAAACTGGTATTGTGCAGGTCTAAAGTACACTAGTTATTGTTAAAAAAATGAAAAGGCATGTTAACTGCAATATCCTTAACAACAACCAAATATCGTAATTCGTAATGGTATTGTTGAAACTATTATTGATGAAATTGAACAGCACAACAAATAGTTGCACATATAGAGCATCACATTGTGAAGAACTGAAATAAACAAGGCATAAGGCCATCTCTAGCCGATCCTTTAAAAGTTAAATGACTAAAACCCTTAGAGGATATATATATATACTCCAGCAATTTTTGGCCGTTTCTGGTCGATCCCCTTAACTTAATGTTGTAAACTTCAATTTGATCAAGTTCAAAGCAGGTTCAATGGAAAGTAGCATGCATTCAAACATAAACATAGATAGTTTTGCATAACCGAACATAAAACATAAATTTAAACTAAGCTACACTACTTTTGGTCGAACTAGAGGTCGAGCCAATCCTTCCTTGTCAGGTACGGTGTGCCGCGAGCTGGGTCCAGGCCGGTGTCGTCGTCGGGGTCGTTGGGGAAGACACTCCTTCACTCGTCGACGCCGATCTCCTTGTTCTCGCCGCCCACCTCGACGCCCTCCAAGCCACCGTCCTAGCCACCTTTGACCTCGTAATCGGAGGAGAGCGCGATAACCTCGCCGCCCTCCGTGCCGGCAAAGATCGCCTGCTCCGCCTCCACGAGCTCCGAGTGCTGCTGGCAGAACTCCTGCATGTAGGCCTCGTTAGCGGCCTCGGCCTCGAGGCGCTCCCACGCCTCGCGGTCCTCCCGCTCCATAGCCGAGTTCACCACCCCTGGCTCCGGCGGAATGAGGTCGACCGTACATGTGCCGAAGTGGAAATTAAGCCTAGCCGCCGCGCCGTGGTAGCGGACCTGCCAGCGGTCGTACTCCATGGCCACGAGCTCGACCATGTGGAAGCTACCGAGCCATCACCGGGTGTGGGTCTCCCAATTTGTAATCTTGGCGACCCACATCCCCCAATGCCGCTACCGGACCCCAAGGTAGGACCTCGTCGGCTGCCGGGTAAGAGGGAGGACGGGGAAGTCCTCGAAACGGCATAGGGGCGTGGCGGCGGGCGGATCGAGGACCGGCGATGATGGATCGATAAAGAGCCCATGGAGGACGATGGGGACACCTCGGCGGCCCCCTCGCCGGCGTCGGGCAAAGAGGCCGCGATAAACCTCTTTTTGGCCATTAGCTCCTCGAGCTCCCCGGCACACATGCAGAGGTTGTGAAGGAAATATGCCCTAGAGGCAATAACAAAGTTGTTATTCATATTTCCTTATATCATGATAAATGTTTATTATTCATGCTAGAATTGTATTAACCGGAAACTTAGTACATGTGTGAATACATAGACAAACAAAGTGTCCCTAGTATGCCTCTACTAGACTAGCTCGTTAATCAGAGATGGTTAAGTTTACTAACCATAGACATGTGTTGTCACTTGATGAACGGGATCACGTCATTAGAGAATGATGTGATGGACAAGACCCATCCATTAGCTTAGCATAATGATCGTTTAGTTTTATTGCTATTGCTTTCTTCATGACTTATACATGTTCCTCTGACTATGAGATTATGCAACTCCCGAATACCAGAGGAACACCTTGTGTGCTATCAAACGTCACAACGTAACTGGGTGATTATAAATATGCTCTACAGGTGTCTCCAATGGTGCTTGTTGATTTGGCATAGATCGAGATTAGGATTTGTCACTCCGTGTATCGGAGAGGTATATCTGGGCCCTCTCGGTAATGCACATCACTATGAGCCATGCAAGTAATGTGACTAATGAGTTAGTTACGGGATGATGCATTACGGAACGAGTAAAGAGACTTGCCGGTAATGAGATTGAACTAGGTATGGAGATACCGATGGTCGAATCTCGGGCAAGTAACATATCGATGACAAGGGAATAACGTATGTTGTCATAACGGTTTGACCAATAAAGATCTTTGTAGAATATGCGGGAACCAATATGAGCATCCAGGTTCTGCTATTGGTTATTGACCGGAGAGGTGTCTTGGTCATGTCTACATAGTTCTCGAACCCATAGGGTCCGCACGCTTAACGTTCGATGACGATTTGTATTTATGAGTTATGTGTTTTTGTGACCGAAGTTTGTTTGGAGTCCCGGATGAGATCACGGACATGACGAGGAGCCTCGAAATGGTTGAGAGGTAAAATTTGATATGTTAGAAGGTAGTATTCGGACACCGGAAGGGTTTCAGAGTGTATCAGGTACATACCGGAGTACTAGAGGGGTTACCGGAACCCCCCGGGGAAAGATATGGGCCATATGGGCCATAGGAGGGAGTCTAAACAGCCCACAAGGGGCTGGTGCCCCCCCCCCCCACAAGGGAGGAGGCCGAATTGGAGTGGGGAAGGGGGCGCCACCCCCCCTTTCCTTCTCCTACTCCCTCTCTTTCCCCTTTTCCCCCTCCGATAGAAGGAAAAAAGGAGGGGCGAATCCTACTAGGATTGGAGTCCAAGTAGGACTTCCCTCTCCTTGGCGCGCCCCTTGTGGCTCGCCTCCTCCTCCCCTCCTTTATATACAGGGTCGGGGGACACCCCAAAGGCACAATAGTTGTTCTCTTAGCCATGTGCGGTGCCCCCCTCCATAGTTAACTCCTCCGGTCATAGGGTCGTACTGCTTAGGTGAAGCCCTGCGCGGATCACATCACCATCACTGTCACCATGCCATCATGCTGACGGAACTCTCCCTCTACCCTCTACTAGATCAAGAGTTCGAGGGACGTCATCAAGCTGAACGTGTGCTGAACACGGAGGTGCCGTACATTCGGTACTAGATCAATTGGATCTTGAAGACATTCGATTACATCAACCGCGTTAACCTAATGCTTCCGCTTTCGGTCTACGAGGGTGCGTGGACACACTCTCCCCTCTTGTTGCTATGCATCACCTAGATAGATCTTGCATGATCATAGGAATTTTTTTGAAATTGAATGCTACGTTCCCCAACAGTGGCATCCGAGCCAGGTCTATGCATAGATGTTATATGCACGAGTAGAACACAAAGAGTTGTGGGCGATAATAGTCATACTGCTTACCACCAACGTCTTACTTTGATTCGGCGGTATTGTTGGATGAAGCAGCCCGGACCGACATTACATGACCGTGTTCATGAGACTGGTTCTACCGACGTGCTTCGTGCACAGGTGCCTGGCGGGTGTCTGTTTCTCCAACTTTAGTTGAATCGAGTTTGACTACGGCCGGTCCTTGTTGAAGGTTCAAACAACACACTTGATGAAAAATCATTGTGGATTTGATGCGTAGGTAAGAACAGTTCTTGCTAGAAGCCCGAAGAAACCACGTAAAACTTGCAACAACAAAGTAGAGGACGTCTAACTTGTTTTTGCAGGGCATGTTGTGATGTGACATGGTCAAGACGTGATGAGATATAAATTGTTGTATGAGATGATCATGTTTTGTAAAAGTTATCGGCAACTGGTAGGAGCCTTATGGTTGTCGCTTTATTGTATGAAATGCAATCGCCATGTAATTTTTTTTACTTTATCACTAAGTGGTAGCGATAGTCGTAGAAGCAATAATTGGCAAGACGACATCGATTCTACGATGGAGATCACGGTGTCAAGCCGGTTGCTATCTCTTGAGCACTGCGTTGGTTTTCCCTTAAAGAGGAAAGGGTGATGCAGTAGAGCAGCGTAAGTATTTCCCTCAGTTTTTGAGAACCAAGGTATCAATCCAGTAGGAGACAACGCGAGAGTCACCTCGTACCTACACAAACAAATAAGAACCTTGCAATGAACGCGATAAAGGGGTTGTCAATCCCTTCACGGCCACTTGCAAGAGTGAGATCTGATAGAGATAATAATAATAAGATAAATATTTTTGGTATTTTTATGATATAGACTGAAAGTAAAAGATAGCAAAATAAAGTAGATTGGAAACTTGTATGATGGAAAATAGACCCGGGGCCATAGGTTTCACTAGTGGCTTCTCTCAAGATAGCATAAGTATTACGGTGGGTGAACAAATTACTGTCGAGCAATTGATAGAAAAGTGAATAATTATGAGAATATCTAGGCATGATCATGTATATAGGCATCATGTTCGCGACAAGCAGACCGACTCCTTCCTGCATCTACTACTATTACTCCACACATCGACCGCTATCCAGCATCCATCTAGAGTATTAAGTTCATAAGAACAGAGTAACGCCTTAAGCAAGATGACATGATGTAGAGGGATAAACTCATGCAATATGATATAAACCCCATATTTTTATCCTCGATGGCAACAATACAATACGTGTCGTTTCCCCTAATGTCACTGGGATCGAGCACCGAAAGATTGAACCCGAAGCTAGGCACTTCTCCCATTGCAAGAAAGATCAATCTAGTAGGCCAAACCAAACTGATAATTCGAAGAGACTTGCAAAGATAAACCAATCATACATAAAAGAATTCAGAGAAGAATCAAATATTGTTCATAGATAATCTGGATCATAAATGCACAATTCATCGGATCTCGACAAACACACCGCAAAAGAAGATTACATCAAATACATCTCCAAGAGAATCAAGGATAACTTTGTATTGAGTTCCAAAGAGAGAGAAGAAGCCATCTAGCTACTAGCTATGGACCCGAAGGTATGAAGTAAACTACTCACGCATCACCGGAGAGGCCATGGAGTTGATGTAGAGGCCCTCCGTGATCAATGCCCCCTCCGACGGAGCTCCGAAAAAGGCCCCAAGATGGGATCTCTCGGGTACAGAAGGTTGCGGCGGTGGAATTAGGTTTTCATGGTGCTCTTGGATGTTTGCGGGGTACGTGGACTTATATAGGAGGAAGAAGTAGGTCGGTGGAGCAAAGAGGGGCCCGCGAGGGTGGAGGGCGCGCCCAGGGGGGTAGGCGCGCCCCCTGCCTCGTGGCCTCCTTGATTGTTTCTTGACGCCCACTCCAAGTCTCCTGGATCACGTTTGTTGAGAAAATCACGTTCCCGAAGGTTTCATTCTGTTTGGACTTTGTTTGATATTCCTTTTCTGTGAAACACTGAAATAGGCAAAAAAACAACAATTTGGGATGGGCCTCTGGTTAATAGGTTAGTCCCAAAAATGATATAAAAGTGTAAAATAAATCCCATTAACATCCAAAACGGATAATATAATAGCATGGAGCAATTAAAAATTATAGATACATTGGAGACATATCAAGCATCCCCAAGCTTAATTCCTGCTCGTCCTCGAGTAGGTAAATGATAAATAAGAATTTTTGATGTGGAATGCTTTCTAACATATTTCTCAATGTAATTTTTCTTTATTGTGGCATGAATGTTCAGATCCGAAAGATTCAAGATAAAATTTTAATATTGACATGAAAATAATAATACTTCAAGTATACTAACTAAGCAATCATGTCTTCTCAGAATAACATGGCCAAAGAAAGTTATCCCTACAAAATCATATAGTCTAGCTATGCTCTATCTTCACCATACAAAATATTTAAATCATGCACAACCCCGATGACAAGCCAAGAAATTGTTTCATACTTTTGATGTTCTCAAACTTTTTCAATCTTCACACAATATATGAGCGTGGGCCATGGATATAGCACTATATGTGGATTAGAATTGTGGTTGTGGAGAAGACAAAAAGGAGAAGATAGTCTCACATCAACTAGGCGTATCAACGGGCTATGGAGATGCCCATCAATAGATATCAATGTGAGTGAGTAGGAATTGCCATGCAACGGATGCACTAGAGCTATAAGTGTATGAAAGCTCAACAAAAGAACTAAGTGGGTGTGCATCCAACTTGCTTGCTCATGAAGACCTAGGGCAATTTTGAGGAAGCCCATCATTGGAATATACAAGCCAAGTTCTATAATGTAAAATTCCCACTAGTATATAAAAGTGATAACATAGGAGACTCTCTATCATGAAGATCATGGTGCTACTTTGAAGCACAAGTGTGGAAAAAGGGTAGTAACATTGTCCCTTCTCTCTTTTTCTCTCATCATTTTTTATTTGGGCCTTCTTTCTTTTTTTGGGCCTCTTTTCTTTTTTTTATTTTTCGTCGGGAGTCTCATCCCGACTTGTGGTGGAATCATAGTCTCCATCATCCTTTCCTCACTGGGACAATGCTCTAATAATGATGATCATCACACTTTAATTTACTTACAACTCAAGAATTACAACTCAATACTTAGAACAAAATATGACCCTATGTGAATGCCTCCGACGGTGTACCGGGATGTGCAATGATGCATGAGTGACAT
Organism: Triticum dicoccoides; assembly: GCF_002162155.2. Lineage (NCBI taxonomy): Eukaryota > Viridiplantae > Streptophyta > Magnoliopsida > Poales > Poaceae > Triticum > Triticum dicoccoides. The sequence goes on from NC_041388.1 coordinate 154,893,850, forward strand.
GTATGAAGAATTATGAGCGGTGGCTTTGCCACAAATACGATGTCAACTACATGATCATGCAAGCAATATGACAATGATGAAGCGTTTCATAATAACGAAACAGTGGAACATTGCATGGCAATATATCTCAGAATGGCTATGGAAATGCCAGGGTATGGTGGTTTTTTTGAGGAAGGTATATGGTGGGTTTATGGTACTGGCAAAAGTTGCGTGATACTAGAGAGGCTAGTAATGGTAGAAGGGTGAGAGTGTGTATAATCCATGGACTCAACATTAGTCATAAAGAACTCACATACTTATTGCAAAAATCTATTAGTTATCGAAACAAAGTATTACGCGCATGCTCCTAGGGGGATAGATTGGTAGGAAAATACCATCGCTCGTCCTCGACCGCCACTCATAAGGAAGACAATCAATAAATAAATCATGCTCCGACTTCATCACATAACGGTTCACCATACGTGCATGCTATGGGAATCACAAACTTCAACACAAGTATTTCTCAAATTCACAACTACTCAACTAGCATGACTCTAATATCACCATCTCCATATCTCAAAACAATTATCAAGTATCAAACATCTCATAGTATTCAATGCACTTCTCTGAAAGTTTTTATACTATTCCTAAAAGCAAATTTCCATGTTGTTCTAAAGGATTCTCAAATTAATATAAGTAAAGCATGAGTGATCAATTATTTCTATAAAATAAAACCACCGCCATGCTCTAAAAGATATAAGTGAAGCACTAGAGCAAAAACTATATGGCTCAACAGATATAAGTGAAGCAGATAGAGTATTCTAATAAATTTCAAATCATGCGAGTCTCTCTCAAAAGGTGTGTACAGCAAGGATGATTGTGGTAAACTAAAAAGCAAAATACTCAAATCATACAAGACGCTCCAAGCAAAACACATATCATGTGGTGAATAAAAATATAGCTCCAAGTAAAGTTACCGATAGACGAAGACGAAAGAGGGGATGCCTTCCGGGGCATCCCCAAGCTTAGACTTTTTGGTGTCCTTGAATTTTACCTTGGGGTTCCATGGGAATCCCCAAGCTTAGTATCTTGCCACTCCTTGTTTCGTAATCCATCAAATCTTTACCCAAAACTTGCAAACTTCACAACACAAATCTCAAAATAGAAAATCTTGTGAGCTCCGTTAGCGAAAGAAAAGAAAACACCACTTCAAGGTACTGTGATGAACTCATTATTTGATTTATATTGGTGTTAAACCTACTGTATTCTAACTTATCTATGGTTTATAAACTCTTTTACTAGTCATAGATTCATCAAAATAAGCAAACAACTCACGAAAAACAGAATCTGTCAAAAACAGAACAGTCTGTAGTAATCTGTAGCTAACGCAAACTTCTGGAACCCCAAAAATTCTAAAATAAATTTCTGGACGTGAGGAATTTATCTATTAATCATCTTAAAAAATAATTAACTAAATAGCACTTTCCAAATAAAAATGGCACCAATTCCCGTGAGCACTAAAGTTTCTGTTTTTTACAGCAAGATCAAAAAGACTTTCCCCAAGTCTTCCCAACGGTTCTACTTGGCACAAACACTAATTAAACACAAAAACACAACCAAAACATAGGATAGATAAAATATTTATTACTAAACAGTAGCAAACATTACGGAATAAAAATAAAATTGGGTTGCCTCTCAACAAGCGCTATCGTTTAACGCCCCTAGCTAGGCATAAAAGCAAGGATAGATCTAGGTATTACCATCTTTGGTAGGCAATCCATATGTGGCTCTCATAATAGATTCATATGGTAATTTAACTTTATTTCTAGGGAAGTGTTCCATGCCTTTCCTTAATGGAAATTGAAATTTAATATTCCCTTCCTTCATATCAATAATTGCACCAATCGTTCTAAGGAAAGGTGTACCAAGAATAACAGGACATGAAGGATTGCAATCTATATCAAGAACAATGAAATCTACAGGCAAATAGTTCCTATTTGCAACAATGATAACATCATTAATTCTTCACATAGGTTTCTTAATGGTAGAATCCGCAAGATGCAAGTTTAAAGAACAACCATCAAAATCATGGAAACCTAGCAAATCACACAAAGTTTTTGGAATCGTGGAAACACTAGCACCCAAATCACACAAATCATAACACTCATGATCTTTAATTTTTATTTTTATAGTAGGTTCCCACTCATCATAAAGTTTTCTAGGGATAGAAACTTCCAACTCAAGTTTTTCTTCATAAGATTGCATCAAAGCATCAACGATATGTTTAGTAAAAGCTTTATTTTGACTATAAGCATGAGGAGAATTTAGCACGGATTGCAACAAGGAAATACAATCTACCAAAGAGCAATTATCATAATTAAATTCCTTGAAATCCAAGATAGTGGGTTCGTTGCTATTTAAAGTTTTAACCTCTTCAATCCCACTTTTAACAATTTTTGCATCAAGATGTAAAAACTCCGAATTTTTGGGATGCCTTCTAACTAAAGTTGACTCATCTCCAGTCCCATCATTATCAAGATTCATATTGCAAAACAAATATTTAATAGGGGACACATCAATAACTTTTAAATCTTCATCCTTATTATCATGAAAACTAGAAGAACGCGCTTTCACAAAGCAATCTTTCTTAGCACGCATCCTAGCGGTTCTTTCTTTGCACTCATCAATGAAAATTCTCATGGTTTTGAGAGACTCGTTGATATCATGCTTAGTAGAATAGATCTAAGTTTCAAAGAATCAACATCAAGAGAAATTCTATCCACGTTGCTAGCCAACTCATCAATCTTAAGCAATTTTTCTTCAATCAAAGCATTGAAACTCTTTTGCAACGTAATAAATTCTTTAATACTAGATTCAAAATCAGAGGGTATCTTATTATAATTTCCATAAGAATTGTTGTAGGAATTACCATAATTATTAGAGGAATTACTAGGAAACGGCCTAGAATTAAAATTACCTCTATACGCGTTATTGCTAAAATTGTTCCTACCAACAAAATTCACATCCATAGATTCATTATTATTCTCAATCAAAGTAGACAAAGGCATATCATTAGGATCAGTAGTAGCACTCTTATTAGCAAAAAAATTCATAAGTTCATCCATCTTTCCACTCAAAAGATTAATCTCTTCAGTTGCATGCACTTTTTTACTAGTAGATCTTTCAGTGTGCCATTGAGAATAATTAACCATGATATTATCTAGGAGTTTGGTAGCTTCTCCTAAAGTGATTTCCATAAAAGTGCCTCCTGCGGCTGAATCTAAAAGATTTCTAGAAGCAAAATTCAATCCAACATAAAAATTTTGTATAATCATCCATAAATTCAAACCATGTGTAGGGCAATTATGTATCATTAATTTCATCCTCTCCCAAGATTGTGCAACATGTTCATGATCAAGTTGCTTAAAATTCATAATATCGTTTCTAAGAGAGATGATCTTAGTGGGAGGAAAATACTTAGAGATAAAAGCATCTTTGCACTTATTCCATGAATCAATACTATTTTAGGCAAAGATGAAAAACAAGCTTTAGCACGATCTCTAAGCGAAAACGGAAATAGCTTAAGTTTAACAATATCATTATCCACATCTTTCTTCTTTTGCATATTACACAAATCAACAAAGTTGTTTAGATGGGTAGCGGCATCTTCACTAGGAAGGCTAGAAAACGGATCTTTCATGACAAGATTCAACAAAGCAGTATTAATTTCACAAGATTCAGCATCGGTAAGAGGAGCAATCAGAGTGCTAATAAAATCATTATTGTTGGTATTGGAAAAGTCACACAATTTAGTATTATCTTGAGTCATCGTGACAAGCAAGCAATCCAACACACAAGAAAACAAGAATCAGGCAAAAAGGCAAATAGAAAAAGAGAAGGGGAACGGAAAAAGAGGGCGAATAAAACGGCAAGGGTGAAGTGGGGGAGAGGAAAATGAGAGGAAAATGGCAAATAATGTAATGCGAAGGATAAGGGTTGTGATGGGTACTTGGTATGTCTTGACTTGGCGTAGATCTCCCCGGCAACAGCGCTAGAAATCCTTCTTGCTACCTCTTGAGCACTGCGTTGGTTTTCCCTTGAAGAGGAAATAGTGATGCAGTAGAGCAGCGTAAGTATTTCCCTCAGTTTTTGAGAACCAAGGTATCAATCCAGTAGGAGACCACGCGCGAGTCACCTCGTACCTACACAAACAAATAAGAACCTCGCAACCAACACGATAAAGGGGTTGTCAATCCCTTCACGGCCACTTGCAAGAGTGAGATCTGATAGAGATAATAATAAGATAAATATTTTTGGTATTTTTATGATATAGATTGAAAGTAAAAGATAGCAAAATAAGTAGATTGGAAACTACTATGATGGAAAATATACCCGGGGGCCATAGGTTTCACTAGTGGCTTCTCTCAAGATAGCATAAGTATTACGGTGGGTGAACAAATTACTATCGAGCAATTGATAGAAAAGCGAATAATTATGAGAATATCTAGGCATGATCATGTATATAGGCATCACGTCCGCGACAAGTAGACCGACTCCTGCCTGCATCTACTACTATTACTCCACACATCGACCGCTATCCAGCATACATCTAGAGTATTAAGTTCATAAGAACAGAGTAACGCCTTAAGCGAGATGACATGATGTAGAGGGATAAACTCATGCAATATGATATAAACCCCATATTTTTATCCTCGATGGCAACAATACAATACGTGTCGTTTCCCGTACTGTCACTGGGATCGAGCACCGCAAGATTGAACCCAAAGCTAAGCACTTCTCCCGTTGCAAAAAAGATCAATCTAGTAGGCCAAACCAAACTGATAATTCAAGGAGACCTGCAAATATAAACCAATCATACATAAAAGAATTCAGAGAAGAATCAAATATTATTCATAGATAATCTGGATCATAAACCCACAATTCATCGGATCTCGACAAACACACCGCAAAAGAAGATTACATCGAATAGATCTCCAAGAGAATCGAGGAGAACTTTGTATTGAGATCCAAAGAGAGAGAAGAAGCCATCTAGCTACTAGCTATGGACCCGAAGGTCTGAAGTAAACTACTCACACTTCACCGGAGAGGCCATGGAGTTGATGCAGAGGCCCTCCGTGATCAATGCCCCCTCCAGCGGAGCTCCGGAAAAGGCCCCAAGATGGGATCTGTCGGGTACAAAAGGTTGCGGCGGTGGAATTAGGTTTTCATGGTGCCCCTGGATGTTTGCGGGGTACGTGGACTTATACAGGAGGAAGAAGTAGGTCGGTGGAGCAACGAGGGGCCCACGAGGGTGGAGGGCGCGCCCAGGGGGGTAGGCGCGCCCCTGCCTCGTGGCCTCCTCGATTGTTTCTTGACGCCCACTCCAAGTCTCTTGGATCACGTTTGTTGAGAAAATCACGTTCCCAAAGGATTCATTCCATTTGGACTTCGTTTGATATTCCTTTTCTGTGAAACACTGAAATAGGCAAAAAGAACAACAATTTGGGATGGGCCTCCGGTTAATAGGTTAGTCCCAAAAATGATATAAAAGTGTAAAATATAGCCCATTAACATCCAAAACAGATAATATAATAGCAGGGAGCAATCAAAAATTATAGATACATTGGAGACGTATCACTGGTGACGATGGTGATCATGATGGTGCTTTGGAGATGGAGATCAAAAGGAACAAGATGATGATGGCCATATCATATCACTTATTTTGATTGCATGTGATGTTTATCCTTTATGCATCTTATTTTGCTTAGTATGGTGGTAGCATTATAAGATGACCCCTCACTAAATTTCAAGGTATAAGTGTTCTCCCTGAGTATGCACCATCGCGACAGTTCATCGTGCCGAGACACCACGTGATGATCGGGTGTGATAAGCTCTACGTTCACATACAACAGGTGCAAGACATTTTTGCACATGCAGAATACTTAGGTTAAACTTGACAAGCCTAGCATGTACAAACATGGCCTTAGAACACTGGAGATCGAAAGGTCGAACATGAATCATATAGTAGATATGATCAACGTAGAGATGTTCACCATTGAAGACTACTCCATCTCATGTGAAGATCAGACATGGTTTAGTTGATATGGATCATGTGATCATTTAGATGACTCGAGGGATGTCTATCTAAGTGGGAGTTCTTAAGTAATATGATTAATTGAACTTAATTTATCATGAACTTAGTCCTAATAGTATTTGCATATCTATGTTGTAGATCAATAGCTCGCGTATAGCTCCCCTGTTTTATTTTTGATATGTTCCTAGAGAAAAACTATGTTGAAATATGATAGTAGCAACGATGCAGACTGGGTCTGTGATCTGAGGATTATCCTCATTGTTGCACAGAAGAATTATGTACTTGATGCACCGCTAGGTGATAGACCTATTGCAGGAGCAAATGCAGACGTTATGAACGTTTGACAAGCTCGGTATGATGACTACTTGATAGTTTAGTGCACCATGCTTTACGGCTTAGAACCGAGACTTAAAAAATGTTTTAAACGCCATGGAGCATATGAGATGTTCAAGAGATGAAAATAATATTTCAGACTCATGCCCGTGTTAAGAGGTATAAGACCTCTGACAAGTACTTTGCTTACAAGATGGAGGAGAATAGCTCAGCTAGTGAGCATGTGCTCAGAATGTCTGGGTACTACAATCGCTTGAATCAAGTGGGAGTTAATCTTCCAGATAAGATAGTGATTGACAGAGTTCTCTAGTCACTATCACCAAGTTACTAGAACTTCGTGATGAACTATAATATGCAAGGGATGACGAAAACGATTCCCTAGCTCTTCGCAATGCTGAAATCAACGAAGGTAGAAATCAAGAAATAGCATCAAGTGCTGAGGGCTAACAAGACCACTAGTTTCAAGAAAAAGGGCAAGAGAAAGAAGGGGAACTTCAAAAAGAATGGCAAGCAAGTTGCCACTCCCGTGAAGAAGCCCAAAGCTAGACCTAAGCCTGAAACTGAGTGATTCTACTGCAAAGGGAATGGTCACTAGAAGCGGAACTACCCCAAATACTTGGCGGATAAGAAGGATGGCAAAGTGAACAAATGTATATTTGATATACATGTTATTGATGTGTACTTTACTAGTGTTCATAGTAGCCCTAGGTATTTGATACCGGTTTAGTTGCTAAGATTAGTAACTCAAAATAGGAGTTGCAGAATGAACAAAGACTAGTTAAGAGCGAAGTGACGATGTGTGTTGGAAGAGATTCCAAGGTTGATACTGTTGGGGAACGCAGTATTTCAAAAAATTTCCTACGATCATGCAAGATCTATCTAGGAGATGGATAGAAACGAGAGGGGAGAGTGTGTCTACGTACCCTCGTAGACCGAAAGCGGAATCGTTTAGTAACGTGGTTGATGTAGTCGAACGTCTTCGCGATCCAACCGATCAAGTACCGAATGCACGGCACCTCCGTGATCTGCACACGTTCAGCTCGGTGATGTCCCTCGTACTCTTGATCCAGCTGAGGCCGAGGGTGAGTTCCGTCAGCACGACGGCGTGTTGACGGTCATGATCAAGTTACCGACGCATGGCTTCGCCTGAGCACTACAACAATATGACCGAGGTGGAAAACTGTGGAGGGGGCACCACACACGGCTAAAGATCAACTTGTGTGTCTATGGGGTGCCCCTTCCCGTATATAAAGGAGGGGAGAGGAGGAGGGCCGGCCACAAGGAGCGTGCCCAAGGGGTGGATTCCTACTCCTAGTAGGAGTAGGTTTCCCCCTTTCCTACTCCAAGTAGGAGAAGAAGGAAGGAGAGGAAGAAGATAAGGAAAGGGGAGCCGCCCCCTAGCCCTAGTCCAATTCGGTTTGGGCTAGGGGGCATGCACCTCACCTTGGCCTGCCTCCTCTCTTCCACCACTAGGCCCATGAGGCCCAATAACTTCTGGGGGGGGGGGGTCCGGTAACCCTCGGTACTCCGAAACTTATCCCAAAAGACCCGAACCATTCCAGTGTCCGAATGTAGCCTTCCAATATATGATTTTTTATGTCCCGACCATTTCGAGACTCCTCGTCATGTCCGTGATCTCATCTGGGAATCCGAACAACCTTCGGTACATCAAATCACATAACTCATAATACATATCGTCATTGAACGTTAATCGTGCGAACCCTACGGGTTCGAGAACTATGTAGACATGGCCGAGACTCATCTCCGGTCAATAACCAATAGCAGAACCTGGATGATCATATTGGTTCATACATATTCTACGAGGATCTTTATCGGTCAAACTGCATAACAACATACGTTGTTCCCTTTGTCATCGGTATGTTACTTGCCCGAGATTCGATCATCGGTATCATCATACCTTGTTCAATCTCGTCACCAGCAAGTCTCTTTACTCGTTCCGTAATGCATCATCCCGTGACTAACTCATTAGTCACATTGCTTGCAAGGCTCATAGTGATGTGCATTACCGAGAGGTCCCAGAGATACCTCTCCGATACACGGAGTGACAAATCCTAATCTTGATTTATGCCAACTCTACAAACACCATCGGAGACACCTGTAGAGCATCTTTATAATCACCCAGTTACGTTGTGACGTTTGATAGCACACAAGGTGTTCCTCCTGTATTCGGGAGTTGCATAATCTCAGTCATAGGAACATGTATAAGTCATGAAGAAAGAACTAGCAATAAACTAAACGATCATAGTGCTAAGCTAACGGATGGGTCTAGTCCATCACATCATTCTCTAATGATGTGATCCCATTCATCAAACGACAACACATGTCCATGCCTAGGAAACTTAACCATCCTTGATTAATGAGCTAGTCAAGTAGAGGCATACTAGGGATAGTCTGTTTGTCTATGTATTCACACATGTACTAAGTTTCCGGTTAATACAATTCTAGCATGAATAATAAACATTTATCATGATATAAGGACATATAAATAACAACTTTATTATTGCCTCTAGGGCATATTTCCTTCAGTCTCCCACTTGCACCAGAGTCAATAATCTAGATTACATAGTAATGATTCTAACACCCATGGAGTCTTGGTGCTGATCATGTTTTGTTCATGAGAGAGGCTTAGTCAATGGGTCAGCAACATTCAAATCCATATGTATCTTGCAACTCTCTATGTGTTCCCTCCTTGACTTGATCGCGGATGGAATTGAAGGGTCTCTTGATGTGCTTGGTTCTCTTGTGAAATTTGGATTCCTTTGCCAAGGCAATTGCACCAGTATTGTCACAAAAGATTTTCATTGGACCCGATGCACTAGGTATTACACCTAGATCGGATATGAACTCCTTCATTTGCTGCTTCCGGAGCAGCTATGTATTCCGCTTCACACGCAGATCCTGCCAAAACGCTGTGCTTAGAACTGCACCAACTGACAGCTCCACCATTTAATAAAAATATGTATCCGGTTTGTGACTTAGAGTCATCCGGATCAGTGTCAAAGCTTGGATTGACGTAACCGTTTCTAAAGCATAACCTCAAAATTATAGCGGTAAATCAGTAAGAGACATCATAAGTCGTACCATATCTAGTAAAGTACGATTACGACGTTCGGACACACCATTACGCTATGGTGTTCCGGGAGGCGTGAGTTGCGAAACTATTCCGCATTGTTTCAAATGAAGAACAAACTCGTAACTCAAATATTCTCCTCCATGATCAGATCGTAGAAACTTTATTTTCTTGTTATGATGATTTTCCACTTCACTCTGAAATTCTTTGAACTTTTCAAATGTTTCAGACTTATGTTTCATCAAGTAGATATACCCATATCTGCTCAAATCATCTGTGAAGGTGAGAAAATAACAATACCCGCCGCGAGCCTCAATATTCATCGGACCACATACATCAGTATGTATAATTTTCAACAAATCTGTTGCTCGCTCCATAGTTCCGGAGAACGGCGTTTTAGTCATCTTGCCCATGAGGCATGGTTTGCAAGTACCAAGTGATTCATAATAAAGTGATTCCAAAAGTCCATCAGAATGGAGTTTCTTCATGAGCTTTACACCAATATGACCTAAATGGCAGTGCCACAAATAAGTTGCATTATCATTATCAACTCTGCATCTTTTGGCTTCAATATTATGAATGTGTGTATCACTACTATCGAGATTCATAAAAAATAGACCACTCTTCAAGGGTGCATGACCATAAAAGATATTACTCATATAAATAGAACAACCATTATTCTCTGATTTAAATGAATAACCTTCTCGCATCAAACAAGATCCAGATATAATGTTCGTGCTCAACGCTGGCACCAAATAACAATTATTCAGGTCTAAAATTAATCCTGGAGGTAGATGTAGAGGTAGCGTGCCGACCGCGATCACATCAACTTTGGAACTATTTCCCACATGCATTGTCACCTTGTCCTTAGCCAATCTTCGCTTAATCCGTAGCCCCTGTTTCCAGTTGCAAATATTAGCAACAGAACTAGTATCAAATACCCAGGTGCTACGGCGAGCATTAGTAAGGTACACATCAATAACATGTATATCAGATATACCTTTGTTCACCTTGCCATCCTTCTTATCCGCCAAATACTTGGGGCAGTTCCGTTTCTAGTGACTAGTCCCTTTGCAGTAGAAGCACTCAGTCTCAGGCTTAGGTCCGCAACTGGCTTGCTGTTCTTCTTGAAGTTCCCCTTCTTCCCTTTACCTTTTTTCTTGAAACTGGTGGTCTTGTTGACCATCAACACTTGATGCTCCTTCTTGATTCCTACCTCCGCAGCCTTTAGCATTGCGAAGAGCTCGGGAATCGTCTTATCCATCCCTTGCATATTATAGTTCATCACAAAGCTCTTGTAGCTTGGTGGCAGTGATTGAAGAATTCTGTCAATGACACTATCATCTGGAAGATTAACTCCCAGTTGAATCAAGTGATTGTTATACCCAGACATTTTGAGTATATCCTCACCGACAGAACTATTCTTTTCCATCTTGTAGCTATAGAACTTATTGGAGACTTCATATCTCTCAATCCGGGCGTTTGCTTGAAATATTAACTTCAACTCCTCGAACATCTCATATGCTCCATGACGTTCAAAACGTCGTTGAAGTCCCGGTTCTAAGCCGTAAAGCATGGCACACTGAACTATCGAGTAGTCATCAACTTTGATCTGCCAGATGTTCATAACATCTGGCGTTGCTCCTGCGGCGGGTTTGGCACCTAGCGGTGCTTCCAGGACATAATTCTTCTCTGCAACAATGAGGATAATCCTCAACTTACGGACCCTGTCCGTGTAATTGCTACCATCATCTTTCAACTTTGCTTTCTCAAGGAACGCATTAAAATTCAACAGAACAAGAGCACGGGCCATCTATCTACAACAACATAGACATGCAAAATACTATCAGGTACTAAGTTCATGACAAATTAAAGTTCAATTAATCATATTACTTAAGAACTCCCACTTAGACAGACATCCCTCTAATCATCTAAGTGATCACGTGATCCATATCAACTAAACCATGTCCGATCATCATTTGAGATGGAATAGTTTTCAATGCTGAACATCACTATGTTGATCATATCTACTATATGATTCATGCTTGACCTTTCGGTCTCAGTGTTCCGAGGCCATATCTGCATATGCCAGGCTCATCAAGTTTAACCCGAGTATTCTGCGTGTGCAAAACTGGCTTGCACCCGTTGTATGTGAACGTAGAGCTTATCACACCCGATCATCATGTGGTGTCTCGGCACGACGAACTTTCACAATGGTGCATACTCAGGGAGAACAATTATACCTTGAAATTTAGTGAGAGATCATCTTATAATGCTACAGGCGATCTAAGCAAAATAAGATGCATAAAAGATAACATCACATGCAATCAATATAAGTGATATGATATGCACATCATCATCTTGTGCCTGTGATCTCCATCTCCAAAGCACCGTCATGATCACCATCGTCACTGGCTTTACACCTTGATCTCCATCGAAGCATCATTGTCGTCACGCCAACTATTGCCTCCACGACTATCGCTACCGCTTAGTGATAAAGTAAAGCAATTACATGGCGATTGCATTTCATACAATAAAGCGACAACCATATGGCTCCTGCCAGTTGCCGATAACTATGTTACAAAACATGGTCATCTCATAAAATAAAATTTAGCATCATGTCTTGACCATATCACATCACAACATGCCCTGCAAAAACAAGTTAGACGTCCTCTACTTTGTTGTTGCAAGTTTTACGTGGCTGCTACGGGCTGAGCAAGAACCGTTCTTACCTACGCATCAAAAACCACAACGCGGTATAGTGATTGCTTTTTGATCTTCAAAAAGAACCCTGTTCATTGAATCCGATTCAACTAAAGCTGGAGAAACAGACACCCACTAGCCACCTGTGTGTGAAGCACGTCGATAGAACCAGTCTCGCGTAAGCATACGCGTAATGTCGGTCTGGGCCGCTTCATCCAACAATACCGCTGAATCAAGAATCAAATAGTGACGGCAAGCAATATGTATATACCCACGCCCACAACTCCTTTGTGTTCTACTCGTGCATATAACATCTACACATAAACTTGGCTCGGATGCCACTGTTGGGGAATGTAGTAATTTCAAAAAAATTCATACGCACACGCAAGATCATGGCGATGCATAGCAACGAGAGGGGAGAGTATGGTCTACGTACCCTCATAGACCGTAAGCGGAAGCGTTATGAGAACGCGGTTGATGTAGTCGTATGTCTTCACGATCCGACCGATCCAAGTACCGAACGTACGGCACCTCTGAGTTCAGCACATGTTCAGCTCGATGACTACCCACGAACTCCGATCCAACAAAGCTTCGAGGGAGAGTTCCGTCAGCACGACGGCGTGATGACGGTGATGATGATGCTACCGACGTAGGGCTTCACCTAAGCACCACTACGATATGACTGAGGTGGATTATGGTGGAGGGGGCACCGCACACGGCTAAAAGATCAACTGATCAACTTGTGTGTCTTGGGGTACCCCCTACCCCCGTATATAAAGGAGCAAGGGGGGAGGCCGGCTGGCCCTTGCAGGGCGCGCCAAGAGGAGGAGTCCTCCTCCTAGTGGGAGTAGGAATCCCCTTTCCTAGTCCCACTAGGATGGGAAGGAAGCAGTGGGAGAGGGGGAAAGGCAAGGGGGACGCATCCCCCCTGTCGGTGTGAAATCCTGCATATCTCGTAGTAGGGGTCCTAAGCTAGGCGTCTTGGAGCGATGATAACACGGACAAGGGATTTTACCCAGGTTCGGGCCCTCTTGATGGAGGTAAAACCCTACATCATGCTTTTGATTGTATTCATATGGGGTGTAGTTCAGAGTACATGTGTCTAGCATGAGATTGATCTAATGAATATCAGATTGCCTATTGACTAGCCTGGCCTCGGTTTATATAACACACCGGAGGCTAGGATTTTAGGAGAGTCTTTAGCTTGGGCACCAAGTCTTGTGGAATCCTTCTTGTATGCGGCATGGGCTGTCCGAACTGGCCCAATAGTGAACCGCCATGGGGGTTCTCGGCCCGATCCAGCTGGTCAGGAGACGACGTGGTGAGTACCCCCTAGTCCAGGACACCGTTAGTAGCCCCCTGAACCGGTCTTTAAGTTGGGGACGCTCCTCGATTCTTCCAAACTGTTCTTCATCTTCGGTCGTCAGTCTTGAAAACTGGTTCAACAAATCGATCTTGAGGATCGCCGAGCTAAATCCGAAGAGTTCACACGCCGGGCATCCGAGGAGACCTTCAAGTTTTCGGCCTTTATCAATGCCTTGTAATTTTTTACACCACACCTTGGGTTTGAAGTTGTTTCCGTGCGGCTGTGTCCTCTTGCATCCGAGCTCCAATGCCGGATTGCCTTTGAGGTATCTTTTGCAGCCGAGCACCAATGCCGGATTGTATCCGAACTCCAACGTCGGACTGTATCCGAGGTGTCATAGATCACCTTAGTTTGAAAAAGTTTGAAGGAGGTTAAACCAAGCTTAATGCCGGAGATGACCTCTATGGAGCCAGCCACTTGCAAGCAAGCTTTATGACAGACTGCTTCCAAGCCATCTTTTGCAGCCGAGCACCAACGCCGAACTGTATCTGAGCATCACCTTGGCCATGGGCTGATTTTTATGAATTTAATTTCGATTTGTGCAATGTATTCTCTGCCGAGATGTATAGCCAATAGCCCTCAAGGTGCGTGTTGGCCTAATATTTGGGATGCACCTGAAGGATAAAATCAAACCGCTTTTCTCGGTAGCCCCTGAGACTCTGGTCGATTCGTGAAATCGGCCTGAGGATCAATTCCCAGCTCGGCAGCATACTTAGGAATAGAAACACGGTGTAATATATTAGAGGAAATAGTGATCGGTGAACGGGCCCTTGAGAGAGGGTCTTGAGAAGTTGCCGTAATACATTAGCTTGATGTCGGATAGGTCCGAAGACGCGTTTGCCTGTAGTTCGGTCAAGCCGAACATTGAGTACTTTGAATTTTCTGCATTGAATAGGCAATGCAGTAGCCCCCGAGCCACTGGTCGGGTGGGAACACCAGATCAGGGGATCGATGTGCCCCTTTAATATTTATAAATAATGAGCCCGAAGCCCAATAGCCCCCGAGCCTTAATGCGGGCACGAGTGGCCGAATTAAGGATCAATATACATAGTAAAATCACAAATTATGTGTAATGACTCTATGTATCCAAGTAATTTACATCATTAATGCTCGGATCCGCATTGCACAAAACTTTGTTGACCGACCATCGGCTTCAACCTCTTCGGCCAGTAGCCGACGAGTGTTTTCCTACTTTATAAGGCTGTTATAAGGTCAAAGATTTATGGAAAACAAGGCAATCCGGCCATACGGTTTTATAAACAAAGGTACACAGAGAGATATGTTATCTTATGTTATGTTATCTTATGTTTTAACGTAAGAAACATCTTCCAAAGAAAATATTCCTGCTATCGGTTCCTTTCTTTGTGTCGGCATGCTTATCATGATCATGTAACCTCACCTCCAATCAATGTGGGAGGAAAATATTGAGGATTTAGTTCGGGGAAAGTTCCCAAACTTTATGGTACTAATGAACCAAAATTTTCACTTCCGTCGTTTCCGACCAATGTGATCCTTTAAGATTGCTAACTTTCGGCTTCACCCAGTCTGAGGTACTTACTCGGATGACCCGGTAGTAACAATCACAGAGGTGCTCCCTTTACCACCTAGCCGAACAATCGGGAACGTAGGGGTAAGCACAGGAGCCAGGCAACCCAGCTTGGCCAAAATCTTAAGTCAAATTGATGCATATTTATGGCTTTATAACGATGATTGCGGAAGGAGGCCCTCGTATATTAAATACAAATGCCGATGATATGTTTATTTTGACTCTGTTGCGACCGTTTATCATTTGAAAGTGGCCCATCGTCGGCTTCCACCCCCTTGTAGATTCTACACAGGGTGTTTTCGCAATAACAAAGCAACCCTTAGCCGACGCCTCGGTGCCCGAAGGCGGTTGTGTTAGCGGAAACGAGGCAATCAGATATGCGGGCTTTATAACTTTCACTTAGTCACAGGAGCTTAAAGTTGGGAGGCTAGTTACTAGCCCCCAGTTAGTGTTCGGCGACAATCGAGGTCAAGCCGTAAACACTTCGGCCAATGTTATAAACGGACCGTCATTTAACATGGGGTGACCTCTATCGATCTTATAATTTAACACAGTCGTCGGATCGCTAACCAGTTTACACTTATTGTGACAGTCAGTTTTCGGCTTTCTCCACTGAGGCGCTTAACCATGCTAGCTGGAAGCACAATCGTAGTGGTTCTCTCTTTGCACACCTAGCCGAACAAAGCGGAACGTAGGAGGCAAGCACAGGAGCCGGGCAACCCAACTATTGACCAAAGACACAATTCGAAACCGATGCATATAAAGCAATACCCGAGAATGTTTTGCCGAATCTCTAAGGGTTCCGGCGTTGCACTGCGAGACTTATGCTGGAAACACATAAATAGTTTAAAAGTGCCATAGGCTTAAAAACCAAAATACTTACGTGGAAACTCCACGTCTGAACTAAATCAAGTAAATTGGTGCCAATCCGACAATTGGTCTAAAAAAATTTGTGCTTCTGTCATGCTTTAACATGACACATCCGATCTCAAGACTGCAAGTGGGTCAAGATCGGACCCAGGCTATCCGGCTATTGACCACACACTCGAGTCGAGGAAGGAGTGATAGAAAAAGACTTTGCAACAAACAAGAAGAAAACACACTTATTATAAAACGGCTCATGTAAATTTAAGAGCCCCCAAGTGATTTGCGAAAATAATTTTATGTATAATGATTGTATGTACTAAAGTACTTATATCATATCCGTCTTTACGCGAACTTTAAACGCGTCTTAACCGACCGTCGGCTTCTCCCTCTTCGGTCAAGGGCCGAAAAGTGTTATGTACTCCACCTGTCGATAATATCGACGGTGTTTCCGATAACCAGGCAATCAGGCCATAAGGCTGTAACAGACAAAGCGTGCTCAGAAAAGTTATGCTATATTACTGATGAAGTGTAAGAAGCATCTCAAAGAAAATAGTACCCCCACCGATACCTTTCTTCGGTTGCTCATTGTTACTATGAGACTTGTGCAATAGATTTTTTGTACTCATGAGTTCCATTGTGTGCCGACCATGATTGAAAACAATAAGAGCGCTAGCTTTCGGCTTCACCCAGTCTGAGGTCCGAGCTCTGATGACCCGATCGTGACAATCATAGAGCTGCTCCCTTTACTCTCTAGCCGAATAATCGGGAATGTAGGGGTAAACACAGGAGCAAGGCAATCCAGCTTGCGGAACACTTAAGTCAACATGATGCATATTGTGGCGTAATACACGAACAAGGAACGAAGCCATACAAGTATAATCATATGCAAGAGGAAAGGCTTCATAAAGGTAGCCCCAAGTAAACGGGGTATTTGAAATTGTGTGCCACAAGCAAAGTTTTGACAAGAAATTTTTTCACAAACAACTCTTTGCCAAAAAAGGTATAATGCTTGGTCGAACCGAACGAAATTTAAAACTAAAGGTTTTTTAGCATGAAAGCGACTTAGCTAGTCAATGTGCTCGATGTTGATGACGCATGCCGAGATTGCGGCGGGATGAGGTCCCAGCCCCCGAGCCGGTCCCGGGATGGCCAAGCGAGGAGTTCAGCATTACAAAGTGGTGACATAACACGGTCGATGTGGCGAGGCGAAACCCCCAGTCCGACCGAGGCGTGATGATGACGTCGAGACGCCGAGGTGAATGCGTGACGCAGCCGAAGTCGTTAACACAGAGGTGCGCACTGAGGCGATGCCACAACTTGATCGATGCAAGCAGGATGACGGCGTTGGCCCACATAGTTGACCGCGTGACGCAATCGAAGTGCATTACCTACACACATAAAATAGTGCAGTCCGGAAAAAATTCCTTGCATAATGAAAATACGCAAAATAAATTGTTAAAAAAAGTGTAGCCTGGGCGTCGACGTCAGCTTGACGGCGCGGCGACGCGTTGTGATGACCACGTGACGTAGTTCAAGTTTGTCTGGCAGGCCATGCTGCCGATGCGATGTCCGTCGAACTATAGATGAAGCCAACTGGCTTGAAGCACGTGTTTTCGCAACCCTGATCATCTGCGGATCAGTCAACATGGGAAGTACTAATCCTTTACAGGATGACTTGATCTCCACGTGACGTAGCAGCCATGGAGCAATTAAAAACTGCTGCAAACTAGCATTCATTAGTTGTATGCATAAAGTAGTAGCTATCTATCAGTAGCTCAAGTAGTTAAACAAAAAGTATAAAAATGTAGAAGATTATCCTTGTGTATGCGCAATCTGAGCCAGGCCGTTCTCGGTTCCTCGTGGTTGCTTGGGGGCTTGAGAAGTTGCGTGGGCGAAGCCAACACTCAGCCGAACTGCTCAAGACGTGTATCGCTGTGGTTTGTACGTTGCCGCCACACGGTTCTTGGCCATGCTTATTTTTTAGTTAGGCCGTTGCCAGCGCAAGAGGTTCTCGATCCGATCTCAAAGAAAAAATCAACCTCGGACGAACCTGTCGAATAGAAACCAAGAACAATAATTTTTGAAGAATTGGATCTGTATGGAACAGATCTAGCTGAAAAAATTATTTATGCGAAATAAATTATTTAAAATAGATGTGGCCTGGGGCGTTGCGGATGTCGACACAGGGCATCGGCATGACGAGGTGACAAAATCCGAATTCGCAGGGTCGCCCGAGTTACGGACACGATGCATGCGGGATAAAGACGATATATCGGATCGCCCTAAAACGACGGCCTCAATGTAGACCAGACTACAAAACCCGCAGTACCAAAAATCGCTGACAAGCAGAAAATACTCTTTGAAATATTATAAATATGCACGACGCGAATAACTAAAACAATTGCACCTGAGGATTCATCCGACAACGTCCAAACTGATGACGGATGAGGCAATAATGCCCGTGGGACGTCCTGGCCGAAGTGCCTCAAGACTGCATCAGGCCGGTCAATATATGGAACTGCCGATCGGAACACATAGGTCGGTATGATGATGCTGTCAGTACAAGCGTCGGCAAAGTATTTCTGCAAAAAACAATGCAGTACAAACCAACAAAAAATAATCTACGTGCAATAATCTATAGAACATAGTAAAAGAAAAAGTATTCATGCTCCCTCTTGATCGCCTCCTAGTGCACATAGCGATCTGAGGGGAAAAAGCTGGCCATGTACTCCACGTGAAGTAGTAGTGCTAGGTAGTTAGCTAGACCCATACTAGTGCCTGATCCAAGTAGCAGTTGGTTTGGCAATCATCAATAAGTGAAGACCAGATGTAAAAGAGAGAATTCCTTATTTTACTTTTTTTTTAAATTTGCTTCCTTATTTGGCCCAATAAAAAATTTCTTTCCTATCTGACACTTAATATAAAATTTGTTCCCTACGTGACACTTCCATCTATTTTTGGCAAATAAAGGTGCTAAGTGCAATGTGAAAAGACCATCCGCCCCTGTGTTATACATGGCTTAAAAAAAGAGTTCATTACTTCAGCCTGGCGGGGCAACCTAGCCAAGACATTGCCATATAGCTGTAACAGGTTTTTTAAATTTGTATCTCACTTTAAAATTCGACGCATGTCACCTCACAAGCTTGCAACCACCTCCCATGAAGATCACAAGTGCTATTACTCCAAAATACAAACACGGCGTCCATTCCCATGCATGCACAACGGACTTTAGGAGCACCGTACCGTTTCTGCTGGATATACGTACGCACTGTTAGACTCATGAGTGCATGGCGTGGTGCAACTCTCCTTGTGCCTGATGCATGCGAATGCAACATATGCACCACAGCACCAGTGGCGGCGTGCTGGAGTTAATCACAATTTACTTCCTAGCTAGTACAGTGCAAATCCTAATGATTTTTTACGACTCCTGATGAATTAATTGAGTTAGTTTAATTCATGTGAAACAAATGAACGCTTTTTTTCTCACCCTAATACAATACCAGGGGCAGAATCCCTAGAATAATACAAGGGCAGAATCCCTAGTATAATACCAGGGGCAGAATGGTCATTTCATGTCCTGTTAGGGGCCAAACTAGGCAAAAGTGTCACATAGGAAACAAAATTAACTTTTGGTGTCAAAAAGGGAAGAAAATGCATTTTTGGGTCAAATAGGGAAGTAAAATTTAAGAAAAAGTCAAATAAGGAATTCTCTCGATGTAAAACTAGTACGTAATTGCGTTAGTACTAGTGGAGAACCGACGACTGCCTAGGTGCTGAATTAAATAAGGAAAGGGAAAGAGAATAAGGGAACGGATCTCCCCAGATGACCGCTGCCCCTGGTGGATTTGTCCTCGGCTCCGCGGTCAAGCACTGCATGCATCGCGAGGGACCAGTTTGACAATCAATTACGCCGCCGTGTGCTGATCAATGGAGGGTATAGCGCTAGACGCCGCGATGGAGCGTGTCGTTGGTCGCAGATTTTTTAAACCTTGATCTTGACCTAATCTACGGATGAAGCTTGCAAACTAGCAGCAATACTCACAAATACTAACTTGTACAAAACAAATCTAATTAGAAAAATATTACCTGATCATCTCATCGATCCGCGACGATCACCCAGCAGGCTCTCAATGAAAGCACCAATGTCGGTTTGAAATCCGGCATATCTCGTAGTAGGGGTCCTAAGCTAGGCGTCTTGGAGCGATGATAACACGGACAAGGGATTTTACCCAGGTTCGAGCCCTCTTGATGGAGGTAAAACCCTACATCCTGCTTTTGATTGTATTCATATGGGGTGTAGTACAGAGTACATGTGTCTACCACGAGATTGATCTAATGAATATCAGATTGCATATTGACTAGCCTGGCCTCGGTTTATATAACACACCAGAGGCCTAGGATTTTAGGAGAGTCCTTGGCTTGGGCGCCAAGTCTTGTGGAATCCTTCTTGTATGCGGCTTGGGCTGTCCGAACTGGCCTAATAGTGAACCGCCATGGGGGTCCTCGGCCCGATCCAGCTGATCGGGAGACGACGTGGTGAGTACCCCCTAGTGCAGGACACCGTCACCCCCCTTCCTTGTCCTATTCGGACTCCAGGGTAGGAGGCGCATGGCCTGCCCTGGCCGGCCCCTCTCTCTCTCCACTAGGACCCAACAAGGCTCATTAACCCCCGGGGGGTTCCGGTAACCCTCCCGGCACTCCGGTAAAATCCCGATTTCACCCGGAACTATTTCGATGTCCAAATATAGGCTTCCAATATATCAATCTTTATGTCTCGGCCATTTAGAGACTCCTCGTCATGTCTGTGATCATATCCGGGACACCGAACTACCTTCAGTACATAAAAACACATAAACTCATATTACCGATCGTCACCGAACTTTAAGCGTGCGGACCGTACAGGTTGGAGAACTATGTAGACATGACCGCGACTCGTCTCCGGTCAATAACCAATAGTGGAACCTGTATGCTCATATTGTTCCTACATATTCTACGAAGATCTTTATCGGTCAAACCGCATACAACATACGTTGTTCCCTTTGTCATCGGTATGTTACTTACCCGAGATTCGATCGTCGGTATCTCAATACCTAGTTCAATCTCGTTACCGGCAAGTCTCTTTACTCGTTCCATAATGCTACATCTCGTAACTAACTCATTACCTACATTGCTTTCAAGGCTTATTGTGATGTGCATTACGGAGAGGGCCCAGAGATACCTCTCCGACAATCGGAGTGACAAATCCTAATCTCGATCTATGCCAACTCAACAAGTACCATCGGAGACACCTGTAGAGCACCTTTATAATCACCCAGTTATGTTGTGACGTTTGGTAGCACACAAAGTGTTCCTCCGGTACTCGGGAGTTGCATAATCTCATAGTCATAGGAACATGTATAAGTCATGAAGAAAGCAATAGCAACAAACTAAACGATCATCGTGCTAAGCTAACGGATGGGTCAAGTCAATCACATCATTCTCTAATGATGTGATCCCGTTAATCAAATGACAACTCATGTCTATGGTTAGGAAACATAACCATCATTGATTCAACGAGCTAGTCAAGTAGAGGCAAACTAGTGACACTCTGTTTGTCTATGTATTCACACATGTACTAAGTTTCCTGTGTGTACAATTCTAGCATGAATAATAAACATTTATCATGATATAAGGAAATATAAATAACAACATTATTATTGCCTCTAGGGCATATTTCCTTCATCTAGTGCAAGTGGGAGACTGAAGGAAATATGCGCTAGAGGCAATAATAAAGTTGTTATTTATATTTCCTTATATCATGATAAATGTTTATTATTCATGCTAGAATTGTATTAACCGGAAACTTAGTACATGTGTGAATACATAGACAAACATAGTGTCCCTAGTATGCCTCCACTAGACTACTCGTTAATCAAAGATGATTAAGTCTCCTAACCATAGACATGTGTTGTCACTTGATGAACGGGATCACATCATTAGAGAATGATGTGATTGACTTGACCCATCCGTTAGCTTAGCATAATGATCGTTTAGTTTTATTGCTATTGCTTTCTTCATGACTTATACATGTTCCTCTGATTATGAGATTATGCAACTCCCGAATACCGGAGGAACACCTTGTGTGCTATCAAACGTCACAACGTAACTGGATGATTATAAAGATGCTCTACATGTGTCTCCAATGGTGTTTGTTGAGTTGGCATAGATCGAGATTAGGATTTGTCACTCCGTGTACCGGAGAGGTATCTCTAGGCCCTCTCGGTAATGCACATCACTATGAGCCTTGCAAGCAATGTGAGTAATGAGTTAGTTACAGGATGATGCATTACAGAACGAGTAAAGAGACTTGCCGGTAACGAGATTGAACTAGGTATGGAGATACCGACGATCGAATCTCGGGCAAGTAACATACCGATGACAAGGGAATAATGTATGTTGTCATAATGGTTTGACCAATAAAGATCTTCGTAGAATATGCAGGAAGCAATATGAGAATCTAGGTTCCGCTATTGGTTATTGACCGAAGAGATGTCTCGGTCATGTCTACATAGTTCTTGAATCCGTAGGGTCCGCACGCTTAACGTTCGATGACAATTTGTATTTCTGAGTTATGTGTTTTGGTGACCGAAGTTTGTTCGGAGTCCCGGATGAGATCACAGAGATGATGAGGAGTCTCGAAATGGTCGAGAGGTAAAGATTGATATATTGGAAGGTAGTATTCGGATACCGGAAGGGTTCCAGAGTGTATCGGGTACATAACGGAGTACCGGAGGGGTTAGCGGAACCCCCAGGAAAAGATATGGGCCATATGGGCCATAGGAGGGAGGCTAACCAGCCCACAAGTGGCTGGTGCGCCCCCCACAAGGGAGGAGGCCGAATTGGACTACGGAGGGGGCGCCACCCCTTTCCTTCTCCTACTCCCTCTCCTTCCCCTTCTCCCCTCCAGTAGAAGGAAAAAGGGGGGGGGGCGAATCCTACTAGGACCGGAGTTCAAGTAGGACTCCCCTCTCCTTGGCGCGCCCCTTGTGGTCGGCCTCCTCCTCCCCTCCTTTATATACGGGGGCGGGGGACACCCCAAAGGCACAATAGTTGTTCTCTTAGCCGTGTGCGGTGCCCCCCTCCATAGTTTACTCCTCCGGTCGTAGCGTCGTAGTGCTTAGGCGAAGCCCTGCGCGGATCACATCACCATCACCGTCACCACGCCGTCGTGCTGACAGAACTCTCCCTCGACTCTCTACTGGATCAAGAGTTCGAGGGACGTCATCGAGCTGAACGTGTGCTGAACACGGAGGTGCCGTACATTCGGTACTAGATCGGCTGGATCGTGAAGACGTTCGTCTACATCAACCGCGTTAACCTAACGCTCCCGCTTTCGGTCTACGAGGGTACATGGACACACTCTCCCCTCTCGTTTCTATGCATCACCTAGATAGATCTTGAGTGATCATAGGAATTTTTTTTGAAATACTGCATTCTCCAACAGGTTGAGGATGGAGGCGGCGGTGATGGCAACGACCTACCAATGGTTTTGGGGGTGGTGTGTGTCTTTGTGAGCGGATGTTTGGGGAGTGTGTGGTGTGCGTGGAGGGGGGGGGCAAGGTGGTGTTTGAGGAAAGACCGCGGCAACTGAAAATTTTACTAGTCGGGAGTAACAAGGCGGAGCTACTGAAACTTTGGATCAAGGGCGAGCAAATATTTTTGAGATTGCGAGGGATGCAGAGGCGGGAGTAAAATGCCGGGGCCCGGGGCTACTAAAAATTTGAATCAAGGGACTGAAGCAGAGCAGGAGTAACAGACATCACACACACGGTCCACACATACTAATCGTGTGCTATCAAACATTAAAACCTTCGAGGCGGTAGATATTTTCGAGATTACGAGGCAGTAGATATTTTTGAGACTGGGAGGCAAGCCTCGTGGAGCCCAATCTACTGTGCTGATGTGAGGGAGTGCAGGGCACGGGCGTGGTACACGGGTAGTCTGACCGAACCGTGTCTGTTGCGTACCCAATTGCAGACGGTTTCTACATCAAACTCGTGTGCTGTTTATAAAATTTGGCAAAAAGAATAACGCGGGAGAGGGTCAGAACACGAACACACTTGCATGTGGACCAAATATATGTATGAAAAGGGTGGTTTGATGTTGGAATACCCAATGCACAACTTTTATGTGGCACCTGTCGAATATATGTGTCGACGGTAAGGGAATCCTAGCTATGAATGCATGACCCCAAATAGCTAGGTTTGAAAACTCACCCTACCATAACATAAAATATATATTCTGTTACCCTACTTGAACTAATGAATTCAAGCAGTTGAATTGATGAAATTCGAGCGGTTGAACTGATGCTTTCTGTTGCTGTTAAAAATCGTCTTCTTTAGTTCAAATTTTTTTGCAATTTTTTTGTTGAAACGGGGCGTGTAACATATCGTTGGAAAGCTCTTGACATCCACATTTCAGTCTTATAATTTGTTTTTGCAAAAAAATTATGATTTAAGAGCAGTTTTGAAAAAATCATTTTTTTTTCAAAACCGAAAACGCGAATCGTATTTTGGACTTAATTTTCAAATGGTTTGTCGGAATTGAGAAAATGAGATGGCGTTGGAAAGCTTGTGAAAAGCCGCATCTTCCATATATCTACTATTTTTTCAAATTCTATATGATTTAAAAGTAATTTGAAAAACGGTGAAATTCTGAGCGAAACGTTTTTCACTGTTTTTTGCAAACGGTTTGTCGGATTGATGCAAATGATACGGAGTTGGAAAGCTATGGGAAATGCGCAAATTTTGCGTATAGAAAGTGTTTTCTAATTTCTTACGGTTTAAATACGAATTCAAATACGGTTTAAATTGGTTTTGAACATGGTTTTTTTTAAGTTTGTCGAAATGGGGCAAATAATATACTGTTGGATAGCTATCGAAAATGCGAAACTTAGTCATGTTGAATGTTTTCTCTACTTCGCAACCGTTTAGGAGTAATTTTGAATACGATGAGACGGATCCTACTGTTTTCCCCACCGAAAAACAGAGTACTCGTACTGATCTATGTGTGTGTCCGTACTGATTTATTTTTCATTGAGTAATTTTGGATGGTTCTGAAAAAATATTACTTGAATTGATGTCCGTATGAGTTTGTACTAAGTGTGTCTTCACAGATTAGACTTTACTCTCTTTTTTGGTATCGTTTTCCTCGTAACTTTTCAATGGTTTATGATATCATCATCCCCGAGCTTGCATGGTTTTATGTTGTTGAACTGAATGACATTTTTTGAAAAGAAAAATGTTTTCTGTGTTTCTTTTTTTTAACTCTTAACCTTTTTTTCAATGATGTTCTGGACTTCTCTCATTCTACGACTTGAACTTTTACCATTTGAATTTCCATGGGGTTTTTTTTTGTTTGAGCTTTTTCCCAAAACTTATCAGCGACGTCATGTTGAACTTACAACTTTTAATTTGCAAACTTGTTGTGTTTTTACAATTCCAAAGCTAGCAAGCAGTAGGAGTTTCACCCAACAAAGGGGCTAATTACATAGAGCAGCCGCAGTAATACCACAGTCAGATTGATAGCTAGCAACAATAGTAGTGATTACCTACACACATACACATGAACTGATAACAAACTTGCACATGACCTGACAAACAAGAAAATACATTGACGGACAAAAAGAATACAATACACATGAACTGATAATCCCCATGGCTAATGGCAGAGCTTTGTTGCATCTAGGTTCACCCGTTTACTCAAAGTAGAACATCTCAGTTCTATTAATTTGGGCTGATGTTTAAATGTTCACCATTTTGGCCTACATCAGAATACTGAGAACAAAACAATATTTGCTTATTAAGGCATAACACACAACACCTCTTGTGCTACAGGAAGACACATAAACAGAGGAGAAATTGGACATAGAATTGCCAACTAGGTGAACTGAAAAGCACACATAACATGTACTAAAAAAGAACACAACATCCTTAGCGTTGCGTCGACCACCTGTGGTAAAGGTGAACGGCTTGCGGTGGTAGAGGTGAACAGCCTGATCACTGCGTCGTCGCACGACCTTGTGTGGCGGAGGTGAACGGCTTGAGCGTTGCGTCATCGAATGGCCTTGTGTGGAGGCAGTGAACGGCCTGGGCCATGAAGGTTCAAGCAGGTTCGAGAAGTGGTGTTGAGAGGCTGTGTGGGACTGTATTTGTATTGTTTGAATAAGTTCAGTAGCTGCTCACCACGCACACCTACTCAACTGCTTCATGCCACCGTCCCTGCACACACACAACAGCCATCAATTAGCATGCACAAGTTCATGTAAAAAGAACAACAAGTTCATGTACAGTAACATTACATGTTCACAATGAAACCTAAAAAGATGTGTACTTTGAAATACTTCATTTTACTTCCCAAATACTTCATTGTTTTGAAATATGAACTTCTATATTTATTTCCGTAGAAGTTATTATGTTTTCCCTCCAAACTACAAGAACATGATTAGTTTACTTACCCACAAAATATTTTATTCAAATACTTTCCAAATACTTTCTGTTTTTTTATAAGCGAACTGATGGAAATCTACGCGGTGCACTTCGGTATTTTATTCAAGGTCTGATGTATTTGGAAATGCACGGTTGACCTAGTTACTGTGTAGGATGTGTTCACACACCTATAATTCAGAATTGAACTGAACGACCCATTTTTTCTTGTACTGAAGCTTGTTCTTCACTGTTTGGTTTACAGGGGTGCCAACGATGAATTGAATCATTTTAGTTCCGGCTACTCCCCTCTGGTCTGAATCAAGATCAGCATCAGTTCAATTCAAAATAAATTGACAATTTATGAATTTTGTGCTAAGCAAGCATACCCATCAGCACATGGGATGCCTTGGTGAAATGCACTCACTCAGTCCCCAAAATCAAAAAAGAAAACTACAGAGGCAGAAGAAAACGAGACGAAAGATTTTGAGTTGTGACCATTGCTTTTGTTGAACGCCCCCTCGTTGAATGATCTTGATTGGCAGTGGTGAACGGACTGGGGTAGCGGCTGTGAACGGCCTGGGGCGGCGTGCCAAAATACTTAAAGCTATGCTTTTTCAGGTGGCTAGCGCAGTGGGTATGAACTGGTTGCTCACCCGCAAAAAAAGGTATGAACTGGTTGCTTTTTTAATTGCCATATGCATAAAGTTATGCATCGTTATGAACTAGTAATTGTTTACTTGCTAGTAATGGAAATGAAAGAATTACTGCATCACATCAATCATATCCTTTATATAGGAAAGGGAGTGGCAATGCATTTAATTAAATGGTTCACGGGATTACAACCAAGAAAAGTAGCAACACAGTATTTCTGCAAATGCCACTTCGTAGTGGTTCAACTTGCAGTTACCAACAAGGACAGTTAGTGACTTTGTGTGGCCAAAAAAAGGCACGCATGACACATGCATTAGGGGAGAAATTACCTCTACCTCCTGCCTGGATAGAGGATACGTACTTCCAATACACGAATAGCAGAACTGAAGAGTGGTTCTCGTCACCGGTCTGCAGTCGCTCCAGCCTCGCTCGTGCTGCATTCAGAGAGAAAATAAATTAGTGACAGAAAGGAGATTTAGAGAGGAAGAGAAATTTTTTTGCTACAACAAAATTCACACACAACGAACTGAAACATTCAGTAGCCTGCAAGAAAATATTTTTTACACCTAATCTTTCAACTATCATAAACATCAATATAAACCTTATCTTCACTTCTCCTAGGCACCATCTGGACATGGTGAAGACTAGCTAATGTAAGGATAGGCACAAAACATTTTAATAATGAACTTTTTGTTTAAGAGAAATTTTGAAAATGGCAAAAACAACATCATTTTTTCTTTCTAAACTCAGCAAAATGAAACAGTGGACTCGTATGATCAGATTTTTTGAACGGACTCGGTCTGGGAACATGGACTTATAGAAGTCAACCTTTTGGGGGTTTTAATTTTAGATTTGGTTTCATGTCCGAACTGATGATGTTGTTAGCTCTGAACTTGAATAGCTTATGTAGTAGAGCTGATTTAATTTAAACAAAATAAAATGATATGAAATTGAGTACTTGTGGCGGTTTGTTCTTTGAACTTATCTGCTAGCAACACATGAACTATCCTGTAGAGATTTTTAAAAAATACTTGAACTACCATGTAGAAAAGAATTTTGTTGATACATATTACCAACCAAAATAGACAGGAAGTTCCAACCTTTTATTTGCAGTCGGCAGCTAATCCAGATGCCAGGAGACAACACGTCGTCTGTGACACTTAAACAACACCTAGCAGACAACTCACAAGCACCTGCAGACCATATCATGAGGTGGGGAAACTGGTGCTGAGCTAGAAGGGGACAACGACACTGCTGGCAGAGAGGCGGAAATGGCGTCCAATTCGTTGTTGCATTGTCCAGGGGCACGGTCTGGGAAGGTCTCCTTCCCTATGGCCGCTGATGTTTTAACTTGTACAAAACAAAACAAATCAGTCATCGACACTGATGACTAATTGCATCATGTCAGGGATCCAGTACGTCCTCCACGGTCAATTGCTAGTCTTCCATTGGATCCTTATACATGGTTGGCTGGCTTGTACACAGTACACATGGGCATCCTCTGTCATCCTCTGAAGATCTTATAAGTACCGAGGAACTGAAATTCTGTAACTTCTTTATTAAAATGCAAATGCGCATTAACATCAGAGGAGTGTCTTCATCGAAGTCCATGCTGAAGATCTGCAGCAGAAAGTCACGAGATTTTGACTCCGCCTCCATCAGTAGTTGCTCCCACGTTCTCGGATTACTATCCTTGAACTTTTGGTACACCATTATTATAACTTTCTGGTTTTCCACATTTGCACTGAGAATTTTCATACTTCTTCACAAAATCAAACTTCTGAACTTGTGCGATGACACTGATTGAACTTGCAAAGGAACACTCAGTACATGTCGATGGCTGTATCAATGGCAAAGGAAGGAGCTGTCGGCGCTCAAAATGGTGCAAAGGTCGTAAGCGAAGTCCAAGTTGGTTTTCTGTGGCAAAAAAATTCAGAGATTAGGGAAGGTAGACAGAGATCAATGGAAAATTGGTTTGCTTTGGAAAAAAGTTCAGACCTTCCAGAAAAAATGGTACGACATGGACGGCGGCCAACAAACGGGATGAGGGAGGTCGGCCGGCGGTGGATCTAGGTGCCGCGCGTGTGGAAGAAGGATGGCTGGCGCCCGAGCATGAGGGAGAATGGAGGGGAAGGCGGGGTGGAGGTTGGCGTACAAGAGGAGCTTGCGGCGGCCATGAGCGGGAGGAGCTTGCAGCGGCCGTCTGCACGGGGGAGGGATACAGCTGCCGTTGGTGTGGGGGAGGGATGCGGCGGCCGTCGGTGCGGTGGAGGGATGCGGCGGCCAATCAGTGCGGGGAGGGAGGCGGTGGCCGGCGACGCGGGGGAGGTAGGCGGCGCGGCGGGCGGCGCTCTGGAGGGAGGCGGTGGCCGCCGACGCGCAGGAGGGA
>NC_041388.1:154923870-154957931 GCF_002162155.2 Triticum dicoccoides
GGGCGGCGGCGCGCTGGGAAGGAGATGGGCGGTGGCGCACTTGGAAGGGAGCCGGGCGGCGGCGCGCTGGGAAGGAGCCGGGCGGCGGCGCACTTGGGAGGGAGCCGGGCGGCGGCGCGTGGGCTGGGGTGGGAGGGGGTGGACGCCGGCGGAGGAAGGAGGTCGGGGATGGGGGCGCAGAGTAGTTGGGGAAGGAACCGGATCCTCTGACATCAAACATCAAGGAGGAGGGAAGTCACCTAAACTACAGTGCAAACTAGTGCAATACAAAGAAGGAAAGTTAAAGTACTTTAGCAAATACTGTATGATCTACTATAATAGATACTGTGCGTGGTTACTGTTTGATAAAAATAAATATAAAATTAATTTTATTGCACTGTAATTTTGTTTGTATGTAATTTTTGTAAATTTATACAACAGATTTTGATTTGCAAATTAATTCAAGTTATTTTAGTCTTAATCATATGGATGTGAAGGAGGGAAGTTAGGGTATTGTAGCTTAGGTGACTTTTCTCCTTGATATTAGAGGATCCGGTTCCGTTGGGGAAGCCTACAGATACCCACAAATGATTGCTTGTGGCGCGAGAAGGGTCAGACTACATACGAACCACATGCCGGTGGCCCTACTATATTTATGAAAAGGGTGTGGTGTATGATATTTAACTACCATTATAACTTTTGTTGTGGCACATGTGTCTTGCAAATTAACCGGACTTCCCCGATCCCACGGAGGTTGCAGGTAGCGCGAAGTAGCCCCCCACACATGTCGGGGAAGGGAATCTCACCAAGATGTACTGTAACACAGACCAAGCAGAATCTAACTTGATCATACAACCTCTCTCCGCTCGTTGTTGGTCAAAGTGATGGACGTCCACACGGCCCCGCAAAATGGGCTAGCCTGTCGCCGATAACCTCGCCAGGGAGTATTGTATGAAGATAAACCCACTATGTGCATGTGACCCAAGTATCTATATGGAAGTGGTGTGTGTAGTGTTTGAATACCCAATGCACGAATTTGATGTGGCACCATGCACTACTGCAGGATGTTGCTAACGCGACACTACGATCAGAGACCCTTCGACAAAACTGCGTGCGATGCAATAATCGCAAACGGTGGTGTAAAAGAACCGTCAAAAAAGGTGCAAAACTTTGCGATGACGGAGCCATCAAACCCGGTTCAGATTTTAGTTGCATGTGCGATGCGGGGCATACAGTTCAGTTTAATTAACTGTTTGCTATGAGGCAGAACAAAAAAAATGGGCAGCTAGATGAAGGTGTGTACGATATACGACATACGATTCACTCGGATAAACTGTTTGTGATGAGGAGGAACAATAGAAACGGGCAACTAGATAAAGGTGTGTGTGACTGGGGGCATACGCTTCAGAAGGATTAACTATTTGCGATTAGGTAACTAAACAGAAACGGGTCAGCCAGATCAAAGTGTCTTCGATTGATGACACTTCACACGGATGAATTATTTGCGATTGTGCCATGTCATGACACCATGCCAAGTTTCATGATTTTCAGGCGTGTTTTGGATTTACAGGAATTAAAAAACCAAGTTTCTCAATCTTTACGGCCGAGCCACGACGCCCAGATATTTGAATTTCATTCCCATTTCTTGCATGGGACCTAGAAATTCACCCAAGGACACACATGTGATTTTTCAACCAACTTTGGTGCACTGGAGCATGTGCTTGTAGTTCAAATTTGAATTATGCACATTATATGCCTAGAAACTCAATTAATGTATAAAAAACGCCAAACGAACCCGGAATAATTCCAAAATTTAGCATGATACTTCTATTTGGTCTAATCTGCCTGTGTAAAAAAATTAAGGCGGGAGAAGGCAGTGTACGTATGTCGTTTCGCACACGGAGGTGGCACGTTCCCTCTTGGAAGCACGAGCCTTCTTGAGGGAAGCTCCGGTTTGCAAGAAGGTTACACCAAAGCTTGTCCCAATTCGGCCACAAAAATTACCGCAGCATATTGGTGCCATGTCATGACACCATGCCAAGTTTCATGATTTTCATGCGTGTTTTGGATATACAGGAATTAAAAACCAAGTTTCTCAATCTTTATGGTCGAGCCACGATGCCCAGATGTTTGGATTTCATTCTCTTTCTTGCATGAGACCTATAAATTCACCCAAGGACACACATGTGATTTTTCAACAAACTTTGGTGCACTAGAGCATGTGCTTGTAGTTCAAATTTGAATTATGCACATTAAATGTCCAGAAGCTTAATTAATGCGTAAAAATGCCAAACGAACCCAGAATAATTCCAAAATTTAGCACGATACTTCTATTTGGTCTAATCTGGCTGTGTAAAAAAATTAAGGCGGGATGAGACAGTGTACATATGTTGTTTCGCACACGGAGGTGACACGTTCCCTCTCGGAACCACGAGTCTTCTTGAGGGAAGCTCCGGTTTGCAAGAAGCTTACACCAAAGCTTGTCCCAATTTGGCCAAAAAATTTACCGCGGCATGTTGGTTCCATGTCATGACACCATGCCAAGTTTTATGATTTTTAGCCGTGTTTTGGATTTATAGGAATTAAAAAAACCAAGTTTCTCAATCTTCCGGCCAAGCCACGACGCTCAGATGTTTGAATTTCATTCTCATTTCTTGCATGGGACCTATAAAGTCACCCAAGGACACACATGTGATTTTTCAACAAACTTTGGTGCACTAGAGCATGTGCTTGTAGCTCAAATTTGAAATATGCACATTAAATGCCTAGAAACTTAGTTAATGCATAAAAATATCAAACGAAACCAGAATAATTCCAAATTTAAACACGACACTCATGTACTAGTTGCATGTTCACTATACGTAAATGTTCTAGCAATTCAAACACCATCCTTTCCCTCTGTAACACCATTTTGTGTTTCAAAACATAATCAAAAAATCAGATATACCACAAACAGTTTACTAGAAAGAATCGTGTGGGATGCGATATAAAATATCTTGGCGCACCGTGTTGTCTGGCTTACGCAAGAAGCTTTGTCGTCTACAGTCCACCGCCCCCGCTTCAACCACACTTGCCTGCCAGTTTCTCGCGGCATCGAGTGAATTTTTTTGCCACCGCGGAAATATCTATCTCCCCGCCCCCTCCCTCCCACCAAAAGCCACATTTCAACTGTTCATCCTTTCTTTCCAAGTTCAAACCTTCACTGCTGCTTACTGGCAGCTCAGCCTCCTCGCCGGCGACCCTTCTTCTTGCAGCTCAGCCTCCTCACCGTCGATCCTTCTTCTTGCAGCGCTGCCTTCTCATCGGCGACCCTTCTTCTTGCAGCGCCGCCTCCTCGCCGGCGACCATTCTTCTTGCTGCGTGGCCTCATCGATATGGTCAGGTAATCCACACACCACCCACACCATCCTCCTCCTTTCCCGTCCCACATGCCCCGGCTGATGACGCAATAGCTTCCGCCGAAATCACTGCCCCCCTCCTCCAATTAAGCGCCGCCCACATCCATTTTGCACGCAGTATAACGTGGAGCTTAGTAGCATGCGGCCGCATGCTCGCACGAGGTCGCTATGGATGCCACGTGTGCCCTATTGGGTTCTATGGTAGGGTGCGTCAACTGCGAATTAAAATTTTCCTACGTGCAGAACAATCAAGAACATGCTACAGGAGATGGATCACAGATCGTTACCACTAGACGCGCAGTGCCGTGCAGCAGAAGAAGAGTTGGGGTAGCGCGTCTCCTCCTTGTCCGATCTCCCTCAAACAGCCGGTCATCGGTTCCCTCGTACAGGTTCGCCGGCGCGGTGCAAGTGAAGGAAATATGCCCTAGAGGCAATAATAAAGTTGTTATTTATATTTCCTTATATCACGATAAATGTTTATTATTCATGCTAGAATTGTATTAACCGGAAACTTAGTACATGTGTGAATACATAGACAAACAGAGTGTCACTAGTATGCCTCTACTTGACTAGCTCGTTGAATCAATGATGGTTATGTTTCCTAACCTAGACATGAGTTGTCATTTGATTAACTGGATCACATCATTAGAGAATGATGTGATTGACTTGACCCATCTGTTAGCTTAGCACGATGATCGTTTAGTTTGTTGCTATTGCTTTCTCCATAACTTATACATGTTCCTATGACTATGAGATCATGCAACTCCCGAATACCAGAGGAACACTTAGTGTGCAATCAAACGTCACAACATAACTGGGTGACTATAAAGATGCTCTGTAGGTGTCTCCGATGGTGTTTGTTGAGTTGGCATAGATCGATATTAGGATTTGTCACTCCGAGTATCGAAGAGGTATCTCTGGGCCCTCTCGGTAATGCACATCACTATAAGCCTTGCAAGCGATGTGACTAATGAGTTAGTTACCGGATGATGCATTACGGAATGAGTAAAGAGACTTGCTGGTAACGAGATTGAACTAGGTATTGAGATACCGACGATCGAATCTCGGGCAAGTAACATACCGATGACAAAGGGAACAATGTATATCGCTATGCGGTTTGACTGATAAAGATCTTCGTAGAATATGTGGGAGCCAATATGAACATCCAGGTTCCGCTATTGGTTATTGACTGGAGACGTGTCTCGGTCATGTCTACATAGTTCTCGAACCCGTAGGGTCCGCACGGTTAACGTTCGGTGACGATCGGTATTATGAGTTTATGTGTTTTGATGTACTTAAGGTAGTTCGGAGTCCCGAATATGATCACGGACATGGCGAGGAGTCTCGAAATGGTCGAGACATAAAGATTGATATATTGGATGGCTATATTCGGACACCAGAAGTGTTTCGGGTGATTTCGAAGAAAACCGGAGTGCCGGAGGGTTAGAGGAACCCCCCCCCCCCCCGGGGAAAGTTGGGACTTCATGGGCCATAGGGAAGAGGGGAGGCAGCCCACAAGGGGCAGCCGCGCCCCCTCCCTATAGGGAGTCCGAATTGGACTAGGGAGGGAGGCGCACCCCCCTTTCCTTCTCCTCTTCCTCTCCCTTCCTTCCTTCCCCTTCCCCTCCTAGTTGGACTAGGAAAGGGGGGTCCTACTCCTACTAGGCGAAGGACTCCTCCCCTCCTTGGCGCGCCCTAGGGCCGGCCGGCCTCCCCCTTGCTCCTTTATATACGGGGGCAGGGGGCATCCTAGAACACACAAGTTGATTGTTTCCAGCCATGTGCGGTGCCCCCCTCCACCATAATCCACCTCGGTCATATCGTCGTAGTGCTTAGGTGAAGCCCTGCGCCGGTAGCTTCATCATCACCGTCATCACGCCGCCGTGCTGATGAAGCTCTCCCTCGACACTCAGCTGGATCAAGAGTTCGTGGGACATCACCAAGCCGAACGTGTGCAGATCACGGAGGTGCCGTACTTTCGGTACTAGGATCGGTTGAATCGTAAAGATGTACGACTACATCAACCGTGTTGTCATAACGCTTCCGGTTACGGTCTATGAGGGTACGTGGACAACACTCTTCCCCTCTCGTTGCTATGCATCACCATGTTAGATCTTGCGTGTGCGTAGGATTTTTTTTTTTGAAATTACTGCGTTCCCCAACAGTGGCATCAGAGCCAGGTCTATGCATAGATGTTATATGCACGAGTACAACACAAAGGAGTTATGGGCATGGGTATATACATATTGCTTGCCATCACTAGTTGATTCTTGATTCAGCGGTATTGTTGGATGAAGCGGCCCAGACCGACATTACACGTACACTTACGCGAGACTGGTTCTACCGACGTGCTTCGCACACAGGTGGCTGGTGGGTGTAAGTTTCTCCAACTTTAGTTGAATCAGATTCAATGAACAGGGTTCTTTCTAAAGATCAAAAAGCAATCACTATACCGTGTTGTGGTTTTTGATACGTAGGTAAGAACGGTTCTTGCTCAGCGCATAGCAGCCATGTAAAACTTGCAACAACAAAGTAGAGGACGTCTAACTTGTTTTTGTAGGGCATGTTGTGATGTGATATGTTCAAGACATGATGCTAAATTTTATTGTATGAGATGATCATGTTTTGTAACACAGTTATCGGCAACTGGCAGGAGCCATATGGTTGTCACTTTATTTTATGAAATGCAATCGCCATGTAATTGCTTCACTTTATCACTAAGCGGTAGCGATAGTCATAGTAGCAATAGTTGGCGAGACGACAACGATGCTTCGATGGAGATCAAGGTGTCAAGCCGATGACGATGGTGATCATGACGGTGCTTTGGAGATGGAGATCAAAGGCACAAGATGATGATGGCCATAGCATATCACTTATATTGATTGCATGTGATGTTTATCCTTTATGCATCTTATTTTGCTTAGTTCGGTGGTAGCATTATAAGATGATCTCTCACTAAATTTCAAGGTACAAGTGTTCTCCCTGAGTATGCACCGTTGCTACAGTTCGTCGTGCCGAGACACCACATGATGATCAGGTGTGATAAGCTCTACGTTCACATACAACGGGTGCAAGCCAGTTTTGCACACGCAGAATACTCGGGTTAAACTTGACGAGCCTAGCATATGCAGATATGGCCTTGGGAAACTGAGACCGAAAAGTCGAGCGTGAATCATATAGTAGATATGATCAACATAGTGATGTTCACCATTGAAAACTACTCCATCTCATGTGATGATCGGACATGGTTTAGTTGATATGGATCACGTGATCACTTAGATGATTAGAGAGATGTCTATCTAAGTGGGAGTTCTTAAGTAATTTTATTAATTGAACTTTAATTTATCATGAACTTAGTACCGGATAGTATTTTGCATGTCTATGTTGTTGTAGATAGATGGCCCGTGCTATTGTTCCGTTAAATTTTAATGCGTTCCTAGAGAAAGCTAAGTTGAAAGATGATGGTAGCAACTACACGGACTGGGTCCGTAACTTGAGGATTATCCTCATTGCTGCACAGAAGAATTACGTCCTAGAAGCTCCGCTAGGTGACAAACCCGCTGCAGGAGCAACGCTAGATGTTGTGAACACCTGGCAGAGCAAAGCTGATGACTACTCGATAGTTTAGTGTGCCATGCTTTACGGCTTAGAACCAGGACTTCAACGACGTTTTGAACGTCATGGAACATATGAGATGTTCCAAGAGTTGAAGTTAATATTTCAAGCAAATGCCCGGATTGAGAGACATGAAGTCTCCAATAAGTTCTACAGTTGCAAAATGGAGGAGAATAGTTCTGTTAGTGAACATATACTCAGAATGTCTGGGTACCACAACCACTTGACTCAGCTGGGAGTTAATCTTCTTGATGATAGTGTCATTGACAGAGTTCTTCAATTTCTACCACCAGGCTATAAGAGCTTCGTGATGAACTATAATATGCAAGGGATGGATAAGACGATTCCTGAGCTCTTCACAATGCTAAAGGTTGCGGGGGTAGGAATTAAGAAGGAGCATCAAGTGTTGATGGTCAACAAGACCACCAGTTTCAAGAAAAAGGGTAAAGGGAAGAAGGGGAACTTCAAGAAGAACAACAAGCCAGTTGCGGCTCAAGTGAAGAAACCCAAGTCTGGACCTAAGCCTGAGACTGAGTGCTTCTACTGCAAAGGGACTGGTCACTCGAAATGGAACTGCCCCAAGTATTTGGCGGAGAAGAAGGATGGCAAAGTGAAAGGTATATTTGATATAAATGTTATTGATGCATACCTTACTAATGCTCGCAGTAGTGCCTAGGGATTTGATACTGGTTCAGTTGCTAACATTTGCAACTCGAAACAAGGGCTACGGATTAAGAGAAGATTGGCTAAGGACGAGGTGACGATGCGCGTGTGAAATGGTTCCAAAGTCGATGTGATCGCCGTCGGCACGCTACCTCTACATCTACCTTCGGGATTAGTTTTAGACCTAAATAATTGTTATTTGGTGCCAGCGTTGAGCATGAACATTATATCTGGATCTTGTTTGATGCGAGACAGTTATTCATTTAAGTCAGAGAATAATGGTTGCTCTATTTATGTGAGTAATATCTTTTACGGTCATGCACCCTTGATGAGTGGTCTATTTTTACTAAATCTTGATAGTAATGATACACTTGTTCATACTATTGAAGCCAAAATATGCAGAGTTGATAATGATAGTGCAACTTATTTGTGGGACTGTCGTTTGGGTCATATTGGTGTAAAGCGCATGAAGAAAATCCATTCAGATGGACTTCTGGAATCACTTGGTACTTGCGAACCATGCCTCATGGGCAGGATGACTAAAACTCCGTTCTCCGGAACAATGGACCGAGCAACAGAGTTATTGGAAGTCATACATACTGATGTATGTGGTTCAATGAACATTGAGGCTCGCGATGGATATCGTTATTTTCTCACCTTCAAAGATGATTTGAGCAGATATGGGTGTATCTACTTGATGAAACATAAGTGTGAAACATTTGAAAAGTTCAAATAATTTCAGAGTGAAGTGGAAAATCATCGTAACAAGAAAATAAAGTTTCTACGATCTGATCGTGGAGGAGAATATTTGAGTTACGAGTTTGGTCTTCATTTGAAACAATGTGGAATAGTTTCGCCACTCACGCCACCCGGAACACCATAGCATAATTGTGTGTCCGAATGTCGTAATCGTACTTTACTAGATATGGTGCGATTTATGATGTCTCCTACTGATTTACCGCTATCATTTTGGGGTTATGCTTTAGAGACGGCTGCATTCACGTTAAATAGGGCACCATCTAAATCTGTTGAGACAACACCTTATGAACTGTGGTTTGGCAAGAAACCCAAGTTGTCGTTTCTTAAAGTTTGGGGCTGCGATGCTAATGTGAAAAAGCTTCAACCTGATAACCTCGAACTAATGTTGGGGATATCGCTTATCGGGAACTTATCGGTCAACCCATGATAAGGTGTAAATCGGCCAGTTTATCGGCATATCGGCGGATTTATCAGCCGATTTATCTTATCAGTCTGACAATGGTAAGCGATAAATTGGCTAATTTATCGGCATATCGGAAGATATCTTGAACAGTGCCTCGAACTCAAATCAAGAAATGTGTCTTCATAGGATACCCAAAGGAGACTATTGGGTACACCTTCTATCGCAGATCCGAAGGCAAGATATTCGTTGCTAAGAATGGATCCTTTCTAGAGAAGGAGTTTCTCTTGAAAGAAGTCAGTGGGAGGAAAGTATAACTTGATGAGGTAATTGTACCTGCTCCCTTATTAGAAAGTAGTTCATCACTGAAATCAGTTCCAGTGATTCCTACACCAATAAGTGAGGAAGCTAATGATGATGATCATGAAATTTCTGATCAAGTTACTACTGAACCTCGTAGGTCAACCAGAGTAAGATCCGCACCAGAGTGGTACGGTAATCCTGTTCTGGAAGTCATGTTACTTGACCATGATGAACCTACGAACTATGAGGAAGCGATGATGAGCCAAGATTCCGCAAAATGGCCCGAGGCCATGTAATCTGAGATGGGATCCATGTATGAGAACAAAGTGTGGACTTTGGTTGACTTGCCCATTGATCGGCAGGCCATAGAGAATAAATGGATCTTCAAGAATAAGATTGACACTGACGGTAATGTTACTGTCTACAAAGCTCGACTTGTTGCAAAAGGTTTTCGATAAGTTCAAGGAGTTGACTACGATGAGACCTTCCCACCCATAGCGATGCTTAAGTCCATCCGAATCATGTTAGCAATTGCCGCATATTATGATTATGAAATTTGGCAAATGGATGTGAAAACTGCTTTCCTTAATGGATATCTTAAAGAAGAGTTGTATATGATGAAACCAAAAGGTTTTGTCGATCCAAAAGGTGCTAACAAAGTGTGCAAGCTCCAGCGATCCATTTATGGACTGGTGCAAGCCTCTCGGAGTTGGAATATATGCTTTGATAGTGTGATCAAAGCATATGGTTTTATACAAACTTTTGGAGAAGCCTGTATTTACAAGAAAGTGAGTGGGAGCTCTGTAGCATTTCTGATATTATATGTGGATGACATATTGTTAATCGGAAATGATACTGAATTTCTGAATAGCACAAAAGGATACTTGAATAAGAATTTTCAATGAAAGAGCTCAGTGAAGCTGCTTATATATTGGGCATCAAGATCTATAGAGATAGATCAAGATGCTTAATTGGACTTTCACAAAGCACATACCTTGATAAAGTTTTGAAGAAGTTCAAAATGGATCAGGCAAAGAAAGGGTTCTTGCCTGTATTACAAGGTATGAAGTTGAGTCAGACTCAATGCCCGACCACTGCAGAAGATAGAGAGAAAATGAAAGTCATTCCCTATGCTTCAGCCATAGGTTCTATCATGTATGCAATGCTGTGTACCGGACCTGATGTGTGCCTTGCTATTAGTTTAGCATGGAGGTACCACAGTAATCCAGGAGTGGATCACTGGACAGTGGTCAAGAACATCCTGAAATACCTGAAAAGGACTAAGGATATGTTTCTCATATATGGAGGTGACAAAGAGCTCATCATAAACAGTTACGCCGATGCAAGCTTTGACACTGATCCGGATGGCTCTAAGTCACAAACCGGATACGTGTTTTTATTAAATGGTGGAGCTATCAGTTGGTGCAGTTCCAAGCAAAGCGTCATGGCGGGATCTACATGTGAAGCGGAGTACATAGCTGCTTCGGAAGCAACAAATGAAGGAGTCTGGATGAAGGAGTTCATATCCGATCTAGGTGTCATACCTAGTGCATCGGGTCCAATGAATTTTTTTGTGACAACACTGGTGCAATTTCCTTGGCAAAGGAATCCAGATTTGACAAAAGAACCAAGCACATCAAGAGATGCTTCAATTCCATCCGCGATCAAGTCAAGGAGGGAGACATAGAGATTTGCAAGATACATACGGATCTGAATGTTGCAGACCTATTGACTAAGCCTCTCTCACGAGCAAAACATGATCAACACCAAGACTCCATGGGCGTTAGAATCATTACAATGTAATCTAGATTATTGACTCTAGTGCAAGTGGGAGACTAAAGGAAATATGCCCTAGAGGCAATAGTAAAGTTGTTATTTATATTTCCTTATATCATGATAAATGTTTATTATTCATGATAGAATTGTATTAACCAGAAACTTAGTACATGTGTGAATACATAGACAAACAGAGTGTCCCTAGTATACCTCTACTAGACTAGCTCGTTAATCAAAGATGGTTAAGTTTCCTAACCATAGACATGTGTTGTCACTTGATGAACGGGATCACATCATTAGAGAATGATGTGATGGACAAGACCCATCCATTAGCTTAGCATAATGATAGTTTAGTTTTATTGCTATTGCTTTCTTCATGACTTATACATGTTACTCTGACTATGAGATTATGCAACTCCCGAATACCAGAGGAACACCTTGTGCGCTATCAAACGTCACAATGTAACTGGGTGATTATAAAGATGCTCTACGGGTGTCTCCAATGGTGTTTGTTGAGTTGGCATAGTTCGAGATTAGGATTTGTCACTTCGTGTATCAAAGAGGTATCTCTCGGCCCTCTCGGTAATGCACATCACTATGAGCCTTGCAAGCAATGTGACTAATGTGTTAGTTATAGGATGATGCATTACGAAATGAGTAAAGATACTTGCCGGTAACGAGATTGAACTAGGTATGGAGATACCGACGATCGAATCTCGGGCAAGTAACATACCGGTAACATGGGAATAACGTATGTTGTCATATCGGTTTGACCAATAAAGATCTTCGTAGAATATACGGGAACCAATATGAGCATCCAGGTTCCGCTATTGGTTATTGACTGGAGAGGTGTCTCGGTCATGTCTAGATAGTTCTCGAACCCATAGGGTCCGCACGGTTAACGTTCGATGACGATTTCTATTTATGAGTTATGTGTTTTGGTGACCGAAGTTTGTTCGGAGTCCCGGACGAGATCATAGACATGACGAGGAGTCTCGAAATGGTCGAGAGGTAAAGATTGATATATTGGAAGGTAGTATTCGGACACCGGAAGGGTTCCGGAGTGTATCAGGTACATACCGGAGTACTGGAGGGGTTATCGAAACCCTCGGGGAAAGATATGGGCCATATGGGCCATAGGAGGGAGGCTAACCAGCCTACAAGGGGCTGGTGCCCACCCCACAAGGGAGGAGGCCGAATTGGACTAGGGAATGGGGCGCCACCCCCTTTCCTTCTCCTACTCCCTCTCCTTCCCCTTTTCCCCCTCCGGTAGAAGGAAAAAAGGGGGGCGAATCCTACTAGGACTGGAGTCCAAGTAGGACTCCCCTCTCCTTGGCGCACCCCTTGTGGCCGGCCTCCGCCTCCCCTCCTTTATATACGGGGGCGGGGGACACCCCAAAGGCACAACAGTTGTTCTCTTAGTCGTGTGCGGTGCCCCCCTCCACAGTTTACTCCTCCGGTCATAGCGTCGTAATGCTTAGGCGAAGCCCTGCGCGGATCACATCACCATCACCGTCACCATGCTGTCGTGCTGATGGAACTCTCCCTCGACCCTCTACTGGGTCAAGAGTTCGAGGGACGTCATCGAGCCGAACGTGTGCTGAACACGGAGGTGCCGTACGTTCGGTACTAGATCGGTTGGATCGTGAAGACGTTTGACTACATCAATCGCGTTAACCTAACACTTCCGCTTTTGGTCTACGAGGGTACGTGGACACACTCTCCCCTCTCGTTGCTATGCATCACCTAGATAGATCTTGCGTGATCGTAGGAATTTTTTTGAAATACTGCGTTCTCCAACAGGTTGAGGATGGAGGCGCAACGATGGCAACGACCTACCAATGGTTTCGGGGGTGGTGTGTGTCTTTGTGAGCGGATGTTTGGGGAGTGTGTGGTGTGCGTGGAGGGGGGGGGCAAGGTGGTGTTTGAGGAAAGACCGCGACA
This sequence comes from Triticum dicoccoides, assembly GCF_002162155.2. Lineage (NCBI taxonomy): Eukaryota > Viridiplantae > Streptophyta > Magnoliopsida > Poales > Poaceae > Triticum > Triticum dicoccoides. Next base: position 154,936,708 of record NC_041388.1, read on the forward strand.
ACTGAATATTTTACTAGGCGGGAGTAACAAGGCGGGGCTACTGGAAATTTGGATCAAGGGCGAGCAAATATTTTTGCGATTGCGAGGGATGCAGAGGCGGGAGTAAAATGCCGGGGCCCGGGGCTATTGAAAATTTGAATCAAGGGATTGAAGCAAAGCGGAGTAACAGACATCGCACACGGTCCACACATACTAATCATGTGCTATCAAACATTAAAACTTTCGAGGCGGTAGATATCTTCGTGATTACGAGGCAGTAGATATTTCCGAGACCGGGAGGCAAGCCTCGTGGAGCCCAATCTACTGTGCTGATGTGAGATCTGCAGGGCACAGGCGTGGCACACGGGTAGTCTGACCGAACCGTGTCTGTTGCGTACCCAATTGCAGACGGTTTCTACATCAAAGTCGTGTGCTATTTATAAATTTGGCAAAAAGAATAACGCGGGAGAGGGTCAGAACATGAACACACTTGCATGTGGACCGAATATATGTATGAAAAGGGTGGTTTGATATTCGAATACCCAATGCACAACTTCGATGTGGCGCCTGTCGCACAAAAGCATAGTATTGCTTGTCAGCCACCCCCCTACGAACCCCACTTCATGTCGACGGTAAGGGAATCCTAGCTACGAATGCATGACCCCAAATAGCTAGGTCTGAAATCCCACCCTACCGTAACATAAGACCTATAGGAGTCCATTGTATATATATACATATATATATAGTGTTGCTATTCATCACCCAGGGTGCAGAATAAGTTATTCTTCACCCGAGGTAATCTTACGATCGCTTCATAAACAAATTACGTTTGGAATACAAATAGTTACATTCATATTGATTCACTACATAAATTTTGGTTTAAGAAAACAAAAAAAAAGGTTTTGAGACCAAAAATATCGCATATTTATGTATGTTTTTATGTTCGTAACTTTACATAACATAAAATATTTTTTACGGCAAGTATATATTTTCTTACGTTCTCTTTTTACGTATGAAATAGGACAAAATTTACGAAACCTAAAAATACGGTGCATTGACGTCAAAATAGAGAGAGGGTGAAGAATAACTATTCCTCACCCAGGGTGACGAATAGCGCGACCCTATATATATATATATATAGGACAAAGCTATTTTGTTACTAGTAACAGAACATTATTCTATTACTCCTCGGCCCTATATATAGACGCTGTCCTGCGAAGCCCATCCCGGCCCAGAGAAAATCCACCCGCACCCGGTCGTCCCCAACTTCCCCATCCTCCGTGTCGTAGAATTGTCACGGCAGATGTCCTAGTGTGAGGACTTAGTCGTGAGGCCAACGCATCTATGTGGTAGCTTGAGAGGGGTTGAGTGGAATCGAGAGACGCAACGCAAGGTTTAGACAGCTTCAGGCCCCGGGAAACATCATCTGGTAACAACCCTACATGTTGTTTGAGGCTATCTCTCATTATGATCAGGAGGAAGTCGACGTAAACCGGCTCTCCCAGTTAACCCTAACCCTTTGAGATTGTTTCTTCTTACTTGTCCCTCTTTGGGGAGCCCTGCCCCTCCTTATATATGTTGAAGGGGCGGGTTACATGTAGAGTCCAACTCGGACTTTAAGACTTAACTATTACGCTCCTCTTCTTGGGCTTCTTAACATCTTAGGCTTCGTAACGTCTCGGGCTTCATAACTCCTGGCAACCCAGTTACCACTGCCTGCCGGGAGTTAACTGGTGCCGGTTTAAGATGGTCTGCCGGGAGTTAACTAGTGCCGGTTTAAGATGGTCTACCGGTTTAAGAATGTCTGCTGAGTTATCATCTAACTTATCTCCTGTCTTAACTGTCAGCCGGTTTAACAACCGACCGGTTTACCATCTGGGTTAACTGCGTGTTTTACCTGTCTGTCTTAACTGTCAGCCGGTTTAACAACCTGCCGGTTTACCGTCTGACTTAACACCAAATAGTTTACCACCTGCCTTAACACCTGCCGGTTTACCACCTGCTTTAACACCTGCCGGTTTACTAAGTCCCAACCGGGTTATAACTCCGGTCGGATCATACCACAGGGTATATCCCCGACATTAGCCCCCAGTTTAATTTGGATTTATCCATGTTAAACTGATCCTGATCATCCTTAAGTCCTTGTCACTTCCTTCTTCTAGAATTTTCGGGTCAATAGGCCAGCTTCACAATCAATTTGCTGACATTGGATTGTCACAGATAAATATTGTGAAAAATAACTCCTTTGACTCAGCTCCCAATGCTTAACAAAATATTGGTCTTTGAAATACTCATCTGATCTTTAGCCGGTTTAAGAATGTAGAACTTTGCTGGTTTAAGAATGTAGAACTTGCCGGTTTAAGAATATTGATGGCGCCGGATCAGAACTGTTTGTTAACATCAGTTTTGAAAATATACCTCTTATATGCCTATCACTTGTAGCCCCCGAGTCTTAAGAAGGTAGCATATCAACAACTTAAGACTTGCTTGAATATGAATGTCACAAGCTTTGAAGAAATCCAGGTTGTTCATCTCAATCACAAGTCAGAACTGAGTATTCCACATATATAGCCCTCAAGTGTCGGGTTGTCCTGCTTGCAGCAACCTGGGACTTGTAATTGCCTGATGCCAATAAAAACTTCAACCAGTGTAGCCCCCAAGGGCCGGGTCATTATGCAATAAGGAGCAGGGAATTTGTAAATATAATCATGTAGACTTTGAACAGCAACGTGTAGCCCCCAAGGGCCGGCTCAATAAGATAATATTGAGCGGGGACTTTATGTATACTTCATTGAGAATAACATTATACGATGTAACCCCCATCATGGGGCTTGAACCCACGTCCACAAGGTTGAGAGCTTTGTGCTTTACCAAATGAGCGGTGGATCCTTCAATAATATATGAAAATTTATGTACCTTGAATTGTTGACAGGAGCAATGGGTAGCCCCCAAGGGCCGGCTCATTACGATGTGATGAGTCGGGTCTTTATAAGTGAGCAAACAATGACGTTGCATTATCCCCCAAGTGTCATGGTGCATGCTTGTAGTGACATGAGACTTGTGTATTTGATGTAATCCCAACTTGAATAATGTAGCCCCCAAGTGCCGGGTCGTAAGCCTGCAGCGACTCGGGACTATTCCTTCAATTGTAGAATAAATCATATCCATTGATAATATGATAGTCATTGCGCTAAAGCGACTTTGAAAACCTTAATCATAATACTGGTTATTGATAACCATAATAAAATCCAGCCATGTTGGCTATTAAAGATTTGAATAATATGACCTGGTTTGAAAACCGATTCCTGCCCTATAAGCCGGTATATCCATGCACATATGATACATGCTATGATGATGTATGATGTAATATATGATGATGTATATGTATGATCAAGAGGGTTTAAGCTATGGTTCGGATACGACCAGAGCCCCCATGTAGTCATAATTATGGCATTGCGCCGATCAAGAGGTGTAGCCATGGTTCGAATACGACCAAGCCCCCAAGTGATTTCCCTAGTGCCCTTACGCCTATCAAGAGGTGTAACTATGGTTCGAACCCATAGCCCCCAAATGATTTCCCTGGTGGCCTTATGCCTATCAAGAGGTGTAGCTATGGTTCAGATACGACCAAGCCCCCAAATGTTTTTCCTGGTGCCCTTATGCTTATCAAGAGGGTATAAGCTATGGTTCGGATATGACCAGAGCCCCCAAGTGATTTCCTTGGTGGCTTTAAGCCTATCAAGAGGTGTGACTATGGTTCGAACATAGCCCCCAAGTGATATTGTGAGCTGTGCTCAAGGGATACCCATGTTTGAGCTGTGCTGTGCAGCAGACTCTCTTCGGCCCCTTATGATAATATTGGCTTGATGGTCGGATTACCGAAATAACCAGAGCTGTGCTCTTATGATAATATTGGCTTGATAGCCGGAATCAAGAGGGTAGTAACGCTATGTTCTCTTTGGTGAATACACCTATGTTTGAACATGAAGCCCCCAAATGATACTGTGAGCTGTGCTCAAGGGGTACCTATGTTTGAGTTGTGCCTTTGCAACAGACTCTCTTTGGTCCCTGTAATTTTTCTGAAAACTCGAATTTGCGAGAGATGAATTCTTTTTGAACCGGACATTGTTAAACCAGATACTGAGAGCTTCAAAGCTTTGTGGGAGATAACTTTCCCTTGCACCGGATTTTAAACCGGAATCCTCCTTTTTAAACCGGAAATTTTCTGATGGCCTGATATGTCAGGCTAGTTAATATCCACCGCGGGGTTGATGATCGCCATGGTGAAGCTAAAATTAATCATGGCCGAGTCGGCTGTAGTGTTATAAGCCAGCGTGGACAAGAGAGCCCGTCGTGGCATTGTTGATGTAATCCGGATTGCGGAGGCAGCTGTTTGCGCACGTCCATTTACCGGGTAATGAGGCACGGACGAATACTGGGTGCAATGTTGCGAGTATGTGCTCCGTATCCGTGGTATAAACCACATTTATAGTGAATCATTGTCCTGTGTACAAAAAATACAACAGGGCGGAGTAGTTTTTTTGTCAAAGGAAATCAACATGCACTTAACAAAATATATAAGATAAATATCACCTAATTTTTAGGCGACAGATGATCATTATATGGCGTCCGTAGACAACCAAGAACTTTTGAGTTGATCCTTTCACGGCCATGCCAGAATTTGTCGTCGTTTGTATAACCTTCACTCCAAGAAATTGGGGCATATTTATCCTCAGGAATGCCTCGTATATCTTCTGATCGATTATTCTTTTTTAAGAGGCCTGATGCCTATCTCTGTATCCACCGGGCTAAACTCCTCCTCATTTTTTTCATCAATATGCAAGGGAACATACGGGCGCAACCCGTGTGATAGGACAACCGGAGCGAGGACACAGCGGGGCGGCAAGCCAGCATGGGCGATGCAAGAACCGGCCCTGGCGCGGCGTGGGAACAGCGCAGTGGCATGAGGAGGAGCAAGGCGGGAGGCGGCTCATGGAGGCCAGCGGGATTGGAGCGGAGGGCAGCCAGGGCTCGTGCCTGCCGCCATAGCAGGCCGAGGCCAAGGCCGCGCGGTCGAGCGGGCACTTGGTCGTTGAACCAATGCGAGGACGACGGCTCAGCCACGTGCTGTCTTGCGGCTGACTCGGAGCAGAAGAAAGTGGCGGAGATCGAAGCGGAGACCGGCGTGGGCGGAAGTGAAGTAAGTCCGTGGCGGCGGCGGACCATTCAGGGCGAAACGAAGGTGGATTCCGGCCGGGGCAGCTCAACGCGAGCGGCTCAACGGGAAGTAAAGCGGAAGTCGCCGGAGTCGGAGACCACGACGAGTGAGCCGAGGCCGATTCAAAGCAGCTCGTGGCACGGCGGGTCTCAGCTCACGGAGGCGTTGGTGAAACCCTGGCCGGTTCAGTGCCATAAAGGTGACTCGCCCTGCGGTAACTTGAACCGGCCAGAATGAGGCGTCGTGGAAACATCCAGGGATGGTGAGTCAATCATGACTCGCAGGATTGTCTGGCAACTTGAACCAGAAATGATGCGAAGCCCGGCGGCGATTTGAACCAGAGACAAAACGGAGGCAGCACAAGGGCGCGATCTCGGCTACTGAACCGGCCCGCGAGGATGGCAGCAGTTTGTAGCAATGGTGAATTGGCGCGCAAGGTGCAGCAGTAGTAAATCGGCGCGATGGATGCCGGGATCTCGGCGGTTTGGAAACAGGCAGAGGCGGCGGCGGTTCAGTGGAATAAGGTCCAGCCGTGACGAACCGGTGAGGAACGACTGGCAATCGAATAGCAGTGGGTGAGTCCGGGGGCGATCTAATGCCGGGCTGTAGATGCAGCATGACCAGGCAACAGTTTGACTAAAACAGGACAAGCGGCGGGTCAGCTCCTGATGGTTTTGACTGAAGACGGCGACTTCAGGCCGCGCCGGTGAGGGCGACCACACCGGAAGGCGAAGTGAACCGTGGCAGAGGCGCTGCAGTGAAGACGACTCACCATGGAGATATAGCGATGCCCGACGCGGAAACGACCAGCAGAGGCAAAACAGTGACGATGGCTCCTTGAAAGCAAGGCCGCTCAACGCACGGAGTTGAGCAGCGGAGATAACCCGGTAGGCGGTTTAAAGCTTAGGTGAGCGCGAGGCCGGGGTGTGGGTGCGAACCGGCGGCGCTCGAAGTGAAATCCGAGCAGAGGAAGCGCGGGTGTTGGAGGACGAGGCCGTGGCTCGGAGGTGCCGGACCACGGCAGAGACGGAGATGAGCGTCGGCTCGGGGCAGGCCCAATGAGTACTGGTCGAACGGAGGCTAGCGACTCAGCGAGATCACGAATGAAACCGGGGCGGCTCACCGGGCGCGTCGGTCGGCGGCTCAATGCGGTCGCAGAGTGAAGCGGCGGTCAGGCTACCGGAAGTAATTCGACGGCTGGGTCGTGGCCACTTGTGGTAGGAGCAGAAGCGGCTCTTCGCGGTGGCTCAGACTCTGGAAGACCCGGAGGTGCAGGGCGGCTCTCCGAGGCGGCTCAAAGCGGGACAACTCCGATTCAGCGAGAGCGGCCCAGGGTCGGCGCAGTGGAGCAAGCGCTCGTTGAGGTAAGCACCGCGGAGGTGGATGGATATGAGCCATGACGGCGACAGGAACGGGCCGATGATGGCGATCCAGGGGAGGCGAGCCGCGATGGCGACTCGAACGGAAGAAGAAGCGCGACAGTGACTCGGACGGGAGATGGGGTCTAGACCGGCCACGGGTCCTGGCCGTCTTTGCCGGGTCGTGGCCTCCAGTGATCCGACTCGTACTAGTAGTAGTTAACTTAGTACAGGCTGGCTGATTAGCTCGGTCTCCATGTGGACGGTTTGATAATTCTGATGGATTTGATGTGTGCGCTGCAATGACGTTGCTTTTGATTGTCCAGCAGTCATCGTCTTGTAACAATAGTCAAGTATCATAGTATACAATTTCCTTAGGAGCAGCAAACGACAACTCGGCAGAAACGGCTAGTGACTGGGACGCATTGGAACTCCTGTTCGTCCCGGCGATGTGTGGTAATAGTAGCGAAAATTAATCTCCTCTCGGATTTCGACTTGCACAGGCGGCGACTCATAGTGCAACCCTAAATTTCTTCTTCGACTTCAGTCTCATGGATTGTAAAATCTTCATCTGTGAAAATTGCAAACTCCTCGATCCCTAGGGAGATCCCTCCAAGAACTCATCACCACCGCGCGGAGCGCCCCACGGTGGGCGCCAACTATCATAGAATTGTCACGGCAGATGTCCTATTGTGAGGACTTAGTCGTGAGGCCAACGCATCTATGTGGTAGCTTGAGAGGGGTTGAGTGGAATCGAGAGACACAACGCAAGGTTTAGACAACTTCTGGCCCCGGGAAACATCATCCGGTAACAATCCTACATGCTATTTGAGGCTATCTCTCATTATGATCATGAGGAAGTCGCCGTAAATCGGCTCTCCCAGTTAACCCTAACCCTTTGAGATTGTTTCTTCTTACTTGTCCCTCTTTGGGGAGCCCTACCCCTCCTTATATATGTTGAAGGGGCGGGTTACATGTAGAGTCCAACTCGGACTTTAAGACTTAACTATTACGCTTCTCTTCTTGGGCTTCTTAACATCTTGGGCTTTGTAACATCTCGGGCTTCATAACTCCTGGCAACCCAGTTACCACTGCCTGCCGGGAGTTAACTGGTGCCGGTTTAAGATGGTCTATCGGGATTTAACTGGTGCCGGTTTAAGATGGTCTGCCGGTTTAAGAATGTCTGCTGAGTTAGCATCTGACTTATCTCCTGTCTTAACTGTCAGGCGGTTTAACAACCAGCCGGTTTAACAACCGGCCGGTTTACCATCTGGGTTAACTGCCTGTTTTACCTGTCTGTCTTAACTATTAGCCGGTTTAACAACCTGTCGGTTTACTGTCTGACTTAACACCAAACAGTTTACCACCTGCCTTAACACCTACGGGTTTACCACCTGCTTTAACACCTGCCGGTTTACTAAGTCCCAGCCGGGTTATAGCTCCGGCCGGATCATACTGTGGGGTATATCCCCTACACTCCCCCTCGACCCTAGTTTCTTCCAGCCGCTGCCCCATGGTCGGCCACCTCCCGGCGCCCTGGCTTCTTCCCTCGTCACTGGCCACCTTCCCTCGCCTCGGCTTCTTGCCCTGCCGCCGGCCGTCTCCCCGCACCCCGGCTTCTTGCCCCGTCGCCGGCCGCCTCCTCGTGCCTCGGCTTCTTGCCCCACCGCCGGCCGCCTCCTCGCAAAATCTAGTCAGTAAAAACACACTCAGTATAAACCCATGCGGACATCAGTTCAAGTACTCTTTTTTCAGAACCATTCAAAATTACTCTAAAAAAATAGCTCAGTATAAAAACACACATACATCAGTACGAGTACTCTGTTTTTGAGACGGGAAAACATGCTCAGTGCAAAACCATATGGACATCAGTTCAAGTACTCTTTTTTTTGGAACCTTTCAAAATTATTCTCCGAAGAATACATCAGTACAAACGCACACGTAGATCAGTACAAGTACTCTGTTTTTTCTGACGGAAAAACAACACGATGGGCTATTCAATGGTTGCAATATTGTTCGTTGGATTCTGATTTAAGTGGGCTTATTCCCACAAGTGTTGTTTCAAGTAGATCATTATCTAAAAGGTTCACGCAAAAAGAGATCCTGGAGGGGGTTCAAGTTAATGATTGAAATCACGGGAAAGTCGTGGAACAAAAATTTCACTCTTCCGAATTTGTTCTGTAGTTTTTATTACTTAATAAAAAATGTTGATGAAGTTCATGTAGTACTGTTGCTGAAAATATAGGGAAAAAAGACAGAGGAGTTCCAAAAAAATCGGGGGCATTCGTCCAAAACTACAAGTTTGTGAAAGAAACCCAGGGGGCTATTAGAAATATCTTAGTTGGTATCCTTGCAAGTTCAAATATAAAAACCCATGAAGTTCAACACACAAAAAATAGTAATCGTCGAGTAAAAAAAGAGAAAATGTCATGTTCAAACATTGTACAACATGTTCCAAGGGAAATAATGTCATGTTCTAACAGAAAAAAACATTGGTCTAAAACGTCAAGTTGTACAATTTCTTCTTCTGTATTATTTCCTGAAGTTCAATAGTATGTATGGGTGCAAAAAACTAGTGTTTTCGATATGTTGGTTTCAATTCAAAAACTACAAAACAAAGAAACCCAAGTAAGTACAAATACTAGAACAAAAAAAAGGTCCAAAAAGGAGAAAAATAACACAAAACATACACGACATGAAAAACAAAAGAAGAAAACAAAACCTCACCTAGAAAATGTTGACTCTGAAAGTTTAAGAAAAGAAAGAAGAAGTTCATATTAACAAGATTAAGAAATAAACCAAGAAGTCCATATTAAAAAGATGGAGAAGTTCGATGATTATAGAAAACTTAGATTTTCGTCGTTATTAAAGAATGGAAACAAGAAGTTCAAAAATAAAATAACAAGAAGTTCAACTTTTAAAAATAGAGCGTTCAAAATTTCACAAAAAGATTAAGAAATAAACCAGGAAGTCCATATTAAATAGATGGAGAAGTTCGATGATTTTCCTCATTATTAAAGAATGGAAACAAGAAGTTTAAAAATAAAATAACAAGAAGTTCAACTTTTAAAAATAGAGCACTTCAAAATTTCATAAAAAAGATTAAGAAAATAAACCAGGAAGTCCATATTAAATAGATAGAGAAGTTTGATGATTTTCCTCGTTATTAGAGAATGGAAACAAGAAGTTCAAAAATAAAATAACAAGAAGTTCAACTATTAAAAATGGAGCAATTCAAAATTCATAAAAAAGGATTAAGAAAAATCAGATTAAAAATTCATAAAAAACCCAAATATTTTCACGTAACCGAGAGAAGTTCAGATTGATAGCTGCGAGAAGTTCATGTACTACACGGTGTGCATTTTGTATTAAAAAGAGAATAAAAAAGCAAAAGGCTAATTTTTTTTTGTTATAAATTCAAGTCCTTTGTTGGAGAAAGTTAAAAAATTATTGTGAGAGAGATTTGTACAAAAGGAATATCATTTGTGTAACACTGACGAATGGATGAGAAAATTACAAACGGAAATACGTCACAGAAGTTCAACTGAAAACAACAGGAAGTTCAACTACTACAGTGGATGAATTTTAGATGAAAAACCTTTAAAATTGTCGCGAGTATGAAAAAACGATCAACACGGGAAAGTTGCGTGTTCACAACAGCTTTCCATCGGTATATCACTTGATCAATTCCGGTGAGTGGATGGAGAGCTACGGGCAAAAAAAACACGTGAAAAACAGAGTGAAGTTCAAGTAGACATGCCGAGAAGCTCAGGTTCTTTACGCGGTGCATTTTCGAAGAATCTGCTTCGCGATAAAGGTAGAACGAACGATCTCGCTATTTTCGAAATTACTTGAAAACAGAAAGGGATCACAGAAAACCATCAACATGAAAAAGTTTCGAATTTTCCGTAGCTTTTCAAAGGTATATTATTTGCCCCATTCCGGTAAAGTTTGTAAAAAATATGGCAAAAATACGTTTTTAGCCATTTTCAAAACCGACATAAAACCGTAACGAATTAGGAGAAACAATATATACAAAAAAGTTTCACATTTCTTCAAGCTTAGCAACGCCATATCATTTGCTGCATTTGGACATACGGTTAAAAAATTAGCTCGAAAATACGAACTCGGTGGAACTTGTACCGTTTTCTAAATTACTTTTAAACCGTTCAAAATTAGAAACAACTTTTAACATGAAAAAGTTGCGTATTTTCATAAGCTTTCCACCGCCATATTATTTGCCTCAATTGGATTAGCCGTTTAGATATGACATTGAAAATATGAACTCGGGTGTTTCATTTGCAAAGTTCTACGATTTTCCAAATTACTCTTTATCCATAGGGAATTACAGAAAACTTTCAACATGTGGAAGGAGCGGTTTTTCAGCAGCTTTCCAACGCCATATTATTTGCCTCATTCCGATAAACGGTTTAAAAATGCGATTGAAAATACGATTCACATTTTTTGTATGAGGAAAAAACGGTTTTCAAAACTGCTCTTAAACCACTTACATTTTGCCAAAAATTTAACTTGGGTCATGATACTGGTGTCCATAGCTTTCCAACGGTATATCGCAAGCCCCGTTTGGACACCTTTTAGCTGAAGTTCAACCTAGTACTCGGCGAAGGTCAGGCGCGTTACTCGGGAAGTTTATGTTGTGATCAGAATATTATTCTGATCCCGTGATCAGAATAGTGTTTATGTGTGTGTGTATACACGGTCAAACTTCCCCTTTCGCTTCCCGACAAGGGTGGACTGTGTGTAGACCCATAAATGTGTGCTTGTGGCGCGAGAAGGGTTAGACCACATACGAACCACATGTGGGTGGCCCTACTATATGTATGAAAAGGGTGTGGTGTGTGATATTTAACTACCATTATAACTTTTGATGTGGCACGTGTGCCTCACAAGTTAACGAGACTTCCCCGACCCCACGGAGGTTGCAGGTAGCACGAAGTAGCCCCCCCACACACGTTGGGGGGGGGGGAGGGAATCTCACCAAGACGTACTGTAACACAGACCAAGTAGAATCAACCTTGGTCATACAACCTCTCCCCGCTCGTTGTTGGTCAAAGTGATGGACATGCACACGGCCCCGGAAAATGGGCTAGCTTGTAGCCGATAACCTCGCGAGGGAGTATTGTATGAAGATAAACCCACTATGTGCATGTGGCCCAAGTATGTATATGGAAGTGGTGTATGTGGTGTTTGAATACCCAATGCGCAAATTTGATGTGGCACCATGCACCACTGCAGGATGTTGCTAACGCGGCACTACGATCAGAGACTCTTCGATGAAACTGTGTGCGATGCAATAATCGCAAACGGTGGTGTAAAAGAACCGTCAAAAAAGGTGCAAAACATTTGCGATGGTGGAGCCATCAAACACGGTTAAGATTTTAGTTGCTTGTGCGATGCGGGGCATATAGTTCAGTTCAATTAACTGTTTGCAATGAGGAGAACAAAAGGAACGGGCAGCCAGATGAAGGCGTGTGCGATATACGGCATACGGTTCACTCGGATGAACTATTTTTGATGATGAGGAACAATAGAAACGGGAAACTAGATAAAGGTGTGTGTGATTGAGGGCATACGCTTCAGAAGGATTAACTGTTTGCGATTAGGTAACAGAACAGAAACGGGTCAGCCAGATCAAAGTGTCTGCGATTGATGGCATAAACTTCACACGGATGAACTATTTGCGATTGGTGCCATGTCATGACACCATGCCAAGTTTCATGATTTTCAGGCGTGTTTTGGATTTACAGGAATTAAAAAAACCAACTTTCTCAATCTTTATGGCCAAGCCACGACGCCCAGATGTTTGAATTTCATTCCCATTTCTTTCATGGGACCTAGAAATTCACCCAAGGACGCACATGTGATTTTTCAACCAACTTTGGTGCACTGGAGGATTTGCTTGTAGTTCAAATTTGAATTATGCACATTAAATGACTAGAAACTCAATTAATGTATAAAAATGCCAAATGAACCCGTAATAAGTCCAAAATTTAGCACGATACTTCTATTTGGTCTAATATGCCTGTGTAAAAAAATTAAGGCGGGAGAAGGTAGTATACGTATGTCGTTTCGCATACGGAGGTGACACGTTCCCTCTCGGAACCACGAGCCTTCTTGAGGGAAGGTCCGGTTTGCAAGAAGCTTACACCAAAGCTTGTCCCTATTCGGCCAAAAAAATTACCGCAGCATGTTGGTGCCATGTCATGACACCATGCCAAGTTTCATGATTTTTAGGCGTGTTTTGGATATACAGGAATTAAAAAACCAAGTTTCTCAATCTTTACAACCGAGCCACGACACCTAGATGTTTGAATTTCATTCCCATTTCTTGCATGGGACCTATAAATTCACCCAAGGACACACATGTGATTTTACAACAAACTTTGGTGGACTGGAGCATGTGCTTGTAGTTCAAATTTGAATTATGCACATTAAATGCCCAGAAGCTCAATTAATGCATAAAAATGCCAAACGAACCCGGAATAATTCCAAAATTTAGCACGATACTTCTATTTGGTCTAATCTGCCTATGTAAAAAAATTAAGGTGGGAGAAGGCAGTGTACATTTGTCGTTTCGCACACGGAGGTGACACATTCCCTCTCGGAACCACTAGCCTTCTTGAGGGAAGCTCCGGTTTGCAAGAAGCTTACACCAAAGCTTGTCCCAATTTGGCAAAAAAATTACCGCAGCATGTTGGTGCCATGTCATGACACCATGCCAAGTTTTATGATTTTCAGGCATGTTTTGGATTTACGGGAATTAAAAAAACCAAGTTTCTCAATCTTTCTGGCCGAGCCACGACGCCCAGATGTTTGACTTTCATTCCCATTTCTTGCATGGGACCTATAAATTCACCCAAGGACACACATGTGATTTTTCAACAAACTTTGGTGCACTAGAGCACGTGCTTGCAGTTCAAATTTGAAATATGCACATTAAATGCCCAGAAACTCAATTAATGCATAAAATACCAAAAGAAACCGGAATAATTCCAAATTTAAACAAGACACTCATGTACTAGTTGCATGTTCACTGTACATAAATGTTCTAGCAATTCAAACACCATCCTTACCGTCCGTAACACCATTTTGTCTTTCAAAACATAACCAAAAAAATCAGGTATACCACAAATAGTTTACTAGAAAGAATCGTGTGGGATGCGATATAAAATATCTTGGTGCACCGTGTTGTGTGGCTTACGCAGGAAGCTTTTGTTGGGGAACGTTGCAGAAAACAAAAAAAATTCCTACGTTTCACCAAGATCAATCTATGGAGTGAACTAGCAACGAGAGGAGAGTGCATCTACATACCCTTGTAGATCGCGAGCGGAAGCGTTCAAGAGAACGGGGATGATGGAGTCGTACTCGCCGTGATCCAAATCACCGATGACCAAGTGCCGAACGGACGGCACCTCTGCATTTAACACACGTACGGAGCGGATGACGTCTCCTCCTTCTTGATCCATCAAGGGGGAAGGAGAGGTTGATGAATATCCAGCAGCACGACGGTGTGGTGGTGGAAGCAGCAATGAACGCAGCAGGGCTTCGCCGAGCTTCTGTGAGAGGGAGAGGTGTAGCAGGGGAGAGGGAGGCGCCAAGACTTCAGGTGCGGCTGCCCTCCCTCCCCCCTTTATATAGGCCCCCTGGGGGGGCGCCGGCCCTAGAGATTGGATCTCCCAAGGGGGGGCGGCGGCCAAGGGGGGTGGAGTGCCCCCCAAGGCAAGTGGAGGCGCCCCCACCCTAGGGTTTCCAACTCTAGGCGCAGGGGGGCCAAGGGGGGGGGGCGCACCAGCCCACTATGGGCTGGTTCCCCTCCCCACTTCAGCCCATGGGGCCCTCCGGGATGGGTGGCCCCACCCGGTGGACCCCTGGGACCCATCCGGTGGTCCCGGTACAATACCGGTGACCCCGAATCTTTCCCGATGGCCGAAACTACACTTCTATATATAATTCTTCACCTCCGAACCATTCCGGAACTCCTCGTGACGTCCAGGATCTCATCCGGGACTCCGAACAACTTTCGGATTACTGCATACTCATATCTCTACAACCCTAGCATCACCGAACCTTAAGTGTGTAGACCCTACGGGTTTGGGAGACACGTAGACATGACCGAGACGGCTCTCCGGCCAATAACCAACAGCGGGATCTGGATACCCATGTTGGCTCCCACATGCTCCTCGATGATCTCATCGGATGAACCACGATGTCGAGGATTCAAGCAACCCCGTATACAATTCCCTTTGTCAATCGGTATGTTACTTGCCCGAGACTCGATCGTCGGTATCCCAATACCTTGTTCAGTCTCGTTACCAGCAAGTCACTTTAATCGTACCGTAATGCATGATCCTGTGATTAACCACTTGATCACATTGAGCTCATTATGATGATGCATTACCGAGTGGGCCCAGAGATACCTCTCCGTCATACGGAGTGACAAATCCCAGTCTCGATTCGTGCCAACCCAACAGACACTTTCGGAAACACTTGTAATGTACCTTTATAGTCACCCAGTTACGTTGTGACGTTTGGTACACCCAAAGCACTCCTACGGTATCCGGGAGTTGCACAATCTCATGGTCTAAGGAAATGATACTTGACATTCAGAAAAGCTACAACAAACGAACTACACGATCTTTGAGCTAAGCTTAGGATTGGGTCTTGTCCATCACATCATTCTCCTAATGATGTGATCCCATTATCAATGACATCCCCATGTCCATAGCCAGGAAACCATGACTATTTGTTGATCAACGAGCTAGTCAACTAGAGGCTCACTAGGGACACATTGTGGTCTATGTATTCACACATGTATTACGATTTCCGGATAATACAATTATAGCATGAATAATAGACAATTATCATGAACAAGGAAATATAATAATCATTTTATTATTGCCTCTAGGGCATATTTCCAACAGTCTCCCACTTGCACTAGAGTCAATCATCTAGTTACATTGTGATGAATGAAACACCCATGGAATTTTGGTGTTGATCATGTTTTGCTCTAGGGAGAGGTTTAGTCAACGGATCTGCGACATTCAGATCCGTATGTACTTTAAAAATATCTATGTCTCCATCTTGAACATTTTCAGGAATGGAGTTGAAGCGACGCTTGATGTGCCTGGTCTTCTTGTGAAACCTGGGCTCCTTGGTAAGTGCAATAGCTCCAGTGTTGTCACAGAAGAGTTTGATCGGCCCCGACGCATTGGGTATGACTCCTAGGTCGGTGATGAACTCCTTCACCCAAATTGCTTCATGCGCTTCCTCCGAGGCTGCCATGTACTCCGCTTCACATGTAGATCCCGCCACGATGCTCTGCTTGCAGCTGCACTAGCTTACTACTCCCCCATTCAACATATACACGTATCCGGTTTGTGACTTAGAGTCATCCAGATCTATGTTGAAGCTAGCGTCGACATAACCCTTTATGACGAGCTCTTCGTCACCTCCATAAATGAGAAACATGTCCTTAGTCCTTTTCAGGTACTTCAGGATATTCTTGACCGCTGTCCAGTGTTCCTTGCCGGGATTGCTTTGGTACCTTCCTACCAAACTTACGGCAAGGTTTACATCAGGTCTGGTACACAGCATGGCATACATAATAGACCCTATGGCTGAGGCATAGGGGATGACACTCATCTCTTCTATATCTTTTGCCGTGGTCGAACATTGAGCTGAGCTCAATTTCACACCTTACAACACAGGCAAGAACCCCTTCTTAGACTGATCTGTATTGAACTTCTTCAATATCTTATCAAGGTATGTGCTTTGTGGAAGACCTATGAGGCGTCTTGATCTATCTCTATAGATCTTGATGCCTAATATATAAGCAGCTTCTCCAAGGTCCTTTATTGAAAAACTCTTATTTAAGTAGGCCTTAATGCTGTCCAAAAGTTCTATATCATTTCCCATCAAAAGTATGTCATCTACATATAATATGAGAAATGCTACAGAGCTCCCACTCACTTTCTTGTAAACGCAGGCTTCTCCATAAGTCTGCATAAACCCAAACGCTTTGATCATCTCATCAAAGCGAATGTTCCAACTCCGAGATGCTTGCACCAGCCCATAAATCGAGCGTTGGAGCTTGCACACCTTGTCAGCATTCTTAGGATCGACAAAACCTTCCGGCTGCATCATATACAATTCTTCCTTAAGGAAACCATTAAGGAATGCCGTTTTGACGTCCATTTGCCATATCTCATAATCATAGAATGCGGCAATTGCTAACATGATTCGGACGGACTTCAGCTACACTACGGGTGAGAAAGTCTCATCGTAGTCAACCCCTTGAACTTGTCGATAACCCTTAGTGACAAGCCGAGCTTTATAGATGGTCACATTACCATCCACGTCTGTCTTCTTCTTAAAGATCCATTTATTTTCTATGGCTCGCCGATCAACGGGCAAGTCAGTCAAAGTCCATACTTCATTTTCATACATGGATCCTATCTCGGATTTCATGGCTTCCAGCCATTTGTTGGAATCTGGGCCCGCCATTGCTTCTTCATAGTTCGAAGGTTCACCTTGTCTAACAACATGATTTCCAAGACAGGGTTACCGTACCACTCTGGTGCGGAACGTGTCCTTGTGGACCTACGAAGTTCAGTAGCAACTTGATCTGAAGTTTCATGATCATCATCATCAACTTCCTCTCTAGTCGGTACAGGCACCTCAGGAACATTTTCTTGAGCTGCGCCACTTACCGGTTCAAGAGGCAGTACTTCATCAAGCTCTACTTTCCTCCCACTTACTTCTTTCGAGAGAAACTCCTTCTCTAGAAAGGATCCTTTCTTGGCAATGAAGATCTTGCCTTCGGATCTGAGGTAGAAGGTATACCCAATGGTTTCCTTAGGGTATCCTATGAAGACGCATTTTTCTGACTTGGGTTCAAGCTTTTCAGGTTGAAGTTTCTTGACATAAGCATCGCATCCCCAAACTTTTAGAAGCAACATCTTAGGTTTCTTCCCAAACCATAATTCATACGGCGTCGTCTCAACGGATTTCGACGGAGCCCTATTTAAAGTGAATGCGGCAGTCACTAAAGCATAGCCCCAAAATGATAGCGGTAAATCGGTAAGAGACATCATAGATCGCACCATATCTAATAGCGTGCGATTACGATGTTCGGACACACCATTACGCTGAGGTGTTCCAGGTGGCATGAGTTGTGAAACTATTCCACATTTTCTTAAGTGTGTGCCAAATTCGTGACTCAAGTATTCTCCCCCACGATCTGATCGCAAGAACTTGATTTTCCTGTCACGTTGATTCTCAACCTCACTCTAAAATTCCTTGAACTTTTCAAAGCTCTCAGACTTGTGTTTCATTAAGTAGACATACCCATATCTACTCAAGTCATCAGTGAGGGTGAGAACATAATGATAGCCACCGCGAGCCTCAACACTCATTGGACCGCACACATCAGTATGTATGATTTCCAATAAGTTGGTTGCTCGCTCCATTGTTCCTGAGAACAGAGTCTTGGTCATTTTACCCATGAGGCATGGTTCGCACGTGTCAAATGATTCGTAATCAAGAGACTCTAAAAGTCCATCTGCATGGAGCTTCTTCATGCGTTTGACACCTATGTGACCAAGGCGGCAGTGCCACAAGTATGTGGGACTATCATTATCAACCTTACATCTTTTGGTATTCACACTATGAATATGTGTAGCATTATGCTCGAGATTCATTAAGAATAAACCATTCACCATCAGAGCATGACCATAAAACATATCTCTCATATAAATAGAACAACCATTATTCTCGGATTTAAATGAGTAGCCATCTCGAATTAAACAAGATCCTGGTACAATGTTCATGCTCAAAGCTGGCACTAAAAAACAATTATTAAGGTTTAAAACTAATCCCGTAAGTAAATGTAGAGGTAGCGTGCCGACGGTGATCACATCGACCTTGGAACCATTCCCGACGCGCATCGTCACCTCGTCCTTCGCCAGTCTCCGCTTATTCTGCAGCTCCTGCTTTGAGTTACAAATGTGAGCAACCGCACCGGTATCAAATACCCAGGAGCTACTACGAGTACTCGTAAGGTACACATCAATTACATGTATATCACATATATCTTTCGTGATGCCGGCCTTCTTGTCCGCTAAGTATTTGGGACAGTTCCGCTTCCAGTGACCACTTCCCTTGCAATAAAAACACTCAGTCTCGGGCTTGGGTCCATTCTTTGGATTCTTCCCGGCAGCTTGCTTACCGGGCGCGGCAACTCGCTTGCCGTCCTTCTTGAAGTTCTTCTTACCCTTGCCTTTCTTGAACTTAGTGGTTTTATTCACCATCAACACTTGATGTTCCTTTTTGACTTCTACCTCTGCTGATTTCAGCATTGCAAATACTTCAGGAATGATCTTTTCCATCCCCTGCATATTGAAGTTCATCACAAAGCTCTTGTAGCTTGGTGGAAGCGACTGAAGGATTCTGTCAATGACCGCGTCATCCGGGGGATTAACTCCCAGCTGAGTCAAGCGGTTATGCAACCCAGACATTGTGAGTATGTGCTCACTGACAGAACTATTTTCCTCCATCTTACAGCTGAAGAACTTGTCGGTGACTTCATATCTCTCGACCCGGGCATGAGCTTGGAAAACCATTTTCAGCTCTTCGAACATCTCATATGCCCCGTGTCGCTCAAAACGCTTTTGGAGCCCTGGTTCTAAGCTGTAAAGCATGCCGCACTGAACGAGGGAGTAATCATTAGCACGTGTCTGCCAAGCGTTCATAACATCTTGGTTCTGTGGGACGGGTGCATCACCTAGCGGTGCTTCTAGGACATAATCTTTCTTTGCAGCTATGAGGATGATCCTCAGGTTCCGGACCCAGTCCGTATAATTGCTGCCATTGTCTTTCAGCTTGGTTTTCTCTAGGAACGCGTTGAAGTTGAGGACAACATTGGCCATTTGATCTACAAGACATGTTGTAAAGATTTTAGACTAAGTTCATGATAATTAAGTTCATCTAATCAAATTATTCAATGAACTCCCACTCAGATAGACATCCCTCCAGTCATCTAAGTATAACATGATCCGAGTTAACTAGGCCGTGTCCGATCATCACGTGAGATGGACTAGTCAACATCGGTGAACATCTTCATGTTGATCGTATCTTCTATAGGACTCATGCTCGACCTTTCGGTCTTCTGTGTTCCGAGGCCATGTCTGTACATGCTAGGCTCGTCAAGTCAACCTAAGTGTTTGCATGTGTAAATCTGTCTTACACCCATTGTATGTGAACGTTGGAATCTATCACACCCGATCACCACGTGGTGCTTCGAAACAATGAACCGTCGCAACGGCGCACAGTTAGGGGGAACACTTTCTTGAAATTATCATGAGGGATCATCTTATTTACTACCGTCGTTCTAAGTAAACAAGATGCAAAAACATGATAAACATCACATGCAATCAAATAATAGTGACATGATATGGCCAATATCATATAGCTCCTTTGATCTCCATCTTGGGGCTCCATGATCGTCTTGTCACCGGCATGAGACCATGATCTCCATCATCATGATCTCCATCATCGTGTCTCCATGAAGTTTCTCGCCAACTATTACTTCTACTACTATGGCTAACACGTTTAGCAATAAAGTAAAGTAATTTACATGGCGTTTCTCAATGACTCGCAGGTCATACAAAAATAAAGACAACTCCTATGGCTCCTGCTGGTTGTCATACTCATCGACATGCAAGTCGTGATTCCTATTACAAGAACATGATCTCATACATCACATATATATCATTCATCATTCATCACAACTTTGGCCATATCACATCACATGACACTAGCTGCAAAAACAAGTTAGACGTCCTCTAATTGTTGTTGCAAGTTTTACGTGGCTGCAATAGGGTTCTAGCAAGAACGTTTTCTTACCTACGTAAAAGCCACAACGTGAATTGCCAATTTCTATTTAACCTTCATAAGGACCCTGTTCATCGAATCCGATCCGACTAAAGTGGGAGAGACAGACACCCGCCAGCCACCTTATGCAACTAGTGCATGTCAGTCGGTGGAATCGGTCTCACGTAAGCGTACGTGTAAGGTTGGTCCGGGCCGCTTCATCCCACGATGCCGCCGAATCAAGATAAGACTAGTAATGGCAAGCAAATTGACAATATCGACGCCCACAACTACTTTGTGTTCTACTCGTGCATAGTAACTATGCATAGACCTAGCTCATGATGCCACTGTTGGGGAACGTTGCAGAAAACAAAAAAATTTCCTACGTTTCACCAAGATCAATCTATGGAGTCAACTAGCAATGAGAGGAGAGTGCATCTACATACCCTTGTAGATTGCGAGCGGAAGTGTTCAAGAGAACGGGGATGATGGAGTTGTAGTCGCCGTGATCCAAATCACCGATGAACAAGTGCCGAACGGACTGCACCTCCGCGTTCAACACACGTACGGAGCGGATGACGTCTCCTCCTTCTTGATCCAGCAAGGGGGAAGGAGAGGTTGATGAAGATCCAGCAGCATGACGGCGTGGTGGTGGATGCAGCAATGAACGCAGCAGGGCTTCGCCGAGCTTCTGTGAGAGGGAGAGGTGTAGCAGGGAGAGGGAGGCGCCAAGACTTCAGGTGCGGCTGCCCTCCCTCCCCCCTTTATATAGGCCCCCT
>NC_041388.1:154958188-154960526 GCF_002162155.2 Triticum dicoccoides
AGGGGGGGGGGTGGGGGTGCACCAGCCCACTATGGGCTGGTTCCCCTCCCCACTTCAGCCCATGGGGCCCTCCGGGATGGGTGGCCCCACCCGGTGGACCCCTGGGACCCATCCGGTGGTCCCGGTACAATACCGGTGACCCCGAATCTTTCCCGATGGCCGAAACTACACTTCTATATATAATTCTTCACCTCCGGACCATTCCGAAACTCCTTGTGATGTCCAGGATCTCATCCGGGAATCCGCACAACTTTCGGATTACTGCATACTCATATCTCTACAACCCTAGCGTCACCGAACCTTAAGTGTGTAGACCCTACGGGTTCGGGAGACACGTAGACATGACCGAGATGGCTCTCCGGCCAATAACCAACAACGGGATCTGGATACCCATGTTGGCTCCCACATGCTCCTCGATGATCTCATCGGATGAACCACGATGTCGAGGATTCAAGCAACCCCGTATACAATTCCCTTTGTCAATCGGTACGTTACTTGCCTGAGACTCGATCGTCGGTATCCCAATACCTTGTTCAGTATCATTACCAGCAAGTCACTTTACTCGTACTGTAATGCATGATCCCGTGATTAACCACTTGATCACATTGAGCTCATTATGATGATGCATTACCGAGTGGGCCCAGAGATATCTCTCCGTCATACAAAGTGACAAATCCCAGTCTCGACTCGTGCCAACCCAACAGACACTTTCGGAAACACCTGTAATGTACCTTTATAGTCACCCAGTTACGTTGTGACGTTTGGTACACCCAAAGCACTCCTACGGTATCCATGAGTTGCACAATCTCATGGTCTAAGGAAATGATACTTGACATTCGGAAAAGCTACAGCAAACGAACTACACGATCTTTGAGCTAAGCTTAGGATTGGGTCTTGTCCATCACAACATTCTCCTAATGATGTGATCCTGTTATCAATGACATCCCCATGTCCATAGCCAGGAAACCATGACTATTTGTTGATCAACGAGCTAGTCAACTAGAGGCTCACTAGGGACACATTGTGGTCTATGTATTCACACATGTATTATGATTTCCGGATAATACAATTATAGCATGAATAATAGACAATTATCATGAACAAGGAAATATAATAATCATTTTATTATTGCCTCTAGGGCATATTTCCAACAGCTTTGTCGTCTACAGTCCACCGCCCCCTCTTGAACCACACTTGCGCGCCAGTTTCTCGCGGCACCGAGCGATTTTTTTGCCACCACGGAAATATCTATCTCCCCGCCCCTCCCTCCCACCAAAAGCCACATTTCAATTATTCCTCTTTGCTTTCCAAGTTCAAACCTTCACTGCTGCTTACTGGCAGCTCAGTCTCCTCGCTGGCGACCCTTCTTCTTGCAGCTCAGCCTCCTCGCCGGCGACCCTTCTTCTTGCAGCACTGCCTTCTCGCCGGTGACCCTTCTTCTTGCAGTGCCGCCTCCTCGCCGACGACCCTCCTTTCCCGTCCCACATGCCCCGGCTGACGACGCAACAGCTTCCGCCGAAATCATTGTTCCCCTCGTCTAATTAAGTGTAACACCCCGGATGTAACTTCCCAATTTGTACTCCAACTCTTGCCGTTTCCGGCGTTAAGTTATTTTATTTTCTCGGGTTCGGGTCTTTGTCTCCGTGTGTTGTTGTTGTTTTCATGCATCTCATATCACGTCATCATGTGCATTGCATTTGCATACGTGTTCGTCTCTTGCATTCGAGCATTTTCCCCGTTGTCCGTTTTGCATTCCGGCGCTTCGTTCTCCTCCGGTGGTCATTTCTAGCTTTCTTTCGTGTGTGGGGATTAAACATTTCCGGATTGGACCGAGACTTGCCAAGCGGCCTTGGTTTACTACCGGTAGACCGCCTGTCAAGTTTCGTACCATTTGGACTTCGTTTGATACTCCAACGGTTAACCGAGGGACCGAAAAGGCCTCGTGTGTGTTGCAGCCCAACACCCCTCCAATTTGGCCCAAAACCCACCTAAGCCTTCTCCATCATCTAGATCGTTCGATCACGATCGCGTGGCCGAAAACCGCACCTCATTTGGACTCTCCTAGCTCCCTCTATGCCTATAAATAGACCCCCCCGAAATTCGGATCTCCTTCTCCCCCGAAACCCTAAAAAATCCCCTCGCGCGCACCGGACATGTTCGCCACCGCCGGACGAATCCCGCCGCCGCGCCCCAGCCTCTAGCCGCCTACCACGTGGCGCCGCCACCGCCTTCACCGCCGCGGCCCGCCAGGCCCAGGGAGGGCCCCCGCGGCCCGTAGCGCTGCCGCCGCCTCCTTCGCTCCCCGCCGCCAAGCCGCCCGACGCCGCCTTCGCTGGTG
>NC_041388.1:154960860-154970293 GCF_002162155.2 Triticum dicoccoides
TCGACCCACCGGCCGCCGCCGCCTCGGATTCGCGCCGCCCGCACCTCCCGGTGCCAGATCCGGCCGCTCCCCGGCCTCCCCCCGCCGCGCTCGAGCCTCGCCGTCGCCGGAGACAGAGGAACCGGCCTCCTCTCGCTGGAGTTGATTTTTTTTTCTCGCGGGGTGATTTTTTTTCTACTAAGTCCCAAAATGCTCAAGTCCAAATGCTCATGTTTGTAGCCCCGTAACTTTGCATCCGTAGCTTCGATTCATGCATATAGCATATCAAAATGTTCATCTCAGAGAGTACATCATTTCATTCCATTGCATCATTTTCATTTGAGTTCATCTTGATGCCCGAAATGCTGTTAGAAGAGGGCTACTTGTGTTAATTGTCAGATCTGCTACTCCGTTTAGGTTTTTGTCATTTTTGCCATGATTAATGTGTGCATGCTATGCCCTGATGCTCTACATGTGTTTTGTTAAGGGTTTTGTCATCTTTCCAGAGGTGCAACCCTTGTATTTTTGTGATGTGTGTGGTGACTTGTGCAAGCTTGCAAAGTGGTGCACTTGCTAATTCTGTTTTCAGGGACTTAGCAATTCCACTAAGTCCTTGATCTGATTATCTCATGATGCCATATGTTCTTGTTGTTTCCTAGTGATCCGTGCCTCTTTTGAGTATGATCAGTAAGGATGTTTTTTTAATCTTGTAGTGCTCTATCCATCCATGTATTTGTTTGCAATTATGGAGCACCCTAGCTTGAGTCAATCGAGCTCTACTTTTGCTACTTTGTGAATCTGGGAAGATTGTCAACTTGTTTGCAATTTTTCCGGTGATGTTGTAGTTGATCCGTGCATGCTATGCTATTGTTCTTGCCATGTCTAGCTTGAATTTTGTGCCTTCTTGACGGGTGAATGCTTTTCTTGCCATGACTTGCACCGTAGTGAGTGCATCGAGCTCGTAAACATGCCTACTTGAGTTATATTTCAGCATGTGTCAGTTTTCACTAAGTCTGAAAACTGATTGTGTTTTTGCTATGTTCACATGCTTGCAATTGTATTTTCTGGTCCCTTTTGGCTCAAGGTCACTAAGGGACTTTTGTTAAGCTCTTTGAGTAGCTCCATGCCATGCTTTACTTTGCCATGTTCAGGTCCTGTAGCGTGTAGTTTTGTTGCTCCGAAGAGGGCTACCTGATCTGAAATTCCAGACAAGTGTTAATTTCACTAAGTCTGAGATCTGTTTGTCATATGTATTTTTGCCATGCTTGTTTGAACCTGTTAATGGATGAATTGGCCATAGCTCAGTGCTAGACTTTTGTTAAGCATCTTGTGTGCATCCCTTCCATGTATTTTGTTGTCATGTTTGGTTGCTGTAGCATGTTCATCTCATTGCATTTAGTTGGCTACTTGCTGTAAATCGCAGACCGGTGTCATATTTGAATCGCTTGCCATTTCCAAACCGTAACTCCGATTCCGGCGTTCTTATATCGTTTTCAAGCGATTTCATCTCATCTTTCCAGTGGAACACTTGGAATTACAGGTTGAGGCCAGGTTCATGCATTTCCTGTCATATCTTGCATTTTGCATCCCGCATCGCATCCTGCATAGCATATCATCTTTGCATTGTGTTGTTTGAGTTTGCACGTGGTTGATTGTATCCTTGTTGCTTGTTTTTCTTGTTTGGCTAGAGCCGGGAGACGAGTTTGCTAATGAGGAGCCCGTTGAGTTTGCTTTCAAGGATCCAGTCAACTCTGACAACTATGCAGGCAAGATGATCATACCCTCGAAATCACTACTATCTTTGCTATGCTAGTTTGCTCGCTCTTTTACTATGCCATTGCTACGATGCCTACCACTTGCTTTCAAGCCTCCCAAATTGCCATGTCAAACCTCTATCCCACCATTGTCCTAGCAAACCGTTGATTGGCTATGTTACCGCTTTGCTCAGCGCCTCTTATAGCGTTGCTAGTTGCAGGTGAAGATTGAAGGCCGTTCCTTGTTGGAACATTTATTTACTTGTTGGGATATCTTTATATTATCTTGTTATCTTAATGCATCTATATACTTGGTAAAGGGTGGAAGGCTCGGCCTCTCTCCTAGTGTTTTGTTCCACTCTTGCCGCCCTAGTTTCCGTCATGTCGGTGTTATGTTCCCGGATTTTGCGTTCCTTACGCGGTTGGGTTATAATGGGAACCCCTTGATATTTCGCCTTGATTAAAGCTTTTCCAGCAATGCCCAACCTTGGTTTTACCATTCGCCACCTAGCCTTTTTTTCCCTTGGGTTACCGGAGCCCAAGGGTCATCTTATTTTAACCCCCCGGGGCCAGTGCTCCCTCTGAGTGTTGGTCCGAACCGGGCAGCCTGCGGGGCCACCTCGGGGAAACTCGAGGCTTGGTTTTACTCGTAGCTTGACCTATCTGAGTGTGCCCTGAGAACGAGATATGTGCAGCTCCTATCGGGATTTGTCGGCACATTCGGGCGGTGTTGCTGGTCTTGTTTTAACCTGTCGAAGTGTCTTGAGTAACCGAGATACCGAGTCTGATCAGAACATCTTGGGAGGAGGTCTATTCCTTCGTTGACCGTGAGAGCTTGTCATGGGCTAAGTTGGGACTCCCCTGCAGGGATTGTACTTCCGAAAGCCGTGCCCGCGATTATGGGCAGAGGGGAATTTGTTAATGTCCGGTTGTAGATAACTTGAACCTTAACTTAATTAAAATGAATCAACTGAGTGTGTTACCGTGATGGCCTCTTCTCGGCGGAGTCCGGGAAGTGGACACGGTGTTGGAGTAATGTTTGCGCAGGTTGCTCTCTAGTTTCTTGCTCGCGCTTTGCCTCCTCTTCTCGCTCTCTTTTGCGAATAAGTTAGTCACCATACTTGCTAGTCGCTTGCTGCAGCTCCACTTATATTTACCTTGCCTTACCTATAAGCTTAAATAGTCTTGATCGCGAGGGTGCAAGATTGCTGAGTCCCTGTGGCTCACAGATTACTATTACACCAGATGCAGGGGCTGATGATTCCTTTCCAGGAGACGCGTATGAGCTCAAGTGGGAGTTCGACGAAGACTCTCAACGATACTATGTTTCCTTTCCCGATGATCAGTAGTGGTGCCTAGTTGGGGGTGATTGGGACCGTGTCGCATGTTGGGTTATCTTTTATTTTGGTGCCGTAGTCGGGCCATGAGTGTTTGGATGATGTAATGTTATTTATGTACTTGATTGACGTGGCGAGTGTAAGCCAACTATGTTATCTCCCCTTTATTATTTATATTACATGGGATGTTGTGAAGATTGCCTAACTTGCGACATATGCCTTCAATGCGATTATGCCTCTAAGTCGTGCCTCGACACGTGGGAGATATAGTCGCATCGAGGTTGTTACAAGTTGGTAATCAGAGCCTTCCCTAACCTTAGGAGCCCCATTGCTTGATCGTTATTAGCGGCCGAGTTGTGTCTAAAAAAATGTTTTGAGTCATTTAAGAATTATATATCGAAGAGTTTAGGTATCCTGACGTAGAGTTTTGACTCTTCTCTTCTCGAATTTCACTAATTTTTTTAGGATCACGCGGGTATCTTGGAATCGTTCCGATGGTTTTATGATGAGAACATTGTCTTGGTGCCTCCTGTCAGGGGTTTAGTGGAAGTGTCCCGGGGAGTTGAGCTCTGAGGTGTTGTCATCATAATTCTATCGTTGCAGTTCTGGAATACCTGAGTTTAGTACGCCGACATCGAAAATCTCTTTTATGCAGTTGGTTGGTGAGATAACCTCGATGCCACCCAGTACTGGGGCGGGAGTTCGGGAGTATCGCCATAACTTGTATAACGGATGCTTTTCGAAGGTTGAGGTAGATGGTTTCCGAAGGTTTCTTGGTTATGTGTTGAAGGATGGATACAGCTGGATGTAGGAATTGCTAGTTTGGGTGAGATATTATGCTTCCCTTGTATCCCCAACACCTGATTGCATAACAGGAAAGGTTCGGGAGTTTCATAGGTGGGAATTCTAGTAGCTCTAGTTCTTCTTCCACGGATATTGGTTTGAGATTGGGATTTCTTACTGATTATTCGTTCTTGATCCGTACCTTGTCGATTTATTTCTCTACCTTAATTCTACGTGGCTTCTCAATTTATGGATATGTGACCATTTCAAGAGGAATGCATTCGTTCATTTTGTTCGGATGTGAAGACTATATGTTGCAATTTTCATTCTGTTGGATTCAACTTCAATATTTGTCTGTCAATGTGCTAATGGTGGTCAACCTCTTCAGGATGGCTCCTCCAACGCGCACGACTCCGAATCCTGATCCGCCACCACCTCCACCTCCTCCGGAGGCATGGCAAGCTGTGATGGCCGCAACCAATGCAAACACACAGTTGATCATGCAAATTCTCCAAGAGCGCAATCAAGGAAACCAAGGGAATCAAGGCAGCAATTAGAATCACTTTGCTACACTCAACCAGATCCTTGCTAACGAGCCAAACACTTTCAGCAATTGTGTTGAGGCAACCGATGCTGACGATTGGCTTGTGTATCTGTGCAAGCATTTCGAGTGCAGTAACATCAGGCCTGAGGACTTTGTCAAGTTCACTTCCTTCCAACTCAAATATCAAGCTGCAGAATGGTTCCAGCAGTACAAGGATTCCAGAGGTGGACGTGTTATCACTTGGGATGATTTCCGTCGAGATTTCCGAGCTCATCATATTCCCCAGAGCGTGGTTGAAAGCAAGCGTGAGGAATTCCGCAACCTGAAGCAAGGCTCTTTGTCTGTCTATGACTACAACAAGTTGTTCCAGAAGCTCGCCCGCTTTGCCAAGCAGGATGTCCCTAATGAGAAGAGCATGATATATCAGTTCAGGGGTGGTCTCAGAGAAGAAATTCAGCTAGCTCTTGTTCTCTTTGAGCCCTTGAGGTACGATGAGTTCTACAACATGGCACTGAAACAAGACGCTGCTCAGTTGAAGTGTGATGCTTCCAAGAAGCGAGCCAGAGATGTTACTCCTTCTTCCTCTACTCAAGTGGCCAAGCAGCAGAAGTATTGGCTTCCTCCTCCTCCCTTCCGTCAGCCGTATCAGCAGAAGAGCAAAGGTGGCAGTGGTTCTTCCCACCCACCCAACCCTGGCTTTCAGAACAAGACTTCGTCTCAACCTCCAAGATCGAGTGCTCCGTATCACCGTCCGCTTTCAGAGGTCACGTGCAACAAGTGCCAACAGAAGGGTCACTATGCCAACAAGTGTTTCAATCAGAGGCGCCTTCCTCCTCCTCCTCCCGTCAGATCGGCAAGTACAGCTGTGGTCAAGCATAACCCCAAGCACGCCAAGGTCAACTTGATGAATACAGCTCAGGCAAAGGATTCGTCAGATGTGATCATGGGTAACCTTCCTGTTAATGATATTCCTACAAGAGTTCTTTTTGACACTGGTGCATCGCATTGTTTCATATCAAAGCCATTTTTTACCAAGCATGAGTTCGTTTCTTCTCATTTGGGTAAACAAATGGATATCGTTTCTCCTGGCAAATGTTTAAGTGCAAGTCTGGAGGTGCCAGATGTTACTATCACCTTGGGTGACTACAAGTTCCTTTCTTCCCCAATGGTTCTTGGTAACTCAGATATTGATCTTATTCTCGGAATGGATTGGCTTTCTAAGCACAAGGCTTAGCTTGATTGTGCAGCCAGGCAGATTCAATTGACTCATTCGTCTGCGGATGTAATTGTCTTTGCCGCTCGAGATGATACCATTCGTCTGTTTTCTCTCAATGAGGAGGGTGAATTGGATGCCATCTCTCAAATTCCAGTCGTTTGCGAATATCAAGACGTCTTTCCAGAAGAGCTTCCAGGAATGCCTCCGCACCGGCCAGTCGAATTCGTTATTGATCTTGAGCCTCGCACGGAACCTGTGTGCAAGCGTCCTTACAAGCTCGGACCTGAAGAATTGAAGGAGCTGAAGAAGCAACTCGATATTCAAGAGAAAATGGGTCTTATCCGGCCTAGTTCTTCTCCGTGGGGTTGTGGTGTTCTTTTTGTGAAGAAGAAGGATGGAACGGACCAACTTTGTGTTGATTACCGTCCAGTGAACAAGAAGACCATCAAGAACAAATACCCACTTCCCAACATCAATGAGCTGTTCGAACAACTCAAAGGTGCCCAAGTATTCTCCAAGCTTGATCTCCGTATGGGTTATCATCAGATTCGAATCCGTGAGCAAGATATTCCCAAGACGGCTTTCAGGACAAGCTTTGGTTCATATGAATACACTATCATGTCTTTTGGCCTCGTCAACGCTCCTCCGACGTTCTCTCGCATGATGAACTTCATCTTCAGTGCCTACACCAATGACTTCGTTTTGGTCTATCTCGACGACATTCTGGTTTTCTCGAAGAACAAGGAAGATCATGCCAAGCACTTGCGTTTGGTACTCGATAAGCTCAGGGAACATCAGTTCTACGCCAAGTTCTCCAAATGTGAATTTTTGCTCAATGAGGTTCTTTATCTTGCTCATATCATCTCTGCCAAGGGCATTGCCGTAAATCCTGAGAAGGTGTCTGCAATTGTGAATTGGGAACCTCCTCAGAATGTGAAGCAACTCCGTAGCTTCCTCGGTCTCGCAAGCTATTGCCGAAGATTCATTGAAAACTTTTCTAAGATCGCGAAGCCTCTCTCTAATCTTCTCCAGAAGCACGTCTAGTACGTTTGGTCTCTGGAGTGTGACATTGCTTTCAACACTTTGAAAGATAAATTGATCACTGCTCCAGTTCTGACTCCGCCTGACGAATCCAAACCGTACGAGGTCTTTTTGATGCCTCTCTCCAAGGTCTTGGCGCAGTATTGATGCAAGAGAAGAAAGTTGTTGCTTATACATCTCGCTAGTTGAAGCCTAATGAGAAGAACTACCCCACTCATGATCTCGAGTTGGCGGCAGTTGTGCATGCTCTTTTGACTTGGAGACATCTTCTATTGGGAAGAAAAGTGGACATTTTCAATGATGACAAGAGTCTCAAGTACATCTTCACTCAGCCTAATCTCAACCTCAGGCAAACTCGATGGGTCGAAATGATTCAAGAGTATAATCCGAGTATCGAGTATACTCCAGGCAAGGCCAATGTGATTGCTGACGCTTTGAGCAGAAAAAGCTTACTGCAACAGTCTGATTCTTAAGCCTTATCAACCCGAGCTTTGTGAAGCTTTCCGCAAACTTAATCTGCAAGTTGTTCCTCAAGGTTTCCTCGCCAACCTTCAAGTCTCTCCTACCTTGGAAGACCAGATTCGCCAAGCCCAGCTTCTTGATGCTATGGTGAAAAAGGTGAAGATTGGGATTGCCAAGAGTCAACCCAAGTACAAGTGCTACCGCCTTGATGACAAGGACACTCTCTTCTTCGAGGATCATATTGTTGTACCCAAAGGTGACCTCCATAAAGTGATCATGAACGAGGCTCACAATTCTCTCCTCTCCATCCACCCTGGGAGCACGAAGATGTATCAGGACCTCAAGCAAGCTTATTGGTGGACTCGAATGAAGTGCGAGATCGCTCAATTCGTGAATGAATGTGATGTCTGTAGAAGAGTGAAGGCAGAACACCAAAGGCCAGCTGGTCTCCTCCAACCTCTTGCCATTCCAGAATGGAAGTTTGACCACATTGAAATGGACTTCGTGACTGGGTTTCCAAAGTCCAAGCGTGGCAATGATGCTATATTCGTTGTCATCGACAAACTCACCAAAGTGGCTCATTTTCTGCCTATCAAAGAGTCGATCACTGCAGCTCAATTGGCGGAACTCTATACCTCTCGTATTGTCTCTCTGCATGGTATTCCACAAGTGATCTCTTCAGACCGTGGCAGCATCTTTACCTCGAAGTTTTGGGATTCTTTTCAGAAGGCCATGGGCACTAACATCCCCTTCAGCACAGCTTTCCATCCTCAAACTAGCGGTCTAGTTGAGCGTGTCAACCAGATTCTTGAAGATATGCTCAGGGCTTGTGTGATCTCCTTTGGCATGAAGTGGGAGGATTGTCTTCCTTATGCTGAATTCTCCTACAACAACAGTTTTCAAGCAAGTTCAGGCAAGGCCCCATTTGAAATTCTATATGGCAGGAAGTGTCGTACCCCTCTCAACTGGTCCGAAACAGGTGAACGTCAGCTTTTGGGTAATGACTTAATCACAGAGGCAGAAGAAATGTGCAAAGTCATTCGAGATAACCTCAAAGCAGCCCAATCCCGTCAGAAGAGCTACTATGATAGTAAGCACCGTGATTTGGCTTTCGAGATCGGAGATCATGTTTACCTCCGCGTCTCTCCTATGAAAGGTACTCGTCGCTTCGGTATCAAAGGGAAGCTTGCCCCCAGATACATGGGACCTTTCAAGATTGTCAGCAAGAGAGGCGACCTTGCCTATCAACTCGAGCTTCCTTCAAACTTTGCAAATGTTCATGACGTGTTCCATGTCTCTCAGCTTCGAAAGTGCTTCAAGACTCCTGACCACACCGTCAACTTCGAGGACATTGAGCTCCAAGAAGATCTCTCTTATCGTGAGCACCCAGTTGCTATTCTTGAAGAGACTGAACGCAAGACTCGCAACAAGTCAATCAAATTTCTCAAAGTCAAGTGGTCACACCATTCCGACCGTGAAGCTACCTGGGAACGCAAGGATCACCTCCGTTCTGAGTACCCGGCGTTCTTTCAGTCCTAGATCTCGGGACGAGATCCTTTCGTAGTGGTGGAGTGTTGTAACACCCCGGATGTAACTTCCCAATTTGTACTCCAACTCTTGCCGTTTCCGGCGTTAAGTTATTTTATTTTCTCGGGTTCAGGTCTTTGTCTCCATGTGTTGTTGTTGTTGTCATGCATCTCATATCACGTCATCATGTGCATTGCATTTGCATACGTGTTCGTCTCTTGCATTCGAGCATTTTCCCCGTTGTCCGTTTTGCATTCCGGTGCTTCGTTCTCCTCCGGTGGTCATTTCTAGCTTTCATTCGTGTGTGGGGATTAAACATTTCCGGATTGGACCGAGACTTGCCAAGCGGCCTTGGTTTACTTCCGGTAGACCGCCTGTCAAGTTTCGTACCATTTGGACTTCGTTTGATACTCCAACGGTTAACCGAGGGACCGAAAAGGCCTCGTGTGTGTTGCAGCCCAAGACCCAACCAATTTGGCCCAAAACCCATCTAAACCTTCTCCATCATCTAGATCGTTCGATCACGATCGCGTGGCCGAAAACCGCACCTCATTTGGACTCTCCTAGCTCCCTCTATGCCTATAAATAGACCCCCCTGCGAAATTCGGATCTCCTTCTCCCCCGAAACCCTAAAAAATCCCCTCGTGCGCACCGGACATGTCCGCCACCGCCGGACGAATCCCGCCGCCGTTCCCCATCCTCTAGCCACTTGCCACGTGGCGCCGCCACCGCCTCCACCGCCGCGGCCCGCCAGGCCCAGGGAGGGCCCCCGCGGCCCGTAGCGCCGCCG
>NC_041388.1:154970547-154993111 GCF_002162155.2 Triticum dicoccoides
CGCCCTGATCCAGTCGCCGCCGCCTCGGATTCGCGCCGCCCGCACCTCCCGGGGCCAGATCCGGCCGCTCCCCGGCCTCCCCCCGCCGCGCTCGAGCCTCGCCGTCGCCGGAGACGGAGGTACCGGCCTCCTCTCGCCAGAGTTGATTTTCTTTCTCGCGGGGTGATCTTTTTTCTACTAAGTCCCAAAATTCTCAGGTCCATATGCTCATGTTCGTAGGCCCGTAACTTTGCATCCGTAGCTCCGATTCATGCATATAGCATATCAAAATGTTTATCTCAGAGAGTACATCATTTCATTCCATTGCGTCATTTTCATTTGAGTTCATCTTGATGCCCGAAATGCTGTTAGAAGAGGGCTACTTGAGTTAATTGTCAGATCTGCTACTCCCTTTAGGTTTTTGTCATTTTTGCCATGATTAATGTGTGCATGCTATGCCCTCATGCTCTACATGTGTTTTGTTAAGGGTTTTGTCATCTTTCCAGAGGTGCAACCCATGTATTTTTGTGATGTGTGTGGTGACTTGTGCAAGCTTGCAAAGTGGTGCAGTTGCTAATTCTGTTTTCAGGGACTTAGCAATTCCACTAAATCCTTGATCTGTTTATCTCATGATGCCATATGTTCTTGTTGTTTCCTAGTGATCCGTGCCTCTTTTGATGATGATCAGTAAGGATGTTTTGTTAATCTTGTAGTGCTCTAGCCATCCATGTCTTTGTTTGCAATTATGGAGCACTCTATCTTGAGTCAATCGAGCTCTACTTTTGCTACTTTGTGAATCTGGGAAGATTGTCAACTTGTTTGCAATTTTTCCGGTGATGTTATAGTTGATCCGTGCATGCTATGCTATTGTTATTGCCATGTCTAGCTTGAATTTTGTGCCTTCTTGATGGATGTATGCTTGTCTTGCCATGACTTGCACCATAGTGAGTGCATCGAGCTCGTAAACATGCCTACTTGAGTTATATTTTAGCATGTGTCAGTTTTCACTAAGTCTGAAAACTGATTGTGTTTTTGCTATGTTCACATGCTTGCAATTGTATTTTCTGATCCCTTTTGGCTCAAGGTCACTAAGGGACTTTTATTAAGCTCTTTGAGTAGCTCCATTCCATGCTTTACTTTGCCATGTTCAGGTCCTGTAGCATGTAGTTTTGTTGCTCCGAAGAGGGCTACCTGATCTGAAAGTCCAGACAAGTGTTAATTTCACTAAGTCTGAGATCTATTTGTCATATGCATTTTTGCCATGCTTGTTTGAACCTGTTAATGGATGAATTGGCCGTAGCTCAGTGCTAGACTTTTGTTAAGCATCTTGTGTGCATCCCTTCCATGTATTTTGTTGTCATGTTTGGTTGCTGTAGCATGTTCATCTCATTGCATTTAGTTGGCTACTTGCTGTAAATCGCAGACCGGTGTCATATTTGAATCGCTTGCCATTTCCAAACCGTAACTCCGATTCCGGCGTTCTTTATATCGTTTTCAAGAGATTTAATCTCATATTTCCAGTGGCACACTTGGAATTCCAAGTTGAGGCCAGGTTCATGCATTTACTGTCATATCTTGCATTTTGCATCCCGCATCGCATCCCGCATAGCATATCATCTTTGCATTGTGTTGTTTGAGTTTGCACGTGGTTGATTGTATCCTTGTTGCTTGTTTGTCTTGTTTGGGTAGAGCCGGGAGATGAGTTCGCTAACGAGGAGCCCGTTGAGTTTGCTTTCGAGGATCCAGTCAACTCTGACAACTGTGCAGGCAAGATGATCATACCCTCGAAATCACTACTCTCTTTGCTATGCTAGTTTTCTCGCTCTTTTACTATGCCATTGCTACGATGCCTACCACTTGCTTTCAAGCCTCCCAAATTGCCATGTCAAACCTCTATCCCACCATTGTCCTAGCAAACCGTTGATTGGCTATGTTACCGCTTTGCTCAGCCCCTCTTATAGCGTTGCTAGTTGCAGGTGAAGATTGAAGGCCATTCCTTGTTGGAACATTTATTTACTTGTTGGGATATCATTATATTATCTTGTTATCTTAATGC
The DNA here is from genome assembly GCF_002162155.2 of Triticum dicoccoides. Lineage (NCBI taxonomy): Eukaryota > Viridiplantae > Streptophyta > Magnoliopsida > Poales > Poaceae > Triticum > Triticum dicoccoides. Next base: position 154,972,583 of record NC_041388.1, read on the forward strand.
ATCTATATACTTGGTAAAGGGTGGAAGGCTCGGCCTCTCGCCTAGTGTTTTGTCCCACTCTTGCCGCCCTAGTTTCCGTCATGTCGGTGTTATGTTCCCGGATTTTGCGTTCCTTACGCGGTTGGGTTACAATGGGAACCCCTTGATAGTTCGCCTTTATTAAAGCTTTTCTAGCAATGCCCAACCTTGGTTTTACCATTCGCCACCTAGCCTTTTTTCCCTTGGGTTACCGGAGCCCAAGGGTCATCTTATTTTAACCCCCCGGCCAGTGCTCCCTTTGAGTGCTGGTCCAAACTGGGCAGCCTGCGGGGCCACCTCGGGGAAACTCGAGGCTTGGTTTTACTCGTAGCTTGACCTATCTGAGTGTGCCCTGAGAACGAGATATGTGCAGCTCCTATCGGGATTTGTCGGCACATTCGGGCGGTGTTGCTGGTCTTGTTTTAACCTGTCGAAGTGTCTTGAGTAACCGAGTATGATCGAAACGTCTTGGGAGGAGGTCTATTCCTTCGTTGACCGTGAGAGCTTGTCATGGGCTAAGTTGGGACTCCCCTGCAGGGATTGAACTTCCGAAAGCTGTGCCCGCGGTTATGGGCAGATGGGAATTTGTTAATGTCCGGTTGTAGATAACTTGAACCTTAACTTAATTAAAATGAATCAACTGAGTGTGTTACCGTGATGGCCTCTTCTCGGCGAAGTCCGGGAAGTGGACACGGTGTTGGAGTAATGTTTGCGCAGGTTGCTCTCTAGTTTCTCGCTCGCGCTTTGCCTCCTCTTCTCGCTCTCTTTTGCGAATAAGTTAGCCACCATACTTGCTAGTCGCTTGCTATAGCTCCACTTATATTTACCTTGCCTTACCTATAAGCTTAAATAGTCTTGATCGCGAGGGTGCGAGATTGCTGAGTCCCTGTGGCTCAGAGATTACTATTACACCAGATGCAGGGCCTGATGATTCCGTTCTAGGAGACGCGTATGAGCTCAAGTGGGAGTTCGACGAAGACTCTCAACGACACTATGTTTCCTTTCCCGATGATCAGTAGTGGTGCCCAGTTGGGGGTGATTGGGACCGTGTCGCATGTTGGGTTATCTTTTATTTTGGTGCCGTAGTTGGGCCATGAGTGTTTGGATGATGTAATGTTATTTATGTACTTGATTGACGTGGCGAGTGGAAGCCAACTATGTTATCTCCCATTTATTATTTATATTTCATGGGATGTTGTAAAGATTGCCTAACTTGCGACATATGCCTTCAATGCGATTATGCCTCTAAGTCATGCCTCGACACGTGGGAGATATAGTCGCATCGAGGGTGTTACATTAAGCGCCGCCCACAGCCATTTTGCACGTAGTATAACGTGGAGCTTAGTAGCATGCGACCGCACGTGCGCACGAGGTTGCTATGGATGCCATGTGTGCCCTTTTGGGTTCTACGATAGGGTGTGTCGACTGCAAATTAAAATTTTCCTACACACAGAACAACCAAGAACATGCTACGGGAGATGGATCACAAATCGTTACCATTAGACACGCAGTGCCGTGCAGCGAAAGAGTTGGGGTGGCACGTCTCCTCCTTCTTGTCGTCGGTTCCCTCGTACAAGTTCACCGGAGCGGCACAAGTGAAGGAAATATGCCCCAGAGGCAATAATAAAGTTGTTATTTATATTTCCTTATATCATGATAAATATTTATTATTCATGCTAGAATTGTATTAACCGGAAACTTAGTACATGTGTGAATACATAGACAAACAGAGTGTCACTAGTATGCCTCTACTTGACTAGCTCGTTGAATCAATGATGGTTATGTTTCCTAACCATAGACATGAGTTGTCATTTGATTAATGGGATCACATCATTAGAGAATGATTTGATTGACTTGACCCATCCGTTAGCTTAGCACGATGATCGTTTAGTTTGTTGCTATTGCTTTCTCCATAACTTATACATGTTCCTATGACTATGAGATCATGCAACTCCCGAATAACGGAGGAACACTTAGTGTGCTATCAGACATCACAACGTAACTGGGTGACTATAAAGATGCTCTACACGTGTCTCCGATGGTGTTTGTTGAGTTGGCATAGATCGAGATTAGGATTTGTCATTCCGAGTATCGGAGAGGTATCTCTAAGCCCTCTCAGTAATACACATCACTATAAGCCTTGTAAGCGATGTGACTAATGAGTTAGTTACGGGATGATGCATTACGGAACATGTAAATAGACTTGCCGGTAATGAGATTGAACCAGGTATTGAGATACCGATGATCGAATCTCGGACAAGTAACATACCGATGACAAAGGGAACAACGTATATCGTTATGCGGTTTGACCGATAAAGATCTTCGTAGAATATGTAGGAGCCAATATGAACATCCAGGTTCCGCTATTGGTTATTGACTGGAGACATGTATCGGTCATGTCTACATAGTTCTCGAACCCGTAGGGTCCGCACGCTTAACATTCGGTGACGAGCAGTATTATGAGTTTATGTGTTTTGATGTACCAAAGGTAGTTCGGAGTCCTGAATATGATCATGGACATGACGAGGAGTCTCGAAATGGTCGAGGCATAAATATTGATATATTGGACGGCTATATTCGGACACCGGAAGTGTTCCGGGTGATTTCGGAGAAAACCGGAGTGCCGGAGGGCTACCGGAACCCCCCCGGGGAAAGTTGGGCCTTCATGGGCCGTAGGGAAGAGGGGATGCAGCCCACAAGGGGCAGCCGCGCCCCCTCCCTATAGGGAGTCCGAATTGGACTAGGGAGGGGGGCGCGCCCCCCTTTCCTTCTCCTCTTCCTCTACCTACCTTCCTTCCCCTTCCCCTCCTAGTTGGACTAGGAAAGGGGGAGTCCTACTTCTACTAGGAGGAGGACTCCTCACCTCCTTGGGCTGGCGGCCTCCCCCTTGCTCCTTTATATACGGGGGCAGGGGGCACCCTAGAACACACAAGTTGATTGTTTCCAGCCATGTACGGTGCCCCCCCTCCACCATAATCCACCTCGGTCATATCGTCGTAGTGCTTAGGCGAAGCCCTGCGCCTGTAGCTTCATCATCTCCGTCATCACGCCGTCATGCTGACGAAGCTCTCCCTCGACACTCAGCTGGATCGAGAGTTCGTGGGACATCACCGAGCCGAACTTGTGAAAATCACGGAGGTGTCGTACTTTCGGTACTAGGATCGGTCGAATCGTGAAGACGTACGACTACATCAACCGCGTTGTCATAATGATACGTCTCCAACGTATCTATAATTTTTGATTGCTCCATGCTATATTATCTACTATTTTGGGCAATATTGGGCTTTATTATCCACTTTTATATTACTTTTGGGACTAACTTATTAACCGGAGGCCCAGCCCAGATTTGCTGTTTTATGCCTATTTCAGTGTTTCGAAGAAAAGGAATATCAAACGGAGTCGAAACGGAACGAAATCAACTGGAGAAGTTATTTTTGGAAGGAAACCTACCAGATAGACTTGGCCCCTACGTCAGAAGATGAAGGAGGAGCTCACGAGGGTAGGGGGCGCGCCCCCCTGCCTCGTGGCCCCCCTTCCGTCCACCAACGTACCTCTTGCACCCATATATACCTACGTAACCTAAAACTTCCAGAACAGAGATTAGATCGGGAGTTCCGCCGCCGCAAGCCTCTGTAGCCACCAAAAGTCAATCGGGACCCTGTTCCGGCACCCTGCCGGAGGGGGGATCCCTCACCGGTGGCCATCTTCATCATCCCGGCGCTCTCCATGACGAGGAGGGAGTAGTTCACCCTCGGGGCTGAGGGTATGTACCAGTAGCTATGTGTTTGATATCTCTCTCTCTCTCTCTCTCGTGTTCTTGAGATGATACGATCTTGATGTATCGTGAGCTTTGCTATTATATTTGGATCCTATGATGTTTCTTCCCCCCTCTACTCTCTTGTAATGAATTGAGTTTCCCCTTTGAAGTTATCTTATCAGATTGAGTCTTTAAAGATTTGAGAACACTTGATGTATGTCTTGCCGTGGATATCTGTGGTGACAATGGGATATCACGTGATTAACTTGATGTATGTTTTGGTGATCAACTTGCGGGTTCTACCCATGAACCTATGCATAGGGGTTGGCACATGTTTTCGTCGTGATTCTCTGGTAGAAACTTTGGGGCACTCTTTGAGGTTCTATGTGTTGGTTGAATAGATGAATCTGAGATTGTGTGATGCATATCGTATAATCATACCCACGCATACTTGAGGTTCCATTGGAGTATCTAGGTGACATTAGGGTTTTGGTTGATTTGTGTCTTAAGGTGTTATTCTAGTACGAACTCTAGGGCTGTTTGTGACACTTATAGGAATAGCCCAACGGATTGATTGGAAAGAATAACTTTGAGGTGGTTTCGTACCCTACCATAATCACTTCGTTCATTCTCCGCTATTAGTGACTTTGGAGTGACTCTTTGTTGCAAGTTGAGGGATAGTTATGTGATCCAATTATGTTAGTATTGTTGAGAGGACTTACACTAGCGAAAGTATGAACCCTAGGCCTTGTTTCCTATCATTGCAATACCGTTTACGCTCACTTTTATCGCTTGATACCTTGCTGTTTTTATATTTTCAGATTACAAAAACTATTATCTACTATCCATATACCACTTGTATCACCATCTCTTCGCCGAACTAGTGCACCTATACAATTTACCATTGTATTGGGTGTGTTGGGGCCACAAGAGACTCTTTGTTATTTGGTTGCAGGGTTGCTTGAGAGAGACCATCTTCATCCTACGCCTCCCACGGATTGATAAACCTTAGGTCATCCACTTGAGGGAAATTTGCTACTATCCTACAAACCTCTGCACTTGGAGGCCCAACAACGTCTACAAGAAGAAGGTTGTGTAGTAGACATCACATAACGCTTCCGCTTACGGTCTAGGAGGGTTCATGGACAACACTCTTCCCCTCTCGTTGCTATGCATCACCATGATAAATCTTGCGTGTGCGTAGGATTTTTTTTGAAATTACTGTGTTCCCCAATAGTGGCATCAGAGCCAGGTCTATGCGTAGATGTTATATGCACGAGTACAACACAAAGGAGTTGTAGGCGTGGGTATTTACATATTTCTTGCCGTCACTAGTTGATTCTTGATTCAGCGGTATTGTTGGATGAAGTGGCCCAGACCGACATTACGCGTACGCTTACGCGAGACTGGTTCTACCGAGGTGCTTCGCACACAGGTGGCTGGTGGGTGTCAGTTTCTCCAACTTTAGTTGAATCAGATTCATTGAACAGGGTTCTTTCTGAAGATCAAAAAGCAATCGCTATACCGCGTTGTGGTTTTTGATGCGTAGGTAAGAATGGTTTTTGCTCAGCCTGTAGCAGCTACGTAAAACCTACAACAACAAAGTAGAGGACATCTAACTTGTTTTTGCAGGGCATGTTGTGATGTCATATGGTCAAGACATGATGCTAAATTTTATTGTATGAGATTATCATGTTTTGTAACACAGTTATCGGCAACTGGCAGGAGCCATATGGTTGTCACTTTATTTTATGAAATGCCATCGCCATTAATTGCTTCACTTTATCACTAAGCGGTAGCGATAGTCGTAGTAGCAATAGTTGGCGAGACAACAATGATGCTTCGATGGAGATCAAGGTTTCAAGCAGGTGATGATGGTGATCATGACGGTGCTTTGGAGATAGAAATCAAAGGCACAAGATGATGATGTCCATATCATATCACTTATATTCATTACATGTGATGTTTATCCTTTATGCATCTTATTTTGCTTAGTTCGGCGGTAGCATTATAAGATGATCTCTCACTAAATTTCAAGGTACAAGTGTTCTCCTTGAGTATGCACCGTTGCTATAGTTCGTCGTGCCGAGACACAACGTGATGATCGGGTGTGATAAGCTCTACGTTCACATATAATGGGTGCAAGCCAGTTTTGCACAAGCAGAATACTCAGGTTAAACTTGACGAGACTAGCATATGCAGATATGGCCTCGGAACACTGAGACCGAAAGGTCGAGCGTGAATCATATAGTAGATATGATCAACATAGTGATGTTCACCATTGAAAACTACTCCATCTCACATGATGATCGGACATGGTTTAGTTGATATGGATCACGTGATCACTTAGATGATTAGAGAGATGTCTATCTAAGCGGAGAAGAAGGATGTCAAGTGAAAGGTATATTTGATATACATGTTATTGATGTGTACCTTACTAATGCTCGTAGTAGTGCCTGGGTATTTGATACTAGTTCAGTTGCTAACATTTGCAACTCGGAACAGGGGCTACGGATTAAGCGAAGATTGGCTAAGGACGAGGTGACGATGCGCGTGGGAAATGGTTCCAAAGTTGATGTGATCGTCGTCCGCATGCTACCTCTACATCTACCTTCGGGATTAGTTTTAGACCTAAATAATTGTTATTTGGTGCCAGCGTTGAGCATGAACATTATATCTGGATCTTGTTTGATTTGAGACAGTTATTCATTTAAATCAGAGAATAATGGTTGTTCTATTTATATGAGTAATATATTTTATGGTTATGCACCCTTGATGAGTGGTATATTTTTACTAAATCTTGATAGTAGTGATACACATGTTCATAGTATTGAAGCCAAAAGATGCAGAGTTGATAATGATAGAGCAACTTATTTGTGGCACTGCCGTTTGGGTCATATTGGTGTAAAGCGCATGAAGAAACTCCATTCAGATGGACTTCTGGAATCACTTGATTATGAATCACTTGGTACTCGTGAACCATGCCTCATGGGCAAGATGAATAAAACTCTGTTCTCCGGAACAATGGAGCGAGCAACAGAGTTATTGGAAATCATACATATTGATGTATGTGGTCCAATGAACATCGAGGCTCGCGGCGGATATAGTTATTTTCTCACCTTCACAGATGATTTGAGCAGATATGGGTGTATCTACTTGATGGAACATAAGTCTGAAACATTTGAAAAGTTCAATGAATTTCAGAGTGAAGTGGAAAATCATCATAGCAAGAAAATAAAGTTTCTACGATCTGATCGTGGAAGAGAATATTTGAGTTACGAGTTTGGTCTTCATTTGAAACAATGCGGAATAGTTTCGCCACTCACGCCACCTGGAACACCACAGCGTAATGGTGTGTACGAACGTCGTAATCATACTTTACTAGATATGGTGCAATCTATGATGTCTCTTACTGATTTACCGCTATCATTTTGGGGTTATGCTTTAGAGACGGCTGCATTCACGTTAAATAGGGCACCATCTAAATCCGTTGAGATGACACCTTATGAACCGTTGTTTGGCAAGAAACCCAAGTTGTCGTTTCTTAATGTTTGGGGTTGCGATGCTTATGTGAAAAAGCTTCAACTTGATAAGCTCGAACCCAAATCAGAGAAATGTGTCTTCATAGGATACCCAAAGGAGACTGTTGGGTACACCTTCTATCACAGATCCGAAGGCAAGATATTCGTTGCTATGAATGGATCCTTTCTAGAGAAGGAGTTTCTCTTGAAAGAAGTGAGTGGGAGGAAAGTAGAACTTGATGAGGTAATTGTACCTGCTCCCTTATTGGAAAGTAGTTCATCACTGAAGTCAGTTCCAGTGATTCCTACACCAGTAAGTGAGGAAGCTAATGATGATGATCATGAAACTTCTGATCAAGTTACTACCAAACCTCGTAGGTCTACCAGAGTAAGATCCGCACCAAAGTGGTACGGTAATCCTGTTCTGGAAGTCATGTTACTTGACCATGACGAACCTACGAACTATGAGGAAGCGATGATGAGCCTAGATTCCGCAAAATGGCTTGAGGCCATGAAATCTGAGATGGGATCCATGTATGAGAACAAAGTGTGGACTTTGGTTGACTTCTCCGTTGATCCGCAGGCCAAAGAGAATAAATGGATCTTCAAGAAGAAGACTGACGCTGACGGTAATGTTACTGTCTACAAAGCTCGACTTGTTGCAAAAGGTTTTCCACAAGTTCAAGGAGTTGACTACAATGAGACCTTCTCACCCGTGGCGATGCTTAAGTCCACCCGAATCATGTTAGCAATTGCCGCATATTATGATTCTGAAATTTGGCAAATGGATGTCAAAACTGCTTTCCTTAATGGATATCTTAAAGAAGAGTTGTATACGATGCAACCAGAAGGTTTTGTCGATCCAAAAGGTGCTAAAAAGTGTGCAAGCTCCAGCGATCCATTTATGGACTGGTGCAAGCCTCTCGGAGTTGGAACATACGCTTTGATAGTGTGATCAAAGCATATGGTTTTATACAGACTTTTGGAGAAGCCTATATTTACAAGAAAGTGAGTGGGAGCTCTATATCATTTCTGATATTATATGTGGATGACATATTGTTGACCGGAAATGATACTGAATTTCTGAATAGCATAAAAGGATACTTGAATAAGAATTTTTCAATGAAAGACCTCGGTGAAGCTGCTTATATATTGGGCATCAAGATCTATAGAGATAGATCAAGATGCTTAATTGGACTTTCACAAAGCACATACCTTGATAAAGTTTTGAAGAAGTTCAAAATGGATCAGGCAAAGAAAGGGTTCTTGCCTGTATTACAAGGTATGAAGTTGAGTCAGACTCAATGCCCGACCACTGCAGAAGATAGAGAGAAAAATGGAAGTCATTCCCTATGCTTCAGCCATATGTTCTATCATGTATGCAATGTTGTGTACTAGACCTAATGTGTGCCTTGCTATTATTTTAGCAGGGAGGTACCAAAGTAATCCAGGAGTGGATCACTGGACAGCGGTCAAGAACATCCTGAAATACCTGAAAAGGAATAAGGATATGTTTCTCGTATATGGAGGTGACAAAGAGCTCGTCATAAACGGTTACGTCGACGCAAGCTTTGACACTGATCCGGATGACTCTAAGTCACAACCAAGATACATGTTTTTATTAAATGGTGGAGCTGTCAATTGGTGCAGTTCCAAGCAAAGCATCGTGGCGGGATCTACGTGTGAAGCGGAGTACATAGCTGCTTCGGAAGCAGCAAATGAAGGAGTTTGGATGAAGGAGTTCATATCCGATCTAGGTGTCATACCTAGTGCATCGGGTCCAATGAAAATCTTTTGTGACAACACTGGTGCAATTGCCATGGCAAAGGAATCCAGATTTCACAAAAGAACCAAGCACATCAAGTGACGCTTCAATTCCATCCGTGATCAAGTCAAGGAGGGAGACATAGGGATTAGCAAGATACATGATACGTCTCCAACGTATCTATAATTTTTGATTGCTCCATGCTATATTATCTTCTATTTTAGACATTATTGGGCTTTATTTTTCACTTTTATATTATTTTTGGGACTAACCTACTAACCGGAGGCCAAGCCCAGAATTGCTGTTTTTTTGCCTATATTAGGGTTTCGAAGAAAAGGAATATCGAACAGAGTCCAAACGGAATGAAACCTCTGGGAACGTGATTTTTGAAACGAACAAGATACAGGAGACTTGGACCCTACATCAAGCAACCAACATGGAAGCCACGAGGTAGGGGGGCGCGCCTACCCGCCCAAGCGCGCCCTCCACCCTCGTGGGCCCCCTGTTGCTCCACCGACGTACTCCTTCCTCCTATATATACCTACGTACCCCCAAACGATCAGATACGGAGCCAAAACCCTAATTCCACCGTCGTAACTTTCTGTATCCACGAGATCCCATCTTGGGGCCTGTTCCGGAGCTCCACTGGAGGGGGCATCGATCATGGAGGGCTTCTACATCAACACCATAGCCTCTCCGATGAAGTGTGAGTAGTTTACCTCAGACCTTCGGGTCCATAGTTATTAGCTAGATGGCTTCTTCTCTCTTTTTGGATCTCAATACAAAGTTCTCCCCCTCTCTCATGGAGATCTATTCAGTGTAATCTTCTTTTGCGGTGTGTTTGTTGAGACCGATGAATTGTGGGTTTATGATCAAGTTTATCTATGAACAATATTTGAAACTTATCTGAATTCTTTTATGTATGATTGGTTATCTTTGCAAGTCTCTTCGAATTATGAGTTTGGTTTGGCCTACTAGATCGGTCTTTCTTGCAATGGGAGAAGTGCTTAGCTTTGGGTCCAATCTTGCAGTGTCCTTTCCTAGCGACAATAGGGGCAGCAAGGCACGTATTGTATTGTTGCCATCGAGGATAACAAGATGTTTTTTATCATATTGCATGAATTTATCCCTCTACATCATGTCATCTTGCTTAAAGCATTACTCTGTTATTATGAACTTAATACTCTAGATGCATGCTGGATAGCTGTGGATGTGTGGAGTAATAGTAGTAGATGCAGGCATGAGTCGGTCTACTTGTCTCGGACGTGATGCCTATATACATGATCATACCTAGATATTCTCATAACTATGCTCAATTCTGTCAATTGCTCAACAGTAATTTGTTCACCCACCATAAAATACTTATGCTGTTGAGAGAAGCCACTAGTGAAACCTATGGCCCCCGCGTCTATCTTCCATCATATTAATCTTCCAACACTTAGTTATTTTCATTGCTTTTATTTTACTTTGCATCTTTATCATAAAAATACCAAAAAATATTATCTTATCATATCTATCAGATCTCACTCTCGTAAGTGACCGTGTATGGATTGACAACCCCTTATCGCATTGGCTGCGAGGATTTATTTGTTTTGTGCAGGTGCGAGGGACTCGCGCGTAGCCTCCTACTGGATTGATACCTTGGTTCTCAAAAACTGAGGGAGATACTTAAGCTACTTTGCTGCATCACCCTTTCCACTTCAAGGGAAAACCAACGCAGTGCTCAAGAGGTAGCAAGAAGGATTTCTGGCGCCATTGCCGGGGAGGTCTACGCAAAAGTCAAGCATACCAAGTACCCATCACAAACCCTTATCTCCCGCATTACATTATTTGCCATTTGCCTCTCGTTTTCCTCTCCCCCACTTCAGCCTTGCCGTTTTATTTGCCCTCTCTTTTTCTCGCTCGCTTTTCTTCCACCATGTCTGAATCAAAAAGGGTTGGGGGTTCTTTCCCGAGTTTTAGTGCTTTGGACAACCCTTCTATTCTCGCTAAGCTCATAAATAAGGATACTATGGAAAAACCTACCGGAGTTATCAATGAGAATCTTAATAATTTTGATGAAGATGATTCCGGAATTTTTCGTTATTTACTTGATGAATCTTTGAAAGATGCTTGGTATAGACTATTAAGGATCAGGGCTAGCTATGTGCCTCAATACCAAATTGAAATTTACTTAAAAAGCTTTTATATTGCCCTCCTTCTTCTTTTAAGAATGTCTTAGATTCTATATTTGAAGAAGGCTTTCTTTAAGGGGATGCCGTAGACACTTATGAGAAGATGAAAACCATATTTGGGCACCTCATGAATGAGAAAGTTGAATCTACATCTCTTTTGCTCTCTTACCAAAACGAATCTATCAAAGAGATGAAGGCTAGCTTAGATACAAATTTCCGTAACATACTTAATCTTTGTTCTACTATTAATAGCCATGTGCTTTATCAAAATAGAAATATTAATTCCATAGATAGCAAGTTTGCCCTTTTCTTCCCTAAAACCAAAGATGGCAATACCTAGATCTACCCTTGCCTTTTATGCCTAGCTAGGGGCGTTAAACGATAGCGCTTGTTGGGAGGCAACCCAATTTTATTTTTATTCCTTGCTTTTTGCTCCTGTTTAGTAATAAATAATTTATCTAGCTCTGTTTTGGTTGTTTTTGTGTTTAATTAGTGTTTGTGCCAAGTAGAACCGTTGGGAAGACTTGGGGAAAGTCTTGTTAATCTTGATGTAAAAAACAGAAACTTTAGTGCTCACGAGAACTGCTGCCATTTTTATTTGGAAAGTTCTATTTAGTTAATTATTTTTGCAGATGATTAATAGATAAATTCCTCAAGTCCAGAAATTTATTTTAGAATTGTTGGGGTTCCAGATCTTGCGCTAGATACAGATTACTACAGACTGTTCTGTTTTTGACAGATTCTGTTTTTCATGTGTTGTTTGCTTATTTCGATGAATCTATGGCTAGTAAAATAGTTTATAAACCATAGAGACGTTGGAATACAGTAGGTTTAACACCAATATAAATAAATAATGAGTTCATTACAGTACCTTGAATCTATGGCCGTAACTTTCTTATGAGTGTTTTGAATACTAAGAGAAGTTTGATGTTGTTTTGAGATATGGAGGTAGTGATATTAAAGTTGTGCTAGTTGAGTAGTTGTGAATTTGAGAAATACTTGTGTTGAAGTTTGCAAGTCCCGTAGCATGCACGTATGGTAAAAGTTATGTAACAAATTTTAAACATGAGGTGTTCTTTGATTGTCTTCCTTATGAGTGGCGGTCGGGGACGAGCGATGGTCTTTTCCTACCAATCTATCCCCCTAGGAGCATGCGCCTAGTGCTTGGTTTTTGATGACTTGTAGATTTTTGCAATAAGTATGTGAGTTCTTTATGACTAATGTTGAGTCCATGGATTATACGCACTCTCACCTTTCCATCATTGCTAGCCTCTTCGGTACATGCATTGCCCTTTCTCACATTGAGAGTTGGTGCAAACTTCGCCGGTGCATCCAAACCCCGTGATGTGATACGCTCTTTTACACGTAAACCTCCTTATATCTTCCTGTCGGTGTACTAGAGTAGGGGTACCCTAGTATCCCGAACTTTTGCACGGGCAGTCGCAGCGTCCCGCGGCAAGGCTTGCCGGGTGACCGCGAAGGTCCTCCGTGGTTCCTTTGGAGCCATTCAAGAACAAAGTATCCAAGCCAAGGAGACAAGACCCCGGCAAGAGGAGCTTGCCGGAAAGGCCAACCAAGGCATCTCAAGACCCCGGCAAGATGAGCTTGTCGAGAAGGCCAACCAAGGCACCTCAAGGAGCTTGTCGCGACGCGGCACACGCCCCGGCAAGGCTCGGTGAGCGACAAGCTCCCGGACGCGACAAGACAACGACCGCGGCAAGCCACGCGACAAGACAACGACCGCGGCAAGGCGCTTGCCGCGGCAAGCCACCACTCCGCGCCCGCGCTCCAGCACATCCACCAACGTGTCGCTCTGGGACCCTTCCAGGCGTACGTGGCGGGAGGCTGTGCAGCCAGGGGTGCGCGGTGGCAAGCGGCGCTGACAAGATTGCCATCGTGGCGAGCAGTGGCGTCCCTGACGGTCCCTTTTGCACTGTTTAGGTGACACAGACGGGCATTTAATGCCCTTGTCCCCTGCCATCAGGGTTAGGTATGATACACTGTAGCAGGTAGCTGTACCTACCGCAGCACCTTTACATTTTTACCCTTGTCTACGTTGCCACCTGTCGGTGACCCCTTGAGCATATAAAAGGAGGCCCATGCGCAACGTAGAGGGGGCTGGTTAGCGGGTTAGCTAGTTAGCCAGTTCAGAAGACACTCACGCTCGGTCTGGCAAGCCGCTGGTGTGTACCGTAGCACTCCGCGCTCCCGAGCAAGAAATCAATACAAACCACAAAGCAGGAGTAGGGTTTTACGCATCCGTGCGGCCCGAACCTGGGTAAACTGCTCGCGTGCTTCGCCTCGATCTGCTCTTTGCGCAACCTCCGCCCTCACTGAATCGAAAGGGACTCGGCCCGCCGGTCCCATAGGTGTTCGTGGATCAGTCCTCCGACATCTTTGGCGCGCCAGGTAGGGGGCGTCGAGGTTGTGCGAACCAGATCCGGCATTCACGTGGGCTAGATCTTCATCATCTCCATCGACATGCCACCAAAGAAGAAGGTTTCGGAGGCAGCTGCTCTGTCCGCGCCGAACCCACCACCGCCGGAGCAAACGGCTGGTGGGGCGGACGCCGGCGGAAGAACGGGCGTCGACGAGGCAGCTCGCGGTGCTGCCAGGTCCAAGGACAAGGCTGCGCTGCCCATCGGCGGCGTGGCCGGCTCCCACAATGACCGGGCGCACTCCAAGACCTCGGCGTCCGTGCATGCACCGCGCCCATCTCAGGAGGCGTGGGACCGGCAGCGTCATGGTACTCACGGTACCATGCGTTTGCTAGACCAAGATCGAGCTGGTGGGTCCCGGAGTGCTCAAGACCAGCATGTACGCCAACATGCTGGCACAAGCGAGGCACGGTCGCCTGGACGGGATACTGCTCCTTCTAACATAGTTAGGAGTCCGAGCATATCTCGCTCCTCGCACCGTTCGCCACCGCCACCCGCCACTGCCGCAGAAGCTTTGGCGCGAGCTCAACTACTCCTGGACTACCCTCCAGCATCGGACAAGATCGACGATTGGAGGGCCACCATTCGGAGTCTCATCGGCTTTGCCAACGGTGACGCCCAACGGCAACCGAGCACGTCGCAGCCGCGACAAGTCAGCCAGGCACAAGCCGATGGCGACAAGACCGGTGGGGGTGCAACCACTGTGCACTCTCCGCCCCGAAGGCCAAGATCGCCGACTCGCCGATCCACCTCGACAGCGACTCCACCGCATCATCAGATCCACGAGCTCGTCGCGATCAGCGCCAAGTTCTTCACGAACGACAACAAGAAGACGCTCGTACTCGCATCGAGCACTGAAGAGAAGCACGACGTTAATCAGACCAGCGCGCTGGGCCCTCTGTCGACGTGCATGCGCTAGGGGAACCAGGCGACTTGCCGTACGCGGTAGGTTGCCTTGCGTTTACTCGTGAGCTGCAGCAAGTCCAGTGGCCCAGCACGAAGAACTTCAAGCTAGACGTACCGGAGAAGTACGACGGCAAGTCGCATCCGTCGGAGTTCCTCAGCATCTACACCATCGCGGTGCAGGCTGCCGGGGGACGGGACGACAAGATCCTTGCCAACTACTTCCCGCTGGTGCTCAAGCCCAACGTCAGGTCCTGGCTCATGCACTTGCCGGACAGCTCCATATCATCCTGGGCAGACCTTTGCCATCAGTTTGTCGGCGCCTTTACAGGCGGCCACAAACCTCATGGCCAAGAAAGTGACCTTCATTTGCTCGCCCAGAAGGAAGGAGAGCCTCTGCACAAGTACATTCAAAGATTCAGCCGTGTACAGCACAACATCCCAGATGTCCACCCCGCCGCGGTCATCAGCGCGTTCCACCAGAACGTGCGTAACCGCAGGATGCGGGAGGAGATGGCGATGTGCAAGATCAGAGACGTCAGTGAGCTGTATGCCCTGGCCGACAAGTGTGCACGTGCCGAGGAAGGGAGGAAACTCCCCGGAGAGAATACAGGAGCGGGAGGATCTGACAGTGAGGATGCTGCCCCGGCAAAGAAAAACCGGCGGGGGAACAGGAAGAAGAAAGGCAAAGATGTGCTAGTCGTCGAGCAGTCCGGCAACGAAGGTGGCGCCAATAAAGCCAAAGTTGGTAGCTCCGGCAAGGAGATTGCCGCATGCACCAACTGCCAGGCTGTGGCGGTCGCCAACAAGCAGGACGGCTCCGACAAGCAATACTGCAAGATCCACCGCACCAAGGGCCATGACCTCCAGAGCTGCAAGAAGGTCGAGCAGCTTGTCCAGCAACAAAAGGCTGAGTATGAGCGACGCGACAAGGAGAGGGCCCAAGGCGGCGATGGAGAATCCGGCAAGAAGCGCGCCGGCCGGGGAGGACGCCGCGGCAAGGCCAAGCAGCGGCAAGGAGACAGACCTCCCCGCGGCCGCGACAAGGACGAAGATGACGACGACGATGAAGACATGGATGATGTCGAGACCAGTGAGCAGGAGTTCCAGAAAGCCACAGAGGTCTTGTGCGTTGACGGTGGTGCTTCTCTGCATACTTCGCACCGCCAGCTCAAGCAGTGGGTGCGGGAAGTCAATGCAGCGGAACCATCCGTCGAATCAAGCAAGCTTCTGAAATGGTCCAGCACGCCTATCATCTTTGATATTGAGGACCACCCTGATCGCACAACTGCAGTCGGGTGCTTGCCGATGTTGGTTTCACCAACTATCCGCAACCTCAAGGTCACTAAGATGCTAGTTGACGGCGGGTCCGGCTTGAACCTGATCTCCTCCGCTGTACTCCAGAAACTCCAAATCCCTGACAGCGAGCTTGAAGAGACCGACACATTCCAAGGAATCAACCCGGGAAGGAGCAAGCCGAAGGGGAAGGTCACGTTGCCAGTAACGTTTGGCAGCGAGCTGAACTTCAGGACTGAGAGGGTCACTTTTGGCGTTGCCGATATTCCATTGCCTTATAATGGGATACTTGGCCGTCCAGCACTCGCCAAGTTCATGGCAGCCTCTCACTACGCATACAACATGCTGAAGATGCCAGGCCCGATAAGCGTCAACGCTGTCCCCGGCAACAAGAAGGATGCTCTTATCTGCGCCGACAAGATCTACCGGGAAGTGGCAGCCGCAACAGACCGCAAGTCACTTGCCGCTGAAGCTCCCGGGGGGAAGAAGACCAAGTCCGGCAAGAGTTCTGATGCCCACTCCGGCAAGCGCACCTCTTCGGAGTGCTGCGCTGCCGTCGAGGACGCACCATCGAGCTCCACCGGCAAGTATAAGAAGACGATGGTAGCTCCGCCAGAGACGAAAAAGGTGTCCGCCAAGGAGGACGGCACTGGTGGTACCTTCACCATCAGTGCCACTCTCGGCCCTAAATAGGAAAGCGCGCTCATTGCTTTCCTGCGGGCGAATGTTGACGTGTTTGCGTGGCAACCGTCTGACATCCCCGATGTTCCCAGGAAAGTAATTGAGCACCACCTCGCCATTTGTCCTCATGCGCGGCCCGTCAAGCAGAAGGTCAGGAGGCAAGCAGTAGAGCGCCAAGAATTCATCGCAGAAGAGATCAAGAAATTGGAAGCAGCAGGCCTTGTGAGAGGAGTTCTCCATCCTACGTGGTTGGCCAATCCTGTAGTCGTGCGCAAGGCAAACGGGAAATGGAGACTTTGTATCGACTTTACCGATGTTAACAAAGCTTGTCCCAAAGACCCATTTCCTTTGCCGCGCATTGACCAGATTGTTGACTCCACAGCCGGATGTGATTTGCTTTCATTTCTTGACGCATACTCAGGATATCATCAGATCTTCATGGCAGAAGCGGATGAGGAGAAGACCGCGTTTATTACTCCATGTGGCACGTACTGCTTTGTACGGATGCCTTTCGAATTAAAGAATGCTGGTTCAACATTTGCAAGAGTAGTCCACGTCGCCCTTGAGCCACAAATACACAGAAATGTGGAGGCCTACATGGATGATATAGTGGTCAAGAGCAAGGACAGAGCAACTCTGATTCAAGATTTAGACGAGACCTTTGCAAATCTGTGCAAGATCAGCCTCAAGCTCAACCCAGAGAAGTGTGTGTTTGGAGTCCCCTCCGGCAAGCTTCTCGGGTTCTTCGTGTCTCAGCGGGGAATTGAAGCCAATCCCGACAAGATCAAGGCCATTGAGCAGATTGAAGCACCAAAGCGCGTCAAGGATGTACAAAGACTTGCCGGTTGCGTGGCTGCTCTCAGCAGGTTTATCTCTAGGTCTGCTGAGCGTGCCCTGCCATTTTTCAAATTATTGAAAAAGGCAGGTCCAATGAAATGGACTCCGGAAGCGGAGGCTGCGCTGCAAGACTTAAAGAGATACCTGTCCTCCCCTCCAATACTTGTCGCACCTAAGCCACAAGAGAAGTTACTGCTGTACATAGCGGCAACCAATCAAGTGGTTAGTGCTGCGTTAGTAGCGGAGAGGGAGGCAGATGACGAGCCAGCAACCACGGCAGGCACATCCAGCAACAAGCAGGGGGCTTCCCGGACAAGCTCTGGTCCCGACAAAGATGAATCTGCGCAGATGCACGAGGAAATACAGAAGAAAATGGTGCAGCGCCTAGTTTACTTTGTCAGCTCCCTTTTGCAGGGGGCTAGGTCAAGGTACTCTGGCATGCAGAAATTGCTTTTTGGCCTTCTCATGGCCTCGAGAAAGCTGCGCCATTACTTTCAAGCACATGAGATCACGGTTGTCACTCGCTTTCCACTGAAGAGGATACTTCAGAATCCAGAAGCAACAGGCAGGATTGTTGAGTGGGCACTGGAACTGTCAAGCTTTGGCCTCAAGTTTGAAAGTACTTCAACTATCCAAAGCAGAGCATTGGCAGAATTCATAGTAGAATGGACGCCAATACCAGATGAAGAAATTCCAGAAATGAGCATCCCCGTCAAGGAAGCAAGCAAAGAGTGGCTGATGTACTTTGATGGTGCCTTTTCGCTGCAAGGCACCGGCGCTGGCGTGCTGCTTGTCGCACCCACCGGAGAGCACCTCAAGTACGTAGTCCAGATGCATTTTCCCAAGGAGCAAGCAACAAACAATACTGCAGAGTATGAAGGCTTGCTTGCCGGTCTCAGGATCGCGGTAGACCTTGGGATCAAGAAGCTCATTGTCAGGGGTGACTCACAGCTTGTCGTCCGCCAAGTGAACAAGAGCTATCAGAGTCCGTTGATGGAAGCTTACGTCGACGAAGTGAGAAAGCTAGAAGAGCGCTTTGACGGCCTATAGATGGAGCATGTTCTAAGAGCTCAGAACGCCATTGCCGATGGCCTGTCAAAGTGCGCCGCACTTAAGTTACCTGTGGAACCAGGGATTTTTGTGCTCAAGTTGACACAACCGTCTGTAACGCCATCAACTGGACAGAGCAAGAAGAGGAAGTTGATTTCTGGTGACTATTTGCCGGCAGAGCTCCCCGAAGCTGTCGTCAAGAAGGTCCCCAAGATCAACGCCAAGAATGCTGAGGAGCAATCTGCTCCGGCAAGCCCTAGGGTTTGTTCCGTTGAAGCAGAAGCTCCCGACAAGTTTTGCTCCGGCAAACTTGCCGGGGAACGTCAAGCTCCGACAGAACATCAGATTCTTGCCGTAGAAGCGGACTTTCCCGCAGCAACAGATTTGCCTTGCACCGAGGAGCAATCTGCTCCGGCAAGCCCTAGGGTTTGTTACGTTGAAGCAGAAGCTCCCGACAAGTTTTGCTCCGGCAAGCTTGCCGGGGAACATCAAGCTCCGGCAGAGCCGCAGATTATCGCCGTAGAAGCGGATGTTCCCGTAGCAGCAGATTTGCCTTTAGTCCTTGTTGTCGAGCCACAAGCTCCAGCATGGGCACAACAAATTGTCCGTTTCCTTCAGACAGGAGAACTTCCCGAAGAGCAAGAAGAAGCGGAAAGAGTAGCCCGGCAGTCAAGTATGTACCAGTTTGTCGACAAGGCACTGTACAGAAGAAGACTCAACGGTGTGAAATTGAAGTGTATTCACCGGGAAGACGGACAAAAGCTGTTGGTAGAGATACATGGAGGCATATGTGGACACCACATTGGCGCAAGAGCACTTGTCGGCAAAGCATTCCGGCAAGGTTTCTTTTGGCCGACAGCCCTCCAGGATGCAACTGCACAAGTAACCAAGTGTGAAGCGTGCCAGTTCCATTCCAAGCAGATACACCAACCAGCTCAAGCTCTCCAGACGATCCCTTTATCCTGGCCATTTTCGGTCTGGGGGCTCGACATCTTCGGCCCCTTCCCCCGAGCAGTCGGGGGCTTTGAGTACTTGTGCGTTGCAATCGACAAGTTCACAAAGTGGCCGGAAGTGGAACCAGTGAGGAAGGTGACAGCACAGTCAGCAGTCAAGTTCTTCAGGTCAATTGTTTGCCGCTTCGGGATCCCTAACAGGATAATCACCGACAACGGTACACAATTCACGAGCCGCACCTTCATGCAGTATGTCCAAGATCTTGGCGCCAAGGTCTGCTTCGCTTTCGTTGCTCACCCGAGAAGCAACGGTCAAGCGGAGAGGGCAAATGCTGAAGTGCTGCGCGGGCTCAAGACCAGAACTTTCGACAGGCTACACAAGTGCGGAAGAAACTGGATCGAGGAGCTGCCGGTGGTTCTTTGGTCGACCAGGACGACGCCAAATCGAGCCACTGGCCAGACACCTTTCGCTCTAGTCTATGGAGCAGAGGCAGTTATCCCCACGGAACTCGTATACGGGTCACCTCGAGTGCTCGCTTATGATGAGCTTGAGCAAGAGCAGCTGCGACAAGATGACGCGCTGCTCCTTGAGGAAGATCGTCTTCAGGCTGCTGTGCGAGCTGCTCGCTACCAGCAAGCTTTGCGCCGCTACCATAGCCGCAAAGTTAATGCCAGAAGTCTCGAGGAAGGCGACCTTGTTCTTCGGCGTGTTCAGTCCGCCAAGAATTCCAACAAGTTGACGCCGAAGTGGGAAGGCCCTTACCGGGTGAAACGAGTCACTAGGCCTGGCGTTGTCCGCCTTGAGACCGAAGATGCCATTCCGGTGAGCAACTCCTAGAACATCGAGCATCTTCGTAAGTTTTACCCGTAAGGCGCGGTTGCCGGAACCTGTTCCGGCAACCACCTTTTGTACAAGTCTTGCCGCTGTTGCATGTAATCCTTCGTACAAAGCCGGGCGCAGACCCCGTGCATAAGTAAAGCTCATATGCTCCGCGCATCTTGTCAATTTCATGCTTTCTATATTTTGCATGTGTGATCTGACACTTTGTGCAGAATCTACTCCCCGGTAAGCAATAACGAGCCATAAGGCTCCATATCTGTATTTTCTCTTCTTTCTTTTTCACAAGGAAAGGAAG
>NC_041388.1:154993377-155078376 GCF_002162155.2 Triticum dicoccoides
AGAAGAAAGGGGTATGGACCAGGCGTCGTTCAAGAATTTCGCCTTGCCGGGAAGCAAACAACAGAAAAGATAAGTTGCCAAAGTTTGAGCAGTCAGATTTTTAAAATTTTTAAGTTATCTTCCTTGAACGACCGTGCTTTGTATGGAAAACTTGTGCGCGGAGGAACCAGCTCGTAGCTAGTGGCGCCCTTACTTTGTTTCGAGTCTGCTCAACAACTTAAGTGAGCTGCGACTAGTTGTCGCGCCCTTACTTTGTTTTGAGTCCACTCAACAACTTAAGTGAGCTACGACTAGTTGTGACAAGGTTTCTTGTCGGCAGCAGCACCACCAGCAGGCTGCTGACGTCCCGCACTCAGCGCTCGCAGCTAAGGTGCCTGCACCGGCAAGTTCCCTAAAAGCGTAGGGTAAAAGCATACAAAGCAAGGAGTCAAGTAAAGGGAATAACATTGCAAGCATTGCCCGAAATCAAATTATATTACAAAATAGCTTGTCGCAACTCTAACAGATCGTTTTCATAACTTGATCGACAGGGACAAGAAAAAGGAGGAAACGGGCGGCCTAGTCTGCGTGATCGCGCTCAATCCTCTTGATCCTGCTCACCTTGTCCACAATGGGTGCGACAAGGGCCTTGAGCTCCTCTAGAATGGCATCCGACGGCAAGGTCCTGAGGACATTGGTGAGGCGGAGGCCCGGGTTGCGGAAGGCCACCTTCATCAACACCTTCTGAAGGGCTCCCGCGCAGATCTTGCGCGACTCGTCGGCCAGCTGCTTTGGGATCCTCTCCCGGAGTCGTTGGAGGGACGTCGCCACGCCTTTGAAGAACAGGGTGAGCTTGGCGCTGGGCTGGAGGCTCCCGTCGAAGGGATACCCGAGATCCGCCATCCCCAGCTGCGCCAGCTCCCTGTTGATATCCGCGGCAGCATTCACCAGACCCTCCGTCCAGTGCTCCACAGTTTCCCTGAAGGCATTTTGGGTGGCGGCAACACTCTCTAGCAGCGCCTTGTCGGCCTTGATCTCCTCCCTCAAGGCCGCCTCCTGCTTCTTGGCGCTGTCCAATGTCTTGGTCAAAGCGGTCAGCTTCAACTCAAGACCCGTGTTGGAGTCCTTGGCGGCGCTGAGCTCTTTGCTCTTCTCGGCGAGAGCGGCCTCCAGCTGCGCCACCCTCGTCTCCAACTCCTTCTTGGCGGCCTCGGCGGTGGCGACAGCATCTTCCGCTTGCTTGAGGGCTCCACCAAGTCTTTCCTCGCGCGCGGCAAGCTCCTCCTCGTGGGCATCAAGATTAACCTTCCGCTGCGCCAGCTCGCCCTCCTCCATGGCTAGCTTCACAGCGGCAAGTCGCTGCCGCTCTTCAGCTTCAGCCTTCTCGAGGAGGAAGGCCTTCTGCGCTTCAGCGAGCTGCTCCCGCTCCTCCGCCAGGGACCGGAGGGCTTCCCGGTGGAAACCCCCGAGATCTTCCGTGCGCTTCTCGATATCAGCTCCTGCCTTCGCGACAAGCGCCTCGCGGGATTCCAGCTTGGCTTGCCGCGCGCAGTAGAGCGACATCAACTTCCACAGCAGCCGCTCTTCTTCGGGCTCGTTGCTGCTGCTGCTTGGCGCATCAACCACCATCAACCCAGCGGAGGCGAGCACTTCCCCGTTGAAGATCTCTCCCTCGACTGGCGCCCTGGAGCTTGACGCCCAGGGGAGGTTGATGAAGACGTCGTCGCCGGCCTTCAAGTAGACGCCAGGCTGGGGCTCTTCGGAGCCGGACGCTGCGGCAGCGGCGGACGGGTCGGCGGTCGGTGTAGCGCCTGACGCTCCTGCGGCCTCAGGGCTGTCAGTGCGATCACCAGACCCCTCGCCAGCTGCTGCGGCGGTAGCCTTGGCGGCCTCTGCGCCGGCGGGATCGCCAGCGCCGGCTGCTTCTTCGGCGGCAACCTCGGTCTCCATCGGCTCCGTAGCAGATGGATCTGACAACCGGAAAAGGGAGAAGAGTCAAGCAAAAATCCAATAAAAAGAAGATCAAGAGAAGAAGAACCCAAGGGAAGTTTTGAAGCAAGAGGAGTACCTGCACCAGGTTCTGCGGTCGTGGTCTCCGCCGTCGGGGGGCCGCTGGTACTATCCCTTGCCGGAGAACCCTCCCTTGCCAGAGACTTCTCCCTTACCGAGAAGCCCTCCCTTGCCGGAGAGTTCTCCCTTGTCGGGGGATCCTCCCTTGGCTCCTGGTGAGGCTGCTCTGCTCCTACACAAATCAACAAGCAGATATCAGCAAAGACAAGTACCCATGCGCGCCTCGCAGTGGAAAGTAAACCATATACTTACGCTGGGGGCTGCTCTGGAGAAGGGTTGCCGGGTCCGGCAAGGTTGTCTCGGGCGCGCCCCCCGCCGTCGCGGTGGGTTCGTCCTCGATGACGATCACCGGGACCTTGGCCCTCTTTGCTGCTCTCTGGGCCAGAGTCCTAAAGAGGAACAAGTTCAGAGAAAAGCAAGTGAGAAACAAGACAAACAACAAGAATTGAAGAAACGCTAGTACAGCAAGAGAAGCTTACTCTTCTTCTTCTTCCTCGTCGGAGCTGAACGCGGAGAAGTCGAAGTCCGGCGCGCGCCCGACGCGAGGAGGCGGAGGAGAAGCTTCTCTTGGCCGCTTGGCGGGAGCAGTGGCGGTGGTCTGAGACGACCCCGCTCCGGCTGCCGGCGCGGCGTGAGTAGCGGCAGGAACTGAAGCGGTGGTCCGGCTAGACTCCGCTCCAGTTGCCGTCGCCGCATGAGGCGCTCCCGCGGCAACGGTGGTTGCCGCGGTGGAGCGCGTCACGCGGCGTGGCGACTGTTGACCCGCTTGCCGCTCCGCCACATCACCGGCCTTGCGGAGACGCCTTCTTGGTGGGGATGGAGGCTCTGCTTGCGGCGAGCTGCCTGAAGATGAGAAGGAAGAAGAGTTGATGTCCAGCGAGCCGCTCGTATCCTTGGCGGGCTCTCTTGGCTCGGCGTCACGCCCGGCAAGCTCCTTCTTGCCGGCGGGCTCCCCTCGCTCGGCACGGCTTGCCGCCTCTGCTGCATCTACCTCGTCCACGGTGAATCCAAAGACACCCGCGGCTGCGGCTGCCGCCGCCTCTTCCACCCTAGTGGCGATGAGTGCAAACTCCGCATCGGTGGTGTCGCGGGTGAGGCCATCCTTCTCGTCGGAGCGGATCGGCACTTCCACCAAGTCATCGAAGAACTGTTGCACGACATCGTCTGCGGGCTCCTGCCAAGTTGGCACAATTCCGTGCGAGTCGCACTCCGACATCATTGCATGGATGCGGTCGAGCGAGGAATTGTTGCACAGTGGAACGACGCCCCCGGGCAACCAGAAGACCTCGGGATGTTGGGGGTCATACTTGAACAGCTCCTGCAGCATTGCATGGAGCTCCAGGACAGTGAAGTTGTAGTTGAGGCCCGGCCGCAGCCTCATGATATCTGCCGCATTCTTGAACTCCCAAGTGGGCCTCCCTCATTCCTGTAGGGGGGCGGTGCGGCGGCGAAGAAAGTCTGCGCCAACAGCGCCTACAGTAAGCCCGGCAAGCCTGAGGCATAGGATCCGGGTGACAGCAATCTTCATCCTATCGTCTTCCGGGGCCACGTCACTCCAATCGCTGCCGCGTGCTACTGGGGTTTTGCGCCGGGTGGTGAATGGCTGCGGGTTCTCCTCGTCAATCCAGCACCAGTTTGCTCTCCACTCCTCCCACTTGCCGCGGAATTCTCCCTCCAGATACGTTTCCTTCTTGCCGGCCCTTGAGATCCAGGCGATTCCGCCGGATAGGGGCTCTCCTCTCTCTACTCGGGGTATGAAGAAGTGGCAAAAGAGGGCTACGTTGGGATGGACCCCGACAAAGTTTTCGCAGAGATGTGCGAAAACCGCCATGGTCAGAACGGCATTGGGGGTGAAGTCGAGGAGGTGGAATCCGTAGGTATTCATGATGTCGCAGAAGAATTCAGAGAAGGGCGGGCAGAGCCCGTAGTAGAAGAACAAGGCGAAGAAGGGGTATCCGTTTGGGGCCTTCTTCCAAGCGGCGGCGGGGAGTACCTTCGTGCGCGGATGCGCGCGCGTCTCCGTCGACCAGAAGAGGTAGTAGTTCTCCCTCAGCTCCTTCGCGGCAAGCTTGGGGGGGAAGACGGCCCGCTCCTTCCGCAGCGCCGCAAGCCGCTGTGCCTCGGTCGACTTCACGACATTCCCCTTGTCGGCTTTTGGAGCCATGGCGGAAGTGGTGGAGGGGGTCGACGACGTTGGTGGTACTGGTGGCGATGGGGGGCGGAGCGCTGCTCTCTCTCTCTCAGCTTTGGGAAGGCGAGGGAGCGGCGGAGATTTCTGAGATTGGAAGCAGCAACTGGCAAATGGGTGAACTGCCCCTGTTTCCTCTGCTTATAAAGAGGGAGGGGGCGGACGTTTCACATTTCCGAATAAAGAAACCACCCACGATCTCTCCCACGACGCCGCATTCAACGCGTGCCGTTCGGGGAGGGCGTGGTGGATACGGAGAGAGATACGGCGTAACCTAGGCCGTGCGTGCCCGAGCCCTGTTTTGGGCCTGGCCCAACAGCGCTCGGCACCGTGTATGGCCCAGGCCCGGGGGCTCCTGTCGGTGTACTAGAGTAGGGGTACCCTAGTATCCCGAACTTGTGCACGGGCAGTCGCAGCGTCCCGCGGCAAGGCTTGCCGGGTGACCGCCAAGGTCCTCCGTGGTTCCTTTGGAGCCATTCAAGAACAAAGTATCCAAGCGAAGGAGACAAGACCCCGGCAAGAGGAGCTTGCCGGGAAGGCCAACCAAGGCATCTCAAGACCCCGGCAAGAGGAGCTTGTCGGGAAGGCCAACCAAGGCACCTCAAGGAGCTTGCCGCGACGTGCCACGCGCCCCGGCAAGGCTCGGTGAGCGACAAGCTCCCGGACGCGACAAGATAACGACCGCGGCAAGGCGCTTGCCGCGGCAAGCCACCACTCCGCGCTCGCGCTCCAGCACATCCACCAACGTGTCGCTCTGGGACCCTTCCAGGCGTACGTGGCGGGAGGCTGTGCAGCCAGGGGTGCGCGGTGGCAAGCGGCGCTGACAAGATTGCCATCGTGGCGAGCAGTGGCGTCCCTGACGGTCCCTTTTGCACTGTTTAGGTGACACAGACGGGCATTTAATGCCCTTGTCCCCTGACGTCAGGGTTAGGTATGATACACTGTAGCAGGTAGCTGTACCTACCGCAGCACCTTTACATTTTTACCCTTGTCTACGTTGCCACCTGTCGGTGACCCCTTGAGCATATAAAAGGAGGCCCATGCGCAACGTAGAGGGGGCTGGTTAGCGGGTTAGCTAGTTAGCCAGTTCAGAAGACACTCACGCTCGGTCTCGCAAGCCGCTGGTGTGTACCGTAGCACTCCGCGCTCCCGAGCAAGAAATCAATACAAACCACAAAGCAGGAGTAGGGTTTTACGCATCCGTGCGGCCCGAACCTGGGTAAACTGCTCGCGTGCTTCGCCTCGATCTGCTCTTTGCGCAACCTCCACCCTCACCGAATCAAAAGGGACTCGACCCGCCGGTCCCATAGGTGTTCGTGGATCAGTCCTCCGACACTTCCTCAAAACAGCCACCATACCTACCTATTATGGCATTTCCATAGCCATTCCGAGATATATTGCCATGCAACTTTCCACCATCCCATTTATCATGACACATTCATCATTGTAATATTGCTTTGCATGATCATGTAGTTGACATCGTATTTGTGGCAAAGCCACCATTCATAATTCTTTCATACATGTCACTCTTGGTTCATTGCATATCCTGGTACACCGCCGGAGGCATTCATATAGAGTCATACCTTGTTCTAGTATCGAGTTGTAAATAAATAGAAGTGTGATGATCATCATTTAATAGAGCATGGTCCCAATAAAAAAGGAGAAATGCCAAAAAAAGAAGGCCAAAAAATAAATAAAAAGAAAAGATAAATGAAAAGGGACAATGCTACTATCTTTTTTTCCACACTTGTGCTTCAAAGTAGCACCATGATCTTTTCCATATACTAGTGGGAATTTCTCATTATAGAACTTGGCTTGTATATTCCAACAATGGGCCTCCTCAAGTGCCCTAGGTCTTCGTGAGCAAGCAAGTTGGATGCACACCCACTAGTTTCTTTTGTTGAGCTTTCATACATTTATAGCTCTAGTGCATCCGTTGCATGGCAATCCCTATTCCTTGCATTAACATCAATCGATGGCCATCTCCATAGCCCATTGATTAGCCTCGTTGATGTGAGACTTTCTCCTTTTTTTTCTTCTCCACATAACCCCCATCATTACACTCTATTCCACCCATAGTGCTATATCCATGGCTCACGCTCATGTATTGCATGAAGGTTTATAAAGTTTGAGATTACTAAAGTATGAAACAATTGCTTGGCTTTTCATCGGGGTTGTGCAAGATGAGAGCATTCTTGTGTGACGAAAATGGAGCATGACTAAACTATATGATTTTATAGGGATGAACTTTCTTTGGCCATGTTATTTTGAGAAGACATAATTGCTTAGTTAGTATGCTTGAAGTATTATTATTTCAATGTCAATATTAAACTTTTTTATTGAATCTTTCGGATCTGAATATTCATGCCACAATTAAGAAGAATTACATTGAAATTATGCCTAGTAGCATTCCACATCAAAAATTTTGTTTTTATCATTTACCTACTCGAGGACGAGCAGGAATTAAGCTTGGGGATGCTTGATACGTCTCCAACGTATCTATAATTTTTGGTTGCTCCATGCGATATTATCTTCTGTTTTGGACATTATTGGGCTTTATTTTTCACTTTTATACTATTTTTGGGGCTAACCTACAAACGGAGGCCCAGCCCAGAATTGCTGTTTTTTTGCCTATTTTAGGGTTTCGAAAAAAGGAATATCAAACAGAATGAAACCTTCGGGAACAATATTTGAATCTTCTCTAAATTCTTTTATGTATGATTGGTTATCTTTGCAAGTCTCTTCGAATTATTAGTTTGGTTTGGCCTACTAGATTTATCTTTCTTGCAATGGGAGAAGTGCTTAGCTTTGGGTTCAATCTTGAGGTGTCCTTTCCCAGTGACAGTAGGGGCAGGAAGGCACGTATTGTATTATTGCCATCGAGGATAACAAGATGATTTTTTCTATCATATTGCATGAATTTATCCCTCTACATCATGTCATCTTGCTTAAAGCGTTACTCTGTTCTTATGAACTTAATACTCTAGATGCATGCTGGATAGCGGTCAATGTGTGGAGTAATAGTAGTCGATGCAGGCAGGAGTCGGCCTACTTGTCTCGGACGTGATGCCTATATACATGATCATACCTAGATATTCTCGTAACTATGCTCAATTCTGTCAATTGCTCAACAGTAATTTGTTCACCCACCGTAAAATACTTATGCTCTTGAGAGAAGCCACTAGTGAAACCTATGGCCCCCGGGTTTATCTTCCATCATATTAATCTTCCAACACTTAGTTATTTTTATTGCTTTTATTTTACTTTGCATCTTTATCATAAAAATACCAAAAAATATTATCTTATCATATCTATCAGATCTCACTCTCGTAAGTGACCTTGTAGGGATTGACAACCCCTTATCGTGATGGTTGCGAGGATTTATTTGTTTTGTGTAGGTGCGAGGGACTTACGCGTAGCCTCCTACTGGATTGATACCTTGGTTCTCAAAAACTGAGGGAAATACTTACGCTACTTTGCTGCATCACCCTTTCCTCCTCAAGGGAAAACCAACATAGTGCTCAAGAGGTAGCAATACATACAGATCTGAATGTTGCAGAGCCATTGACTAAGATTATCTCACGAGCAAAACATGATCAACACCAAGACACCATGGGTGTTAGAATCATTACAATGTAATCTAGATTATTGACTCTAGTGCTAGTGGGAGACTGAAGGAAATATACCCTAAAGGCAATAATGAAGTTTTTATTTATATTTCCTTATATCATGATAAATGTTTATTATTCATGCTAGAATTGTATTAACCGAAAACTTAGTACATGTGTGAATACATAGACAAATAGAGTGTCACTAGTATGCCTCTACTTGACTAGCTTGTTGAATCAATGATGGTTATGTTTCCTAACCATAGACATGAGTTGTCATTTGATAACGGGATCACATAATTAGAGAATGATGTGATTGACTTGACCCATCTGTTAGCTTAGCAGGATGATCGTTTAGTTTGTGGCTATCGCTTTCTCCATAACTTATACATGTTCCTATGACTATGAGATCATGCAACTCCCGAATACCAGAGGAACACTTAGTGTGCTATCAAACGTCACAACATAACTGGGTGACTATAAAGATGCTCTATAGGTGTCTCCGATGGTGTTTGTTGAGTTGGCATAGATCGAGATTAGGATTTGTCACTCCGAGTATCAGAGAGGTATCTTTGGGCCCTCTCGGTAATGCACATCACTATAAGCCTTGCAAGCGATGTGACTAATGAGTTATTTACGGGATGATGCATTACAGAACGAGTAAAGAGACTTGCCGGTAACGAGATTGAACTAGGTATTGAGATACCGACGATCGAATCTCAGGCAAGTAACATACCGATGACAAAGGGAACAACGTATATCGTTATGCGGTTTGACCGATAAAGATCTTTGTAGAATATGTGGGAGCCAATATGAATATCCAGGTTCCGCTATTGGTTATTGACCGGAGACGTGTATCGTTCATGTCTACATAGGTCTCAAACCCGTAGGGTCCGCACGCTTAACGTTCGATAACGATCGGTATTATGAGTTTATGTGTTTTGATGTACCGAAGGTAGTTCGGAGTCCCGGATATGATCACGGACATGACGAGGAGTCTCGAAATGGTCGAGACATGAATATTGATATATTGGACAGCTATATTCGGACATTGGAAGTGTTCCGGGTGATTTCGGACAAAACCAGGGTGCCGGAGGGTTACCGGCACCCCCCGGGTAAAGTTTGGCCTTCATGGGCCATAGGGAAGAGGGGAGGTAGCCCACAAGGGGTAGCCGTGCCCCCTCCCTATAGGGAGTCCGAATTGGACTAGGGAGGGGGGGCGCCCCCCTTTCCTTCTCCTTTCCCTCTCCCTTCCTTCCCCTTCCCCTCCTAATTGGACTAGGAAAGAGGGAGTCCTACTTCTACTAGGAGGAGGACTCCTCCCCTCCTTGGCACGCCCTAGGGCCGGCTGGCCTCCCCCTTGCTCCTTTATATTTGGGGGCAGGGGCACCCTAGAACACACAAGTTGATTGTTTCCAGCCGTGTGCGGTGCCCCCCTCCACCATAATCCACCTCGATCATATCGTCGTAGTGCTTAGGCGAAGCCCTGCGCCAGTAGCTTCATGATCACCATCATCACACCGTCGTGCTGATGAAGCTCTCCCTCGCCACTCAGCTGGATCGAGAGTTCATGGGACGTCACCGAGCCGAACGTGCATAGATCGCGGAGGTGCCATACTTTCGGTACTAGGATCGGTCGAATCATGAACATGCACGACTACATCAACCGCATTGTCATAACGCTTTCGCTTACGGTCTACAAGGGTACGTGGACAACACTCTTCCCCTCTCGTTGCTATGCATCACCATGATAGATCTTGTGTGTGCGTAGGATTTTTTTTTGAAATTACTGCGTTCCCAACAGCAAGTGCGCGCCTCTAACGGTATCCGCACGTGCAGGAGGAACACCGTGCAGCGGACTAGTAGGTATGACCACATAGTCAGCGGTTGACTGGAGGTGGCTATTCGCAACACATGCAAACCCTAGTGACATGTAACACCCCGGATGTAACTTTCCCAATTTGTACTCCAACTCTTGCCGTTTCCGGCGTTAAGTTATATTTATTTCCTCGGGTTTGGGTTTTTGTCTCCATGTGTTGATGTCGTTGTCATGCATCTCATATCATGTCATCATGTGCATTGCATTTGCATACGTGTTCGTCTCATGCATTCGAGCATTTTCCCCGTTGTCCGTTGTGCATTCCGGCGTTTCGTTCTCCTCCGGTGGTCATTTCTACCTTTCTTTCGTGTGTGGGGATTAAACATTTCCGGATTGGACCGATACTTGCCAAGCGGCCTTGGTTTCCTACCGGTAGACCGCCTGTCAAGTTTCGTATCATTTGGACTTCGTTTGATACTCCAACGGTTAACCGAGGGACCGAAAAGGCCTC
The DNA here is from genome assembly GCF_002162155.2 of Triticum dicoccoides. Lineage (NCBI taxonomy): Eukaryota > Viridiplantae > Streptophyta > Magnoliopsida > Poales > Poaceae > Triticum > Triticum dicoccoides. The sequence goes on from NC_041388.1 coordinate 155,003,553, forward strand.
GTGTGTGTTGCAGCCCAACACCCCTCCAATTTGGCCCAAAACCCACCTAAGTCTTCTCCATCATCTAGATCGTTCGATCAGGATCGCGTGGCCGAAAACCGCACCTCATTTAGACTCTCCTAGCTCCCTCTATGGCTATAAATAGACCCCTCTCGAAAAATCCGGATCCTCCCCCGTCCAAACCCTAAAAATCCACCGCACCGCACCGGACTTTGTCCGCCCCGCGCCGGACAAATCCCGCCGCCGCCGCCAGCCACTCCTCGCCCGACACATGGCGCGCCGCCACCCGCTCCCGCGCCGGCCCGCTCGGCCCGGGAAGAGCCCCCGCGGCCCAGCCGCCCGCGCCGCGCCTCCTCTCGCCAACCCCGCCGCCTTCTTCCGCGGTCCGGCCACCGCCGCCACCGCAAGCCGCCGCCCGAGCTCGCCGGCCGGTCGCCGCCCGCGCCGCCCCGGCCTCCGTGCTCGCCGCCGCCGCCTCCTCTTCGGCCGGCCTCCTCTCCCTCGTCGCCGACCAGTCCTCCGGCGAGCCCCGCGCCCTCCTCCGGCAAAACTCCGGCCGGCCGACCTCGTTTTGCGCCAGATCCGGATCGGGTGAATAGTAAACCCTAGATCCGCGGGTGTTTTTTTCCTAAGTCCCAAAATTCCAGATCCAAGTTGCCATGTTCATAGCCTCGTAACTTTGCATCCGTAGCTCCGATTCATGCATATAGCATATTAAAATGTTCATCTCAGAGAGTACATCATTTCATTCCATTGCGTCATTTTCATTTGAGTTCATCTTGATGCCCGAAATGCTGTTAGAAGAGGGCTACTTGAGTTAATTGTCAGATCTGCTACTCCGTTTAGCTTTTTGTCATTTTTGCCATGATTAATGTGTGCATGATATGCCCATGAGTTCTACATGTGTTTTGTTAAGGGTTTTGTCATCTTTCCAGAGGTGCAACCCATGTATTTTTGTGATGTGTGTGGTGACTAGTGCAAGCTTGCAAAGTGGTGCACTTGCTAATTCTGTTTTCAGGGACTTAGCATTTCCACTAAGTCCTTGACCTGTTTATCTCATGATGCCATATGTTCATGTTGTTTCCTAGTGATCCGTGCCTCTTTTGAGGATGATCAGTAAGGATGTTTTGTTAATATTGTAGTGCTCTATCCATCCGTGCCTTTGTTTGCAATTATGGAGCACCCTAGCTTGAGTCAATCGAGCTCTACTTTTGCTACTTCGTGAATCTGGGCAGATTGTCAACTTGTTTGCAATTTTGCCGATGATGTTGTAGTTGATCCGTGCATGCTATGCTATTGTTCTTGCCATTTCTAGCTTGAATTTTGTGCCTTCTTGATGGGTGTATGCTTGTATTTCCATGGCTTGCACTGTAGTGAGTGCATCAAGCTCGTAAACATGCCTACTTGAGTTATATTTCAGCATGTGTCAGTTTTTCACTAAGTCTGAAAACTGATTATGTTTTTGCTATGTTCACATGCTTGCAATTGTATTTTCTGATCCCTTTTGGCTCAAGGTCATTAAGGGACTTTTGTTAAGCTCTTTGAGTAGCTCCATGCCATGCTTTACTTTGCCGTGTTCAGGTCCTGTAGCATGTAGTTTTGTTGCTCCAAAGAGTGCTACCTGATCTGAAATTCCAGACAAGTGTTAATTTCACTAAGTCTGAGATCTGTTTGTCATATGCATTTTTGCCATGCTTGTTTGAACCTGTTAATGGATGATTTGGCCGTAGCTAAGTGCTAGACTTTTGTTAAGCATCTTATGTAAATCCCTGCCATGTATTTTTTTGTCATGTTTGGGTGCTGTAGCATGTTCATCTCATTGCATTTAGATAGCTACTTGCTGTAAATCGAAGACCGGTGTCATTTTTGAATCGCTTGCCATTTCCAAACCGTAACTCCGATTCCAGCGTTCTTTATATCGTTTTCAAGCGATTTCATCTCATCTTTCCAGTGGCACACTTGGTTTTCCAAGTTTAGGCCAGGTTCATGCATTTCCTGTCATATCTTGCATTTTGCATCCCGCATCGCATTCCGCATAGCATATCATCATTGCATCATATTGCTTGGTCTTGCACGTGGTTGATTGTATCCTTGTTGCTTGTTTGTCTTGTTTGGGTAGAGCCGGGAGACGAGTACGCTAACGAGCAGCCCGTTGAGTTTGCTTTTGAGGATCCAGTCAACTCTGACAACTGTGCAGGCAAGATGATCATACCCTCGAAATCACTACTATCTTTGCTATGCTAGTTTGCTCGCTCTTTTGCTATGCCATTGCTACGATGCCTACCACTTGTTTTCAAGCCTCCCAAATTGCCATGTCAAACCTCTAACCCACCATGTCCTAGCAAACTGTTGATTGGCTATGTTACCGCTTTGCTCAGCCCCTCTTATAGCGTTGCTAGTTGCAGGTGAAGATTGAAGGCCGTTCCTTGTTGGAACATTTATTTACTTGTTGGGATATCATTATATTGCTATGTTATCTTAATGCATCTATATACTTGGTAAAGGGTGGAAGGCTCAGCCTCTCTCCTAGTGTTTTGTTCCACTCTTGCCGCCCTAGTTTCTGTCATATCGGTGTTATGTTCCCGGATTTTTCGTTCCTTACGCGGTTGGGTTATAATGGGAACCCCTTGATAGTTCGCCTTGATTAAAGCTTTTCCAGCAATGCCCAACATTGGTTTTACCATTCGCCACCTAGCCTTTTCTTTCCCTTGGGTTCTGCAGACTCAAGGGTTATCATTATTTTAACCCCCCCGGGCCAGTGCTCCTCTGAGTGTTGGTCCAAATTGTCAGCCGCCGGTGGCTACCAGGGGCAACTCTGGGCTGGCCTACCGGAAGTTTGGACAATCTGAGTGTGCCCTGAGAAAGAGATATGTGCAGCTCCTATCGGGATTTTTCGGCACATTCGGGCGGTGTTGCTGGTCTTGTTTTAACCTGTCGAAGTGTCTTGAAGAACCGAGATACCGAGTCTGAGCGGAATGTCTTGGGAGGAGGTCTATTCCTTCGTTGACCGTGAGAGCTTGTCATGGGCTAAGTTGGGACTCCCCTGCAGGGATTTGAACTTTCGAAATCCGTTCCCGCGGTTATGGGCAGATGGGAATTTGTTAATGTCCGGTTGTAGATAACTTGAACCTTAACTTAATTAAAATGAATCAACTGAGTGTGTTATCGTGATGGCCTCTTCTCGGCGGAGTCCGGGAAGCGGACACGGTGTTGGAGTAATGTTTGCGCAGGTTGCTCTCTAGTTTCTCGCTCGCGCTTTGCCTCCTCTTCTCGCTCTCTTTTACGAATAAGTTAGCCACCATATATGCTAGTCGCTTGCTGCAGCTCCACATATATTTACCTTGCCTTACCTACAAGCTTAAATAGTCTTGATCGCGAGGGTGCGAGATTGCTGAGTCCCTGTGGCTCATAGATTACTATTACACCAGATGCAGGGCCTGATGATTCCGCTCCAAAAGACGCGTTTGAGCTCAAGTGGGAGTTCGACAAAGACTCTCAACGTTACTATGTTTCCTTTCCCGATGATCAGTAGTGGTGCCCAGTTGGGGGTGAACGGGACCGTTGTCGCATGTTCGGTTCTCTTTTATTTTGGCGCCATAGTCGGGCCATGAGTGTTTGGATGATGTAATGTTATTTATGTACCTTATTGACGTGGCGAGTGTAAGCCAACTATGTTATCTCCCCTTTATTATTTACATTACATGGGATGTTGTGAAGATTGCCTAATTTGCAACATATGCCTTCAATGCGATTATGTCTCTAAGTCGTGCCTCGACACGTGGGAGCTATATTCGCATCGAGGGTGTTACATGACAGCTCCAAAGTGATCAATCTGATGAGTGTGCCACACCCCACTTTATATAGGCGTCCGCCATGGGCTTAACACTTGGGCCTTGCACGACCCTAAAGCCCATAAGTCCACTCAGCCAGAATCTGAACATAAGACCCTATTCGCATCACATCCAACTAGTGTCCTCGGATCCGACCTCGTAGGTTCCTTCCCTTAAGCGCGACCCCTTAGGTTCAAGCCGACTTGGTCGCAGTTCGGATCACCTCCGAACTGCACGGTTGGTAGCGGCCCCTATCAAGGCATGCCGAACACCAAGCAGACTATGAAGTTGGTACATCATACTTCCATTCCTTTTGCCACACAATATATGTTGTCGGGCTCAAGGTGAGTCTGTCATCCTTGTGCTAGCCCGACCTCTTTCTCGTTCCAATGATGTTGACCACAAACCGGATTATCTCATAATCCTAATCGCATGGCCATGCTTATCTTGGTCGGATCACATGAGGGGCCCAGAGTATATCAGTTGGGGATATTACTACTGGGCATAAACCGGCTAGGAGAGGGCCCAGGGCCCAAAGGCGGATTAAGGCCCATAGACATAAACCGACATTGATATGTAAACTTGTGATGTAAGATAGAAAGAGTAGAGACCGAGCCGGACACGTTTATGAGCCAGCCTCGGGATTCTGTAAACCGACGGGCGTCAACCTCTGTATATAAAGGGACGACCCGACGACGGTTTAGGGACAACAAACAATAGCTCGAGAGCCAGGAAAAGCGGATTCGCTCCCTGGTCATCGGAACCTAAGCAATTCCATCACAACTGGACGTAGGCTTTTACCTTCACTGCAAGGGGCCGAACCAGTATAATTCCTTGCGTCCCTTGTCCTCTTTAACCCCTTTTAGCTAACCCATTGCGATGGCTCCACGACTAAGTCCTTTCACGAGGACATCTGCCGTGACAATTCCACGACAGTTGGCACCCACCGTGGGGCTGTCGCAAGATGGTTTCGAGTTCTTGAAGGGCAGCTTCGAAGGACTCAAGGGATACGCTGTGTGCCGGATGACCAAGAGTCGCCGCGGCAAACTCTACATCGACGATGCAGGCTAGGGCCCCGAGGCCGGCTCGATCGAGTACAGGTACTGGGTCCCCTTTGGCGGAATACACATCTTCATTGGCAAAATCGGTGAAGCGGGCCCTGAGCTGGACGTCTGCACCGACATCATCGAGACGGCTCAGCGTGCAAGACCTGCCCGCATTCAGCATGCTGTGAAGCGTGCCTTCATGGGAGTCATCCATGGAGCGGAATCTGAGGATAGATCGGTATCTAGTGGCAAAACCGTCATTTACTCTAATGACGAGTCTTCAACCAGAGAAACTGAGTCGCTGTATCAGCTGCATGATGGCCGGGTTAGCGGTGGTTCCGATGGCAACAATATTCTGGACCTCCTTGAACCGCCGAGCCGAGTTGCGATCTTCATGGCCGGTACACAATCGGTGCAACATTATTCTACCGCTGCAGCGGTGATTTCTGGTTCAGCAGTGGCAACACCAGCAGGAGCAGGGGGCTCTGCACCACCACCGGCTTAGGTTTTGTCCGATTTGTTCGACACTTTGGCAACGTTGCTAGCAGCAGAGGTTGACGTGGCAAACCAGGATCAGCATAACACGGAGATTGCAAAGGTAAAAGATCAGATAGGTCAAGCTAAGGTGGATCTGGCAGCGGAGAACACTAGGATGGCCGCCGAACAGGCCGAGTTAGAGGCACATGCCTATCGGCATATGCTGGACCAAAGTGCGTCAGATGATGTCATGAGGAGAAGGTACCGATCTCACCTGCCGCCGGTTTACGAGGGAAGAAACCTCTTTAACACGCCAGGAGCAGGCACCAGCAACCAGCCAATGGTAAACCAGGCGGAGGCACCTAGAACAGGGGCACCGGTTCAGCCGCGCGCGATGGATCCGCCCCCTCAGCCTCGTCAGAACGATGCCCCATCACGGCACATTTCAACGCCTCCAGGTCATTACTCTAACCCGTTGGATAACATCGTTGCCGCCGCTTCACGATTGGCAGGTCTCCCGATCGATGGCGAGTCCCCAGTGGCAGTTGAGACACAATGGGCTAGGGAGCTACTTCAGACGGCCTTGAATCAGCAGCAGGCCTATTCATATAGCCGCGAAAGGATCCATTCTACTCCCCTCCCGAGCCGAAGTTATAGCAGGCATATGGATGAACCAACCATATCAAGCAGTGCGTGGAATCGTAATTCGCCCCGTGGCCATAACCCGGCGGGTGGAAGGGGTGATGCTCAGGATGTGGTGGATCACGCTAGGGCACGTCAAGAGGCCGAGTTAGCGGTGCAGCATGAAGCCCGCCAACTTACTCCGGTTCGTCCAACAACGTCGGTGGAACCAGGGGTTACCTCCAGTTCTTTGGGGGTACAGTGTCTCGTCCCAGCGCTGCGCAATGTACGGCTTCCCAAGGATTTCAAAGGCCCGCGTAAGGTGCCGAACTACACTGCCGATTTATCCCCCGAGTCATGGGTTGAAAGCTATGAGGTGGCAATGGAGATGCTGGATGTGGATGATGCGGCATGTGCCAAATACTTTACCATGATGTTGGAGGGAACAACTCGCACATGGTTGAAAAACCTGCCGGGTAACTCCATTGGGTCGTGGGCCGAGTTAAGGGCCCACTTTATCCAGAATTTCAAGGATATGTGCAAGCAGCCCATGTCAATTGTGGACTTAGCTGCCTGTGTCTAGGAGGAAGGAGATTCAACAACCCGTTGGGTGTGCCGAGTTTCGGAGATTTTGCATTCATCAGACCACATCAACGCTAATACAACAGTTTTAACATTGGAAGGCAATTGCCGGTTTGCACCTCTAAATTTGAAGTTGGGACGGATCAAACGTCATTGCAATGACATGGGAACACTTATGGCAGCTCTGGTGAAGTATGCCGACTCTGATAGTACCAAGGACCCCGAGTCTGACAACGACAAGACAGGAAAGGGAAAGAAGAGCGGCAGCACCAAAGGGCAGCAGCATAACCCGGCGGGTCACGGAAACAGCGGTAAGCGTAAAGCGGATATCAGTTTAGATTTTGTGGCGAATACCAACGCGCAGGACAAAGGCTAGCGTCGTAAGGGTAAACCGCCCCTGCGTGGTGGAGTACCAAGTCCCAATCCAGAGCGCCTGTCTCACTTGTTAAACCAGCCTTGCCTGAAGCATGGGTCACGGGATAAGCCAGCCACGTACCTCTGGAAGGATTGTTATATTATGCAGGAATTCAAAAATTTAGATTTTTTTGGTATGATCATGGACCGGGCGGCGGTTCGGGCCCCGGATCTCATGGGCCGGGTTACGGTGGAGGCAGTTCCGGTTCAGGTTTTCACGGTAATCAGAGAGGACGTGGCAATCTAGGCAATTAGGGCAACCAAGGTGGTTATAATCATCAAGGGAGTCAGCAGCAACAGCAGCAGTCGGGTTACCAGAGCAACCCGAAGCAATTGAATAGTGGGCAGTACCATGTCTTCACCACAAGTCTATGCAAGCGCAATCAGAAGCTTCATAAAAGGGTAGTGAACTCCGTTTGTCAGATGTGGGGTTCTGGCAAACCCTTAAGGTTCGAACACTAGGGTGCGCGCGAAGTCTTTTCCTCCCACCGATCTACGCCCTAGCTCGCTAAGATCTCGCGAACGAACTCGACGAACTCGCAACACAGAAAGACACAAGATTTATACTGGTTCGGGCCACCGTTGTGGTGTAATACCCTACTCCAGTGTGGTGGTGGTGGATTGCCTCTTGGGCTGATGATGAACAATACAAGGGGAAGAACAGCCTCCTCAGGTTGAGGTGTTCTTGTGCTTGGCTAACTTGTGTGGGTGAGTGCTGAATGAACTGCTCCCTGAACTGCCCCCTCCCCTACTGCGGTGGTTAGCTCTACTTATATAGGCCCTGGTCCTCTTCCCAAATATTGAGCGGGAAGGGAGCCAACAACAGTGGGCAAATTTGAAGGGGGACAGCTAGTACAAGCCATCCTGACAAAGGTGGTCTTCACCTGCGAAAGGCTCTGGTGGTGATGCTGTCTTGGGCTCCATGATGACATCCGTCTTGCCGTCCTTCTGTTCTTGGTCTTGTTGCACCGATATGGCAACCTTGGCCTGATGCCTCGATACTCCTCGCCTGCGCTGGCCTCCTTAGCACCAAAGAGGAAACAAGGACGCTACGCACTGGCGCCCACCTGGCGCCCGCCTGGTGTCGATCGTCATGGCTCACGTCACGAGAGCCTCGTGAGGTTCGCCTCGCCTTGATATCTCCGCTCCTTGTGAGCCTTCCCGACTAGGCCACTCCAGAGGAGGTCTCATGCCGTATGCCTCGCGAGGCTTGGCCCCTCGCGAGGGTCTTGGATGCCTTGTTGATGAAGATGAGCCGTATGGCCTGCTGGCTTAGCCACGCCGCGGGCCGCAAGCAGGAAAGTCTGGGGACCCCCGTTCCGAGAACGCCGACAGTAGCCCCTGGGCCCAAGGTGCGCTCGGGCTTGGCTTCGGGGCAAAGCCAAGGGTCAAGTACGGAGCACCACGGGCCCCCAAAAGCCTGCGGCCTCGGTTGACACATGGCGGTTGATTGGACATGGGCGTCTCCACTTCCCCATGCTGCCTCGGCAATTGCACGACTTGACAAGTCCTTGCAACATGCAAGGAAAACCATCATTACCTGCGATCGTGGGAGGTGTCGGTTGGCCTTCTCTTGCTATAAATGGGGAGGGGCCTGAGCCCCCGTTGCCCATCTCTTCCTTGCTCGCTTGCTTCTTCCTCCTTGCTCCACTGCTAACATCAATGGAGCCTATCAGAAGGTTCTCCGCCGAAGAAAAGGGGAAGGCCCCCCGAGATGACCCGGAGCCACTTTCGCTGAAGAAAAGGTCGATCCACCGCCATGACGAAGCGGCGATGCAGGTGGTGACGAGGCCTCCCCCAGGGTATCCACTACCCTTGTATGTCCAAGCCAAGGGCTCAGGAGGGCGGAGCGACGATCAACGTCGCCCGCGCTGTGCCCGGGGTCGCCGCGCCGCGGCGACGCGCGCCGTCGCCCCCGGAATCCATGCCACAGACTCCTCGCGCGATCTGGTGCTGTGGGCGCCGATGGCCCCAAGCTCTTGGATCCGCTTCCCACGGTTCTTCTCCTACGTGATGCCGCCGAGGGGGCCTCTCGAGCTCTGGTTACAGCACGCCGACTGCGGTGCTCCGGCGACTGGAGCAGAGATCGAAGCGGTCCCCACCGGCAAGATCTTCATGACTCGTGGCTGGGGCGAGATTGCGCGGGTCTGCCGTGTGAGGGCGCCCTCGCGATCCACCTTGAGTACGATGACGTCTCCATGCTCTTCTTCAAGGTCTTCGATGCCGAGGGCCGCCACCTGGAGTGCTGCTCCGGAGAGGAGCGTGAGGCTGACGCGCGTTCAGCTCGCGGCCACTCCAGCAGTAGCAGCCCTTGGGAGTCCAACAACTCTCCTGAGCTTTACGAGACTCCGGAGACGAGCGACGACAGCTACGTGCCCCCGAGCTCTCGCCGTGCTCGAAGCAGTGCCGCCGCGTCTGGCCGTCGCTGCCGCTAATCTGGATGGGGTTGGCGCCGGCCTCCCGTGGCCCACTGTTGATGATGGTGTCTGCCACAGGAGGGTGTAGATAGGGCCCTTCTTAGTGTTAGCTTTCATTCCCTGTGAAGAATCATGAAGCGCCCCGTGGGGGCATATAAGGGTCTGTAATGTCTTTTGTGCTTATCTTCCCTACTATGAAAATTTGGTGAACGCGCGTCCTGTTAAGGCTCGGTCCCCCTTTCTTCCCTCGCAATAGCTTTTTGCTCTACGCCGACAGGTCCCGGTCCCCAGGCAAGCTACAGCCGTCGCTGATATGCCAGGTCGTGATGCTGTGGTCAAGGCCAGGGGGTGAGGGCTGGAGAGCCAGTAAGAGCTCCTGAGTCGCGATGCTCAGGAGCCCCCCTTTTAACGCGCAAGCGAATTGCACGCTGTGAATGTACCCGCGGCAGGTGGCAATCGAGCAGGCGATAACCGTAGGCAGGTTAAGCAGGGAAGGCAAATCAGCTTGGATAAATGCTGGAAGATACATGCCATTGGGTCTGGCCCGAGCGGCTTGGGGATGATGCAGCCTGAGGGGCGCCCCCAGCAAGGTAAGCTAAAGACATGAGCAAAATGGATACATGCCGTAGGGACGGATCCACGCGGCCTGGGAATAATGCAGCCCAAGGGGCGCTCCCAGCTTAAACGAGCTTGGAAGATGTCACCTGGTTCTGTAGACGAAGCAGAGTTGGTGCAGCTGAAGGCGTGCGTCGAAGAAATGACTCCTCATGAGCCCCCGGAGCCCTGAGCCTTGGGAGGCTCTGGGGGCTCAGGAGGCTCCCTGAAGACCGTCTCCGTTGCCTCCAGGACAGTGCGGTACCTGGCCTCTCGAGACGCCAAGTCACGCCGCATGTTGCGCTGATAGGCCGACGCCATGCTCGGCAAGCCGAGGGGCATGCGAACGTAGCTATGTGGCGGGCCCTCACAACGGCCCACATGCGAAGGCCAGAAGCGCTCCTGAGACGCGGCCCTGTTGGGCCCCGGGACGTCGATGCAGACACGCAGCTCAGCACCCTCGCCTGGGTAGTGAGCTACACCCTGTGAGCGGCTGTCGCCGCGCATGACTCTTGCGTCTTGCAGTTCCTGTGTGGTCTTCTCGATGAATTCCTGAGTGGTGGGCACCCCTTGCCCTATGTTCTCCTGAGGAAAACGTGCCGTGTAGCATGCCTCCAAGTGGTGCCCGAGCGCCTCCCTCGTGAGGTTGGCAAGGCCTGAGGCCATCTAGAAGAGAGCCCCCGAGCCCTGCCCGAGGAGGGCACTGGGCGCGCCTTCCTATGCGATGGAGGGAGGCGGCCCTGGGACGGACGCTGATCCTGATGAGGCTCCCGCCGCGACGCCATCCTCCTGAGGTCCTAGGCGGCGCAACTGCTTCTTCTTGGGGATGGCCTCCGGAGGGCCCTCACTTCTGCTGTCGGGGTCGTCGATTGCTGCAGCTTGGAAGGTGCGTTCGAGGGAGCACACCGCATCCCTTTCTTCTCATGGGACCGTGATGACCCCGCCACTTCCAGGCATCTTGAGGACGTTGTAGCCGTGGTGGGTGACCGCCATGAACTTGGCCAGGGCCGGATACCCGAGGATGGCGTTGTACGGCAGACGGATGTGCGTGACGTCAAAGTCGATGAGCTCGGTGCGGTAGTTGTCACGCGTGCCGAAGGTGACAGGCAGGCAGACCTGCCCTATTGGTGTGGTGGAGCCGTCGGTCACTCCTGAGAAAGGTTTGGTAGGCTGGAGCTGCTCATATGGCACTTGGAGGTTGTCGAATGTGTCGACGGACAGGATGTTGAGCCCTACACAGCCGTCGATGAGGGTCTTTGTAACCTGCACATTGCTGATGACTGGGGTACACAACATCGGGAGGATGCCGGCGGTGGCCGCGCACTTGAGCTGATCTGCCGAGTTGAAAGTGATGGCGCACTGGGACCACTTGAGTGGGCACACGACCTCAAGCTTGGGGAGCACCACGTTCACCTCGCGAGCGAACCGTTTGAAGATGCACTGAGAGGCTGGGGCCTGGGCAATGCCCAAGATGCAGGCGATTGCACGCGGCTCCTGGAAGCCCCCAGCCCCCTCGTCCTGATGATGATCGTCGTTCTTTCTTGGTGGCGATAGCGGGGGAAGACTGGCGTTGCTTTGGGGGCGATCCTCACGGGGCTGCTCCCTCCAGGCCCCGTCACAAGGATGGTCCTGCCAGCGGTCCTCACGAGGCCTGTCGCGCCATTCCTGGCGCAGGCCACGGTCATCCCAGCATCCGCCTCAACGTCCTCCTCCATGGTCGTAGCCCCGTTCGCTGCGCTCGGGGCGTCGTCCGTAGCGTCCTTCTCGTATGGCTCTGAGCTCATGGCAGTCGCTGGTGTTGTGGGTGTTTAGGTTGTGGAAGGCGCAGAAAGGTCGGGTATTCTTGGATGACTTGGGCTGATCTCTGCCCCGTTTGGTGTCGGGCTCCGCTGCTAGCACCGCTGCTTCCTTGCGCTTCACGTCCTAGGCCTTGGCTTTCTTTTCCTCTGTGCCCGCAGCTGGCAGCTCAAGGAGAGAGAGGCACCCCTCCTCAGCTCTTGCGCACTTGGTTGCCAGGTTGAACAACTGTTGAGATGTGCAGAGCTCCTCATGGATAGCGAGCTCTTCCTTCATCTTGACGTCACGGACGCCGTCGGAGAATGCGGAGATGATGGCCTCATCCATGACCTTGGGGATCTTGAGGCGGGTGTTGTTGAAGCGCTGGATGTACTTCTGGAGGGTCTCCCTTGGCTGTTGCTTGATGCGGCGCAGGTCGCCCGCGGCCGGCGGCCGGTCGCGAGTGCCCCAGAAGTTGGCGATGAAGCGGTCGCGCATCTCGTCCCAGGAGGAGATCGAGCCGTGCTACAGGTTCAGGAGCCAGGAGCGGGCCCCCTCCTTGAGAGCCATGGGAAACCAGTTTGCCATGACTTTCTGGTTGCTGTTGGCTGCTTCGATGCTTAGCTCGTAGGGCTGCAGGAACTCTGCGGGGTCGGCGGTGCCGTCGTAGCGAGGAGGGAGATCCGGTTTGAACTTGCCTCGCCAGGCGACGCTGCGCAGCTCGGGGGTGAAGGCGCGGCAGCCGACCGTGGTTATTGGGGCCTGCTTCGGAGGTGGAGCTTGGTCTTGATGAGGTCCGTGCGGTGCCGCCGTAGGCGGCGCGCGGTCTTGACAAGGAGGCGCGGGAAGCGTGGGTGCAGCTCCTTGCGGTTGAGGGATTTCTTGGCAGCTTCTCTCTTCGCGCGCGGGCACCGGGCGTGGCGGATCACACCGCGGGGCCATGCGCCTCGGTGCGAAGGCACCGTCTTTGGGCTAGGGTGGTGGAGGCATGCCTCGGGCCTCGTCACCCGCGTCCGGCTGAGGGTGAGGCAGAGAGAGGGACGGCGCCGGGGAGCCCCCCATGGCGCGGACGAGCTCGGCGACGCGGTCGAGCCACTCCTCGTAGAGGACATCGACTGGGCGGTAGTGCAGGAGTTCGTTTGCGGTGAGGAGTGCGACCCATGCCTCCATGGGAGCGCGGCGCGCATGGGACGAAGAACCGGCCGGGGTCAGCAATGGAGTGACGGTGCGGCCATCCTGCCGTACCGAAGGATGCAGCGAAGACGCTTGCTGCTCGTTCCCCACCGGGCCGGTGGCAGCGTTGGCGGCAGGAGACGGAGAATGACAAGGATGCTCGCCGATGGGGGCTGTCTGAGCAACACGGGCGGTGAGGGCAGCCCGACACTCAACTCGAGCACGACGAGCGTCCGCCATGGAGACGATGGAGCGACGGAGCGACGAACTGATGAAAGGGAAGCTACGGCGCACCCCTACCTGGCGCGCCAAATGTCCGATGTGGGGTTCTGGCAAACCCTTAAGGTTCGAACACTGGCGTGCGCGCGAAGTCTTTTCCTCCCACCGATCTACGCCCTAGCTCGCTAAGATCTCACGGACGAACTCGACGAGCTCGCAACACAGAAAGACACAAGATTTATACTGGTTTGGGCCACCGTTGTGGTGTAATACCCTACTCAAGTGTGGTCGTGGTGGATTGCCTCTTGGGCTGATGATGAACAATACAAGGGGAAGAACAGCCTCCTCAGGTTGAGGTGTTTTTGTGCTTGGCTAACTTGTGTGGGTGAGTGCTGGATGAACTGCTCCCTGAACTGCCCCTCCCCTACTGCGGTGGCTAGCTCTACTTATATAGGCCCTGGTCCTCTTCCCAAATATTGAGAGGGAAGGGAGCCAACAACGGCGGGCAAATTTGAAGGGGGGCAGCTAGTACAAGCCATCCTGATAAAGGTGGTCTTCGCCTGCGAAAGGCTCTGATGGTGACGCTGTCTTGGGCTCCACGATGACATCCGTCTTGCCGTCCTTCTGGTCTTGGTCTTGTTGCACCAATATGGCAACCTTTGCCTGATGCCTCAGTACTCCTCGCCTGCGCTGGCCTCCTTAACACCAAAGAGGAAACAAGGATGCTGCGCACACTAGCGCCCGCCTGGCGCCCGCCTGGTGTCGATCGTCACGGCTCACGTCACGAGAGCCTCGTGAGGTTCGCCTCGCCTTGATATCTCCGCTCCTCGTGAGCCTGCCCGACTAGGCCACTCTAGAGGAGGTCTCGTGCCATCCACCTCGAAAGGCTTGGCCCCTCGCGAGGGTCTTGGATGCCTTGTTGATATAGATGGGCCGTACGGCCTGCTGGCTTAGCCACGCCACGGGCCACAGGCAGGCAAGTCTGGGGACCCCCGTTCCCATAACGCCGACACCGTTGATCCGGTGGTGCCCCATTACTTGTGCTGGTCTGAACAGCCCATTGTGTGGAGTCGAGAGGATCATCCACCTCGGGTGGATAACCCGGGTCATCTGGCATTAGTGGTGGCACCTCTGGTTGGAGGATACAAGTTCACCAAGGTATTCATGGATGGAGGAAGTAGTATCAATATCCTTTATTATGAAACCTTCCGTCGCATGGGGTTAACAGATAAGAGTCTTAAACCATCAAACACCATTTTTCATGGTGTGGTGCCTGGTAAATCAGCGTATCCTGTTGGGAACATAGCTCTGGAGGTGGCTTTTGGATATGAGCATGACTCGAGATCAGAAACATTGACCTTTGAAAGTATTAAAGATCAAGAGCTCATATCATGCCCTGTTTGGACGGCCGACTTATGCCAAGTTCATGGCAAGGCCCTGTTATGTTTATCTGCAGCTCAAGATGTCGGGTCACAAGGGAACCATCATGGTACATGGAAGCCGTAAGATCGCTTTGGAATGTGAAGAAGGTGATGCGGCTTATCCTGAGTCAGTTTGTGCAACAGATGAGTTGAAGTTCTACAAGGACAATGTTGATCCGGCAGATATGACTTCGTTGAAGAAACCAACTACAGAGCATGATCCGGCCTTAAAGTTTACGGCTGATGAGACTAAGCTAGTTGATTTTGTTCCTGGCAATTCGTCTCAACAGTTTAGTATCAGTGCTAATTTGGATCCGAAGTAGGAAAACGTGCTCATCGAGTTCATCCGTGAGAACCGGGACATCTTTGCATGGAAACCCTCTGACATGCCAGGTGTACCGAGGGAACTCACTGAGCACACTCTCAATATTGTCCCCAAGTTTAAACCAATTAAGCAATTTCTTCGCCGGTTCAATGAAGAAAGACGTAAGGCCATTGGTGAGGAGGTAGCCAGGCTCTTGGCGGCTGGGTTTATCATTGAAGTATTTCATCCTGAGTGGTTGGCTAATCCGGTGCTGGTACTTAAGAAGAATGGCACTTGGTGTATGTGTGTGGACTACACAGATTTGAACAAGGCTTGTCTGGCAGATCCTTTTGCTCTCCTTCATATTGATCAAATCATTGATGCTACGGCGGATTGTGAGCGTTTGAGTTTTTTGGATGCATACTCTGGTTACTATCAGATCAAGATGGCAGTTAAGGACCAAGAGAAGACAACTTTTATAACTCCTTTTGGAGCCTTCTGCTATGTATCTACGCCTTTTGGGCTCAAGAGTGCCCAGACGACTTATCAGCGCTGTGTGCAGAATTGCCTTCATAATCAGATCGGCCACATTGTTCATGCTTATGTGGATGATATTGTGGTGAAATCCAGAAAGGAGGAGACATTGATAGATGACTTGAAGGAGACCTTTGATAACCTCCAGGTTTATAAAATGATGCTTAATCCGGCCAAGTGTGTCTTTGGTGTACCAGCAGGAAAGCTCTTGGGTTTTCTGGTGTCTAACAGGGGCATTGAAGCTAATCCGGAGAAAATCAAGGCCATAAGCTCTTTGGCTAAACCGAAATGTATCAATGATGTTCAACGCCTGGCAGGTCGGATTGCAGCTTTGAGCCGGTTTATCAGTTGCCTTGGGGAGAAGGCCATCCCCTTATATCAGATGTTGAAAAAGACGGATAACTTTGTTTGGAGTGAGGCCGCCAATGAAACCTTTGAGATTCTAAAGTGGCAGCTAGCTGAGCTTCTTGTCCTTGCTGCTCCCGTTGATAAAGAGCCCTTGTTGTTATATGTGGCTGCTAATGTCCGGGCTGTTAGCGTGGCTATTGTGGTGGAGCGCAAAGAGGCTGGAAAGGAGTATCCGGTTCAACGGCCGGGTTATTATACCAGTGAGGTGCTTATTGAGTCTAAGCAGAGGTACCCACATTGGTAGAAGCTGGTATATGGAGTTTTCATGGCGAGCCGGAAGCTCAAGCACTATTTTCTGGGTCATCCTATCACTGTGGTCAGTTCTGCCCCCTCGGGGGATATCATCCAAAATAGAGAAGCAACTGGCCGGATTGCCAAATGAGCTATTGAGCTTGGACCTCACGGGTTAAAATATATGCCTCGCACAGCAATCAAATCCCAAGCACTTGTGGACTTCATCAATGATTGGAGAGAGTTGCAGGCACCGAAGGAAAAGCCAGATAACACTTATTGGACTATTCATTTTGATGGGTCCAGACAATTGGAAGGCTTGGGGGCTGGAGTCATATTAACTTCCCCATGAGGTGATAAGTTTTGTTATGTTCTCCGTTTAATGTTCCCTTGCACTAATAATGCATCTGAATATGAGGCCTTACTCCATGGTCTTCGGATGGCTAAGGAGATGAATTTAAGCCGGGTTAAATGCTTTGGTGACTCGGACCTGGTGGCTCAACAGGTGTCTGGCACTTGAGATTCCAAGGATCCACTCATGGCGGCGTATCGACGAGAGGTGGACATAGTGGCTGGCCATTTGAAAGTGCAACTATCCCTAGGTGGTTTTGGTAATTCATAACAACATATAGCTCATTGAGCTAATACTATTCCAAGATAATTATTTCAGGAAAGCTCAATGATTGGCATGGCATGGATGTGAAAGTGGAACCCTCAAAATGCTAAGGAAAATGGATTGGCCCAAGCTCAAAAGCTCAAGACTCTTCATTTTATATTTTAGTGATCCAAGATCACATTGAGTCCATAGGAAAAGCCAATACTATTAAGGAGGGATGAGGTGTTGCTTAATGAGCCTCTTGCTTCATGTGCTTAGTGATATGCTCCAAAAACCCTCAACTACTTTCCCATATCCACATATGACCTAAACTCTAAGCCAAACTCGGTCCTACCGATTCTTCCTATCCGGCGCCACGGAGTTTCACTTGTCATTAGCCACTGCCAAACCCTAGCAATTCGGTTCTACCGATAAGGATCTCGGTCCCACCGAGATGGGGTTGCAAACTCTCTGTTTCCCTTTCGTAACTTTTCGGTCCCACCGAAAGAGCGAATCGGTCCCACCGAGATTGCAATGTAAACTCAGTGTTTCCTCTTTGTAACTTTTCGGTCTCACCGAGTTCCACTAGGTCTCACCGAAAGAGCAAATCGGTCCCACTGAGTTTGCCTGACCAACTCTCTAGTTAGCTAATTACCAAATTCGGTCTCACCGAGTTTGTGTAATCGGTCTCACCGAGATTACGTTATGCCCAAACCCTAACCGAATCGGTCCTACCGAGTTGCATGTCAGTCCCACCGAAATTCCTAACGGTCACTAGGTTTACTATTTCGGTCAGACCGAGTTTTCTGATTCGGTCCCATCGAGATTGGTAAATTGTGTGTAACGGTTGGATTTTGTGTGGAGGCTATATATACCCCTCCACCCCCTCTTCATTGAGTGAGAGAGCCATCAGAACACACACATCATTCCAACTCATTTGTTCTGAGAGAGAACCACCTACTCATGTGTTGAGATCAAGACATTCCATTCCTACCATATGAATCTTGATCTCTAGCGTTCCCAAGTTGCTTTCCACTCAAATCTTTTTTCCACCAAATCCAAATCCTATGAGAGAGAGTTGAGTGTTGGGGAGACTATCATTTGAAGCACAAGAGCAAGGAGTTCATTACCTACACACCATTTGTTACTTCTTGGAGAGTGGTGTCTCCTAGATTGGCTAGGTGTCACTTGGGAGCCTCCGACAAGATTGTGGAGTGAACCAAGGAGTTTGTAAGGGCAAGGAGATCGCCTACTTCGTGAAGATCTACCGCTAGTGAGGCAAGTCCTTCGTGGGCGATGGCCATGGTGGGATAGACAAGGTTGCTTCTTCGTGGACCCTTTGTGGGTGGTTGCTTCTTCATGGACCCTTCGTGGGTGGAGCCCTTCGTGGACTCGCGCAACCATTGCCCTTGGGTGGAGCCCTGTGTGGACTCGCGCAACCGTTACCCTTCGTGGGTTGAAGTCTCCATCAGCGTGGATGTAGGATAGCACCACCTATCCGAACCACGGGAAAAACATCCGTGTCTCCAATAGCGTTTGAATTCTCCAAACCCTTCCCTTTATATTCTTGCAAGTTGCATGCTTTACTTTCCGCTGCCAATATACTCTTTGCATGCTTGCTTGAATTGTGTGATGATTACTTGACTTGTCCTAAAATAGCTAAAATCTGCCAAGAACTAAAATTGGGAAAAGGTTAAGTTTTTATTTGGTCAAGTAGTCTAATCACCCCCCCTCTAGACATACTTCGATCCTACAAGTGGTATCAGAGCTTTGGTCTCCATTTGCTTGATCTACATAGCTTTTGGTGGTCATAGCCTTGGTTTCACAACCTAGGAGAGTATGGCGTCTAGCGAGGGAAATTATCACCGTAGAGGTCCTTAATTTGATGGTACTAATTTTGCTAGTTGGAAGCATAAAATGAAAATGCATATTCTTGGACATAACCCTGCTGTTTGGGCTATTGTGTGTGTTGGTTTGCAAGGTGACTTCTTTGATGGGAAAGAACTAAACCGTGAAGCTACCGCGGATGAGTTGAAGATGTTGCAATACAATGCTCAAGCTTGTGATATTCTCTTCAACGGATTATGCCCCAAAGAATTCAACAAAATCAGCCGCCTTGAGAATGCAAAGGAAATTTGGGACACTTTGATTGATATGCACGAAGGTACCGACTCCGTCAAGGAATCCAAGTTGGATGTGCTTCAAAGACAACTTGACAAGTTCAAGATGAAGGATGGTGAAGGTGTCGCTGAAATGTACTCTAGGCTTGCTCTCATCACAAATGAGATTGCCGGCTTAGGAAGTGAAGAGATGACCGATAGATTCATCATCAAGAAGATCCTAAGAGCCTTGGACGGAAAATATGATACCGTGTGCACATTGATCCAAATGATGCCCAATTACAAAGATCTCAAGCCAACAGAAGTGATTGGAAGAATTGTTGCTCATGAGATGTCACTTAAGGATAAAGAGGAACTTCACAACAAGTCAAGTGGTGCCTATAAAGCCTCATGTGAAGCTCCTACATCATCAAGTGAGAAACAAGACTTCAATGAAGAATTGAGCTTAATGGTGAAGAACTTCAACAAGTTCTATAAGAGTAGAAGCAAAGATAGAAGCTCCAAGTCAAGGTCCTACAATGACAAAAGATCTTCTAGTCGAGAGCGAAACTGTTACAATTGTGGAAGACCCGGACACTATTCCAATGAGTGTACGGCTCCCTACAAGAGAAGAGAAGATTCTCCAAAAAGAAGAAGCAAAGGATCACCACCAAGAGAGAGAAGGAGTAGAGATGATCGTTATGAACGAAGACACTCACGGAGAAGCAAGGATTCGGAAAGGAAGGAAAAATCATCAAGGAGCTACACAAGACGAATACATCAAGCTCATGTTGGTGAATGGGTATCTGACTCCGACTCCGACAGCCACTCCGAGAGAAGTTATCACTCCGACTCCGAAGATACTCAAGATGAAGGTGTTGCCGGTCTAGCACTTGTGTCAACCAACTCCTACGACATATTTGACTCACCAAATGAAGGAATTGGAAGATGCTTCATGGCCAAAGGTCCTAAGGTAACACACCCCGAGTATGTTGATTTTGATAGTGATGAAGATGACTTGTTAGGTGATGATTTGCTTGGTGACAACTCTAGTGATGAATACTATGATGAAAGACCAATTAATCATGCTAATCAAGATAAAACGAATGACAATGATAAGGAGAAGATTGAGGATCTAACTAAAGAACTAAAAACTCTTAAGTTAGCTCATGACACTATCTTCGAAGATCATCGAGAACTTTTAAGAGCTCATGAGAAGCTACGCTTTGAAAAGCTCAATCTTGAGCAAGAGCATGAGTTCTTAAAGGCAATAAATGATGATCTCCGCAAGAAAAGTTCTTCTTACATTGCCAAGCGTTTACTCTTATCCACTTACATGCCTCAAGTCAAGTCTAACAAGAAAGATTCTTCCTCTAGTAGTAACAATGATCATGCTAAATCCAATATTGTTGCTTCTAGTAGTTCTCCTGATTCCACTAATGATTCTCTTAGCCAAGTTACACTTGAGCAAGAAAATAGCTTATTGAAGGGAATTATAGAGAAAGGAGTGTACAAAAGCCTTGCCGGGAGTAAGCAATTCGAGGAAATTGTGCGCAAGCAAGGAATGCACCGGAAGAATCAAGGTGTTGGTTTTGTATGAAAGTTCAATGCCAATGGAGTTGAATGGGAAGAAGATCAATACCCCAAGACAAAGTTTGTCCCTCAACAAGAGAAGTATACTTCTTTCAAGGGGACACAAGCTCAAGATGATCTTCCACCACAAGACTACGAGCAAAAAGGCAAGGACAAGCTTCAAGAGGAAATTGATGCATTTGAAGAAGCTCCTAAGACCTTAGTCAAGTGGATTCCCAAGACTACCTCAAGTTCGACTTCATCAAGTACGACTACAACTCCAAGGATTCCCATCAAGATGATGTGGATCCAAAAGAAGAAGAACTAGAGAGTTCTTCAGGGTGACTCCGCCAACATACTTCACTCTTATCATTTTGGCAAGAACAAGTGCAATCAACTTTCACATCTTGCACTAGTTCAAGGAGTCACTAACCCTCTTGTTGGTAAGACAAGGGACAAGGTAACCTAAAGTTTTCATGGACATCATCTCTCGTGTGCATCACTCTATGTCTATGGATATCCTTGTTTGTTCCTTGTGGGACTAACCCATGTAGGTATTGAAAGTGCAATTCACTCAAATGGATAGCTCCAAGAGATCTACATCAACATTGAGCATCCACATCTTCAATATCTACATGAAGTCATCATCGACAAAACCCAAGGTTAGTTCATCCCTCTTAGGGGGGATATCACATCTAGGGGGAGCTTTACTCTAAGACTTGAGCTAAAGCAACTCTAAAGATGTGAACACAACAATGCTTTATGTAAAAGTGGTAACCCCACTTGAGCTTAAATGATGAGTATGACCTACGATCAAGTGTTCTCACTTGACTCCTAAGTCAATATACTCATATATAGATGACCTAGTCATCGCAAATTGCTTGATAGATGCTAGAATTGGTTGTGCATGCTTTGCCACATATTTCATTTGCTATCTTATTGTGTGAGCATGCTGATTGCATATTTTACTCATTCAAGGACATCCACTTGTTGCTTTGATTGTTCGGCTTTATCTTCTTTTGCCAAGTGGATGGACAAGAATGCCTAAAAACCTCCTCTAGCTATCTATGCTTTTCTCGTCTCAAACTTTATTCATGCTGCATCACAAAATTTGATCAAGTCAGATTCGAACCACTCTGTGTGAGGAGTGCTCGGAGTCCCCGATTCGCCATAGACTTAAACTTCCAAAACCTCTTTATGATTCTCGGTCTGACCGATACTCCACTTTCGGTCCTACCGAGATCATTAAGTTGATCTAAGTTTTCAATCTCGGTGCAACCGATTTGAACCTTTCGGTCTCACCGAGTTTCAGTAACTGCACACAGTTATGAATCTCGGTGCCACCGAGTTGTTCCACTCGGTCACACCGACAGGGTCGGGCTATATATAGTCACGGGCAGAATTTTGGAAATTTCTCCGAAACCTCTTCGCCCGCGCATAGCTCACTCTGCCTCCTGGGTCTCCGGATCGTCCTCCTCGCCGCCAGCAGCCTCAAGTCGCTGGTCTCCGCCGCCGTCAACGGATTTCTGCCCCGCCGTTGCCGCCGTAGCAAGTCCACGCCAAACTAGGGTATGGACTTGATCTTTGTGCTATTCCTCAATCTGATTCCTAGCACATTGTGATCATCATGATTCTTGCCACGATTGAAACACTTCTATCCAGTCAAAACGCTCGTAGATTAGGTTTAATTCGAAAAATTCTAGGTTTAGGTTTCCGCCGAAACCATCTCGGACCCACCAAGTTGAAAAACTCGGTCCCACCGATTTGGCTTATGCCATTGCACAAGTGAGACTCGGTCTGACCGAGAATTACTATCGGTGTGACCGATTTTTGAATTCAGTGAAACCCTAGCAGTCTCGGTGCCACCGAACTGTGACTCGGTCCTACCGAGTTCACTAGTTTAGGTTCCAAAACTGCTTCGGTATCACCGAGTTTGAAAATCGGTAGATCCGAGATGATTTCAGTGGGAAACTAAAACTAAGTTTTTGGATCATTCTTTTTGCAAAAATCTCTGCATTTTGTGATGCTCATCCACTCTATCTCTTCTATAATCTATTCACAGGGTTAGCAGTCAGTTTACAGCATGTCAGACCAGAGTGACAGCCAGAACCCCTCAGAGCAGCAAGTTGTGATGAGTGAGGGCACTAGCCCCTCAAGTTCTTCTGATGATGGTAATAGGAGCACCCCCAGCAATCTGCCTAAGGCTGCCACACGTTAAAGGAAGAAGAGAACGTCTGATTCTGAAGATGAGGACTATGTGGCAGAGGAAGAGGCCACCTCCAAGAGAGTTGAGCCAGCTCAAGGCTCAAAGCCAGGCCTGAAAATCAAGAGGCCAGCAGGCAGGCAACCCATGTCAAAGGCTAGAGCTTCAACTAAGAAGCCTCACCTGCTCCCATTGAGCCCATTGCTGCTGAGAGCAAGAAAAGGAAAGAGAGGGTGAAGAAGACTGTAGCCAAAGTGCTTGGGAGAGCCTCCATCATGGTAGAAGAGGAGGAGGAAGAAGAGGCAGCTGCACCAGCGCCCAAGGCACCCAAACTTATGGGAGATGCCATAAGGTCAGGGGGAGCTGCATCCAAGCCCAAGGAAGCACCTAAGGCTGCATCTAAGCCAAAGCCCAAGAGGAACACACGGAGCATTCCTGCAGCTGAGAAGAACAAGGCCCCAGTGCTTGAGACTGTTGCTGAGGATGAGGAAGAGAATGTCCTTCGGAAGCTCAAGCCCAAGATCCCAGACCACAACGATGCTCATCCTGTGGCTGAGGATATGAAGCTCAGGAGAGACTCAGGGCTCAGGAAATGGAGAGAAGCAGATCCATATGCTTCTAGGAGAAGGACTACCGTGGATTACAGATTTCACACCAAGGAGCAACAAGATTTCTATGAGACTGTTTTGCTTGACAAGAAGCCAATCGTTTGTGACATGAGATGGGTTGACTGGACATATATCAAGGAGAATGAGGAGCACTATCCTGGAGTATTTGACAGCTTTAGTGCTTGTGGAGTAGCTGACTTTGTTGGGCAGAAGCTCACAAAGTGGAATGAGGAACTTATCATGCAGTTCTACTCCACGACACACTTTTATCCAGATGGGAGGATTACATGGATGTCAGAGGGTACAAGGTACCAATCTACAGTGGCTGAGTGGGCACAGATCATCAATGCCCCAGAAGAGCAAGATGAGGACTTGGATATCTATGCCAAGAAGAAGATGGACCATAACTCCATGTCAAATATGTACAAGGAAATTCCCAATGAAGCTCTTGACACATTCAAGTTTGGCTCAGTGCATTATCTGCTCTCAGGATTGCCTACGATCAACTGGATCCTTAGGCACACCCTTCTGCCCAAATCTGGAGATCACAAGATGATCAGAGGTCACGCGATCAATTTTCTTCATGTTTTTGACGTGCCTCAAAAATTCAAAGTTATGAGCCTTATAGTGGAAACGATCAAAAGAACTGCGGCAGATCAGAAGAGGAGCTGTGGATATGCCCCTCAGATTCAGGAGCTCATCAACTCCAAGATGGGCATGGGCGTATATTTGTTGGATAAGGAACACCTGCCCATCCGTCTAGATTTCGAGGACAATGAAGTTGTTATGACTGAGAACGAGCCATCGTCTGCACAAGCATTTGCAAATAAGGAGAAGGCGAAGAAGGAAAAAGCTGCCAGGATGCCTACTCAAGAGGAGGCATCTGACTATTTCTTGAAGACCAAGCAAGAGCAGCTCAGTTACTTGATTGCATCCACACTGAGAATTGAGCAAAGTTTGGCAAACCTCACTAAAAATCAGCAGAGAAAAGAGAGGATCATGGAACAGAAGTTCTATGACTTGGATGTCAAGGTAACAGAAGTACAGTCTGCAGTGGAGCAGCTCCAGGAGGACATGAATGAGAGGAGAGGCAGGACCACGACTCAAGAATTTTCTAGAGTGCCACGAGGTCCGAGGTCGTCTGCACTGCCAGTTGCTGACACCAGAGCCACTACTTCAGCACCAGCTACGGCCTCAGCTCCAGCGTCTACCTCAGCTCAAACTCCAGCGACTACTTCAACATCTACAGAAGCCTTCGCCCTTGGAGTGATCCGGACTCCACCACCACCTGAAGATCAAGCCTGAGCGTCGATTTAGCACTATGCATTTTCTAGGAACTTTTTGGTAACTTGTTGCCAAAGGGGGAGAAGATGTATAGATCATAGGCTTCAAGAGAGAGTGTTGCTTTTCTCTCTTGCTTTATTTGGTGGTTTTTCGAACCTTTTCTGCTTTTGAGTGCTTGATACTACGTCCTTATGCTTGTGAGACATTGATGATCATGTGTTTGATCATAAGCTACACTTAATATTTGCTTAATGCTTGCTTAAATATTATCATTCTATCTATCGCTTGTGATCATTCACTATTCTTGGTGATGAGTGCATGTATTTCAATCTTATCATTTTGAGCGCTCCACCAAGATGTATGTGACATGGAAGAGTAACCCATGACTCTAACTCTTTGTGCATTTGCAGTCCAAAGCAAATTTTAAATATGCACAAATTTAGGGGGAGCTCTTACTTATCACATACTTCTCAAAGCGACGATATATTTCATGCTTATTATGTTTTGTCGAAGCTTTGATCTATATGTTGTCATCAATTACCAAAAAGGGGGAGATTGAAAGTGCAACTATCCCTAGGTGGTTTTGGTAATTCATAACAACATATAGCTCATTGAGCTAATACTATTCCAAGATAATTATTTCAGGAAAGCTCAATGATTGGCATGGCATGGATGTGAAAGTGGAACCCTCAAAATGCTAAGGAAAATGGATTGGCCCAAGCTCAAAAGCTCAAGACTCTTCATTTTATATTTTAGTGATCCAAGATCACATTGAGTCCATAGGAAAAGCCAATACTATTAAGGAGGGATGAGGTGTTGCTTAATGAGCCTCTTGCTTCATGTGCTTAGTGATATGCTCCAAAAACCCTCAACTACTTTCCCATATCCACATATGACCTAAACTCTAAGCCAAACTCGGTCCTACCGATTCTTCCTATACGGCGCCACGGAGTTTCACTTGTCATTAGCCATTGCCAAACCCTAGCAATTCGGTTCTACCGATAAGGATCTCGGTCCCACCGAGATGGGGTTGCAAACTCTCTGTTTCCCTTTCGTAACTTTTCGGTCCCACCGAAAGAGCGAATCGGTCCCACTGAGATTGCAATGTAAACTCAGTGTTTCCCCTTTGTAACTTTTCGGTCTCACCGAGTTCCACTCGGTCTCACCGAAAGAGCAAATCGGTCCCACCGAGTTTGCCTGACCAACTCTCTGGTTAGCTAATTACCAAATTCGGTCTCACCGAGTTTGTGTAATCGGTCTCACCGAGATTACGTTATGCCCAAACCCTAACCGAATCGGTCCTACCGAGTTGCATGTCAGTCCCACCGAAATTCCTAACGGTCACTAGGTTTACTATTTCGATCAGACCGAGTTTTCTGATTCGGTCCCACCGAGATTGGTAAATTGTGTGTAACGGTTGGATTTTGTGTGGAGGCTATATATACCCCTCCACCCCCTCTTCATTGAGTGAGAGAGCCATCAGAACACACACATCATTCCAACTCATTTGTTCTGAGAGAGAACCACCTACTCATGTGTTGAGATCAAGACATTCCATTCCTACCATATGAATCTTGATCTCTAGCGTTCCCAAGTTGCTTTCCACTCAAATCTTTTTTCCACCAAATCCAAATCCTATGAGAGAGAGTTGAGTGTTGGGGAGACTATCATTTGAAGCACAAGAGCAAGGAGTTCATTACCTACACACCATTTGTTACTTCTTGGAGAGTGGTGTCTCCTAGATTGGCTAGGTGTCACTTGGGAGCCTCTGACAAGATTGTGGAGTGAACCAAGGAGTTTGTAAGGGCAAGGAGATCGCCTACTTCGTGAAGATCTACCGCTAGTGAGGCAAGTCCTTCGTGGCGATGGCCATGGTGGGATAGACAAGGTTGCTTCTTCGTGGACCCTTTGTGGGTGGTTACTTCTTCGTGGACCCTTCGTGGACTCGCGCAACCGTTGCCCTTGGGTGGAGCCCTGTGTGGACTCGCGCAACCGTTACCCTTCGTGGGTTGAAGTCTCCATCAACGTGGATGTAGGATAGCACCACCTATCCGAACCACGGGAAAAACATCCGTGTCTCCAATAGCGTTTGAATTCTCCAAACCCTTCCCTTTATATTCTTGCAAGTTGCATGCTTTACTTTCCGCTGCCAATATACTCTTTGCATGCTTGCTTGAATTGTGTGATGATTACTTGACTTGTCCTAAAATAGCTAAAATCTGCCAAGAACTAAAATTGGGAAAAGGTTAAGTTTTTATTTGGTCAAGTAGTCTAATCACCCCCCTCTAGACATACTTCGATCCTACACCATTTCAAGGGTTATCAGGTTGACCATATAGACCGGCAAAAAAATGAAGCGGCGGACGCTTTAAGTCGTTTAGGCTCTCAACGTAAACCAGTGCCGCCAAATGTCTTCTTGGATGTGCTACATAATCCATCCATCAAGATACCTACAGATGAGGATTTGGCTGTTCCTGACCCGGAGGCTCAATTGGTGGTGGCTCTTCACGTTATCCCGGATTGGATAGTCCCATACATGGCTTACATGAACCGGGGCGAGTTACCAGACGATGAAACTTTGGCCCGGCAGATAATACGTCAATCCAAGTCAATGACCATTATCAATGGGGAGTTGCATCATTGCAGCGTAACGGGGGTGTTTCAGCGTTGTGTGTCTCCTCAAGAGGGCTGTGAGATTTTGTGCGAGATCCATGAAGGAGATTGTGGTCACCACGCCGGTTAAGTATCCTTGGTAGCTAAGGCCTTTTGTCACTGTTTCTATTGGTTGACGACTCGTGCTGATGCTGAGGATTTGGTAAAGAGGTGTGACGGTTGTCAGAAGTTTGCACGCCGCGCTCATGTTCCGGCTCAAGAATTAAGGATGATTCCAATCACTTGGCCGTTTGCAACTTGGGGGCTGGATATGGTTGGACCCTTTAAGAGGTCCAAGGACAAGAAGACCCACCTGCTGGTGGAGGTTGATAAGTTTACTAACTGGGTAGAGGAAGAGCCAGTCAGTAAGTGTGATGCGGCCATGGCGGTTCCTCCGCATCAGGCCCCACTTCGGCCTGTGGCTGAAGACCTTCAATGTTAAACCGAAGGTGGTGGTCGGCCAGCAAGCAGAGTGCGGAGGCGCCATGGTGGGCAAAATGCCTAACATCACCTGGCCCGAAGGCTCCTATGTGGAGACCATAAAGGGGTGGCAATCGGGGTGGTTCTACATCACCGAGCCGCGCGACACCAACTGGGTGGCGACCCCCGAATTTCGATCCGGAATCCCCACACGGCTCACCTCCTGGAAAGAGAAGGGCCTGTCCTGGGGTTCCCATTTAGAGCTGACCGGACTCCACACCTGCATCAAGAACATGATGAGCAAGAAAATCAAGCTCGTCAACGTGGTCCAGGTCATGCTCTTCTGCCGGATCCTCCCGTGTCAACGACGGGTATTCAATTTGTGGGAGTTCGACCCGGCCAAGCACCAGATGCTGTGAGAGCTCTTCGACACGATGCACAAGGACGTCTAGAAGGTGCTGTTCAAGGGCGCCGAGGTACCTCCTCCCCTTACCGAAGACTGTGGACTCAGTTCAAAGTGCCATGCCAATCTAGTAAGTTTTTATATCTGGCAGGATATTTATTTGCCCCAGTTTAATGATGTGTGGGATCTAAGCTTCCATGCCATTAACAGGACTGGGTAGAGGCAGCGGAGCAGATCGATTGCCCAGCCCCCCTGCCTGAAGATCCTGCAGATGCTCTCCTAACGTAGATGCTGGTTCCGGCGCCTTATGAGGTGCCGGTGAAGAAGGCCACGAAGAAGGCCACGGGGACCCGAAAGGGTCTCTGGTGCAAGGTTATATCGGACTCATCGTCCGATAACTCCGAAGCGCCCTCCTCCCACGAAAACGAGGAGGAGGAAGAGGAAAGTCCCCCCCCCCCTAGCCGGGGAGACAAGAAAAGGAAGGCCGCCCCAACCGGGGAGGCCGAAGGGTCCAAGAAAGGAAGGACCCTCTTTCCGGGCTGCTCCACGGCAGCCGCCCACATCAACGACGAGTGGTTACCCAGGGACAAGCCCCTGGCGAAGTCGTAAGTATCCGGATACCGTAGTAATTCATGGTATGTTTTATTGCACTGCTTCAACTTACACCGAATATGATTATGCAGTCCGTCCCGAGCCCGTATCGACGTATCTTCGTCGGATAGTTCTTTGGACTCGTCGGATATGAATAGCGATTCACTTCCGACCGCCTCCACCCCTTGCCCTACGGATAACATCGAGGTGTTGTCTCAAAAGGCACCGAGCCGAGGGGGGGTAGTCCTGGGGGCGCCTCGGGGCGACCTTCCGGACCCTGGGCGCAAAGGGAGCAAGATTCCCACGGGCTCCAAGTTCGGCCCCAGCCGAACACTGCGCCGGAACCTTCGGTGGTTCCAGACTCCGGCAGGCAACCTCCCGTTAAGGGGGGCAAGCCGCCCGTGCCGGTGGCCTCTGTCCATCCAGAGGCACCAGACAACTTGCTGGAAGCACTTCACGGCGCTTCCATCGACGAAGAGCACCGCACTATCATGAGTGCGGTGATCGAGAAAGTTCAGTCCGCCAAAAATGGACTAACCGAAGCTTGTGCCAGCCTCCTAACAGGCTTTCAGGTAAGCAATCAAAATATAGGGAAAATATTACCGCATAGACAGTAGCCCCTGATGCTCTGTTTGGCGTTCGCGAAGAAAGGCCGAATAGAGGATCAAATAATGACTCAGGAGTCTAATCAGAATATGTCTATGTGCATATGTAGGCTTCACTGCTGGCCACTGCCGCACGTACTGTGGAGGTCGCTGCACTGAAGCAGGACCTTGAGCAGTCCAAGGACGAGCTCGGCCTTACCAAGAGGCAGCTCGAGGAGAGCAAAGGTAAGCAATACCTTGTCTATATATTAAAAAGAAATTTGGTTGTAAAATAATAGGATCATCATGAATTTGCCAGGGGCCACAACCGAGGTGGCGACCCTAAAGAAGGCGCTATCCGAGGCTGAAGACAAAGCGGCCAAGGAGCGCATTGAACGGGAAAAACAAGAAGCCCGGGTAGGCAAGGTGCAGCAAGAGCTCGAAGCTCTCGCCAAAAAACACGAGTCCTTGGAGCTTGACTCTAAGACGCGAGAGTCCGAGCTTGTAAAGGCGCTCGAAAGCGCACAGAGCGCCAAGGCTGAAGCCCACAAGGCCCTCCAAGAGATTGATGCGGTGAAGAAGATAGCAGCGGATAAGGCATTCATTATGTAAAGCAAGCATGTGAAGGAAACTTTCCTTTTACTTACCCTAGTTCGGAGCTCTCTAGGAGCGTTCGCAGATCTTCCCCGCAGTGTGCTGGATGCCACGGAGTTTTACCGAGCTGAGGAGGGGAGCTCAATGGAAAAGTTGTTCTGGTCTCAATATACTGGGACCGAACACCCAATGCCCTTGGGCGACTAGCTGAAGCAACTGGTCGAGCTTCACAAGGCGGCCGAGCAGGCCATGAAGGGTCTTATAGTCCGGATGTGGCCTGGCGATCCCCTGCCTAGAAGCTACTTCGGTTTGGTGAGGCGGCTTGTGGATGCCTGCCCACGGCTTGATGTCATAAAGCGGTCCGTCTGCATCGAGGGTGCGCGTAGGGCTTTTGCCCGGGCGAAGGTGCACTGGGTGAAGCTGGACGCCGTAAAGCTGGTGAAGGAGGGGCCGTCGGAGGGCAAGGAGCATCGCTGCCCCGAAATGTATTATGACAGTGTCCTGAAGGGTGCCCGCCTTGTGGCGGAGGAATGTGCTAAAGATGTAATTTTTGAATGAACATGCTCATGTGATCCTGTAATGTGAAACGAGTTCATTTGCGCTATGCAACGCCTTTTGAATTTAAAATATTACCTTCTGTGCGGCTGTTTATAAAATCTGAGAGTTGGCCAGTCGTCGGCTTCTGCCCCCATGTAGCTAGTACTGGGGTGTTTGGGATAAACCTGAACACTCTTTATCCCAATTTTGGGTCCTTCGAGGGAGGTATTCAGCACAACGAACCAGGCAATCAGACTATAAGGCTTTATCACTCTGACTTAGCCATAGAAGTCTACAATTTTAAATTTTGGCGAAGCCCCTAGTATTCAGAAGGCCGAATTTGGGGCGCTATATACGCCTAAGTCGGGCAAGGCCGACTCCTCGCCTAAAGTGGAAAAAGTCTTTAAGGACTTGAGACCTCTCGAACAGTGACTAGCTCTCGCCTTATCATGACGATCAGTTTTCGGCTTTCTCTACTGAGGTGCTTGTCCGGAAGAACTAGGACACAATCGCAGTAGGTCTCCCAGTGCTACCTTAGCCGATATAGCGGAACGTAAGGTACCAAAACATGGGAGCCGGGTAAACCCAACTATTGACCCAAGACATGATTTAGAGCTGATGCATATAATGCTATAAGTTCGGGGTGCCGCACTGTCGAAAGTGTTCGGACTTCTCACGCCGTATTATGGGGTAAACGAAAGCCCCTGGCGTACTGACCATACCAGAATGTACGAGTGCAAGTTGTCGTAAATGAACATATAAGAAAAAAGAGATGGATAATGCAATAATAGAGTGAATGCTATGCATTGTTATTTAAATAATACGTCGAAGCGTACTGGTACAAGTAATGCAATAAGCAAAAAATAGGACTATTTGACATGTCCTGCCCAAGGGCAAGCTGCGTATGGGTAGTAAGAAGCGGGTATATCGTTTGTTATTAGAGACCACCTGGGGGTTCCCTTGTACGTCTTAGCTTCTTGCCTCCTTGGTTGTTCCTTCCCGTAATGTGTCTGGCAATCGTACTGCCGGAAAGGGCTTCCAGAGAGTAGGGTCCTGAAAGAGAAAAAATGATAAAGGTATGCAGCCCCTAGGGCGGTTAAGCCACATTGCGGGACGTGCCCTGATCGTGCCCCCGCCTATGCCCATGGTATTTTCAGTGCGTAATTATGTACACGTGGCACGTATTTCGTCGCTTAACTGGGACTAGGATGGGGGCCGAATTGATAGGCGAGCTCTGAACGTGCCAGGCGATCCTATTGCAGGTTACTCCGGACTCGCTTGACGGTGTCCGAGGGCTGTATCGCCGAATTGGCGGTTTGCCTTAAAAGGCTGCTTTGTGCTTCTGCTGCAAGGGCCGCAGTGCGCTCTTAGCGTTCTGTGTTTCCATTGCCTGTTATGACCCCCTAGGTCCTGGTATCTTGAGCTTGAAGTATGCGTAATGCGGTACCGCATTGAATTTTGCAAATGCGGTTCGCCCGAGCAGTGCGTGATAGCCACTGTGGAACGGGACGATATCGAAGATTAACTCCTCACTTCGGAAGTTGTCCAGAGATCCGAAGACCACTTCCAGTGTGATTGAGCCCATGCAACGAGCCTCTACGCCTGGGATGACGCCCTTAAAGGTGGTTTTGGTGGGTATGATCCTCGAGGGATCTATACCCATTTTGCGCACTATATCCTGATAGAGCAGGTTCAGGCCGCCGCCGCCGTCCATAAGGACTCGAGTGAGGTGAAATCCGTCGATGATGGGGTCTAGGACCAATGTGGCGGATCTGCCATGAGGGATACTAGTGGGGTGGTCCCTGCGATCGAAGGTTATCGGACAAGAGGACCATGGGTTGAACTTTGGGGCGACGGGCTCTATCGCATAGACGTCCCTTAGTGCACGCTTCCGTTCCCTTTTGGGAATGTGGGTTGCGTATATCATGTTCACCGTCTTCACTTGTGGGGGGAACCTCTTCTGTCCTCCCGTGTTCGGTGGCCGGGGCTCCTCCTCGTCATCACTATGCAGCCCCTTGTCCTTGTTTGTGACATTCAACTTGCCGGCCTGCTTGAACACCCAGCATTCTCTGTTGGTGTGATTGGCTGGCTTATCGGGGGTGCCGTGGATTTGACATGAGCGATCAAGTATGCGATCCAAACTGGATGAGCCCGGAGTACTTCTTTTGAATGGATTTTTCTGCTGACCGGATCTAGAGCCTCTGAATCCGGCATTGACTGCCGTATCATCAGTGTTATCGCCGTTGTTGCGGCGCTTTTGTCTGTTGCGACGTGGTCTGCCGTTGGCATCTTTAGTATCCGAAGTGCCCGGATTCCTTGATGTGTTGTTGCTGCGAGCCAGCCAGCTATCCTCGCCCGCACAAAAGCGGATCATGAGTGTCGTGAGGGCTGCCATAGACTTCGGCTTCTCCTGGCCGAGGTGCCGGGCGAGCCACTCGTCACGGATGTTATGCTTGAATGCCGCTAAGGCCTCTACCTCCGGACAGTCAACAATTTGGTTTTTCTTAGTTAGGAACAGTGTCCAGAATTTCCTGGCTGATTCCCCTGGCTGCTGAGTTGTATGGCTCAAGTCATCAGCATCTGGTGGTCGCACATAAGTCCCTGGAAGTTGTCAAGGAATGCATCTTCCAAATCCTCCCAACTGTCGATGGAGTCTGCTGGCCAGCTATTCAGCCAATGCCGAGCTGGTCCTTTGAGTTTTAGTGGGAGGTACTTGATGGCATGCAGATCATCACCGCGAGCCATGTGGATGTGGAGGAGGAAATCCTCAATCCATACAGCGGGATCTGTTGTACCATCATACGATTCGATATTTACGGGTTTAAAACCCTCCGGGAATTCGTGATCCATAACTTCATTCGTGAAGCATAGGGGGTGTGCAGCGCCTCTGTGCCGGGCTATATCACGACGCAGTTCATATGAGTCTTGTCTGCTATATTTGGCCCGACCGGATTTACTTTTAGTGTATCTGGCGGGACGGTCATCGTCCCGTGTTGGCGCGCGTCCCCGTGACTCGTATATCGACCTCTCATGTTTTGCCCTGCTTTCCAATATGTCTCGTAGGTCCCGCGTGTTGCCCGGGCCTTGGTATTTTTGTTTAGTGGCGGCGGGGTGAACTTCAGGCTGAAACGCCTCTCTAGCTTGGCCACGAGGTGGCCGGTCAGCCGCATCGTACACTGGTGATGTAGGTTTCAATGCTTCCTCCTCGAGGTGAGGTAGCAACCTACACTTTGGGTAACTCTTGGAGGGGCGCTCGAGTTCGTATTCCTCAGACGCAAGGACTTCGGTCCATCTGTCTGCTAGCAAATCTTGATCAGCTCGAAGCTGTTGTTGCTTTTTCTTCAAGCTATTTGCTGTGGCCATAAGCCGGCGCTTGAAGCGCTCCTGCTCGCCGGGATCCTCAGGCACGATAGTTTATTCATCTCCAAGGCTGACCTCGTCTTCGGAGAGAGGCATGTAATTGTCCTCCTCCGATTCTCCATCTGCTGCCCTCTCTGGAGGGCTAGCTTGTTCACCCTCCCGCTCTAAATCGTGCTGGAGGGGATTGTTGTCGTCTTCGGCACTATCCGGAGTGTTATTGTCTCTTGTGCCGGTATCACTACTTTTGCTACGGCGGGACTTAGAGCGGCGCCTCTGACGTCGATGCTTGGGTTGCTTCTTGGAGGGGTCATCCTCCGCTGTCTCGTGGCCATTGCCTTCTTTGGGGGTGTCCACCATATATATATATATATATATCATATGATGAGGTGGCAGTCCAGCGCCCTGTGGGCGGTGGTTCCTGTTCGTCTCCTGCATCGTCGTCCATACCGTCGATGTCTTCGGAGTCGAAGTCGAGCATGTCGGTTAAATAGTCGACAGTGGCTACTAAGTGGGTGGTGGGTGGGGAGCGAATTTCTTCATCGTCCATATCCCATTCTGGCCGGACATAGTTCGGCCAAGGTTCTCCTGACAAGGAGAGAGAACTTAATGAATTTAGCACGTCGCCGAAAGGTGAGTGCTGAAAGATATCCGCTGAGGTGAACTCCATGATCGGCGCCTAATCGGATTCGATAGGCATGGACGCAGGTGGCTCGGAGTCCGTGGCCAGAGACAAATCCAGTAGTTCGGCAACACGGCTCTCGTAAGGGGTGAAGTCAGTATCTGGCTCTATTGCCACTGAAAGTGCGGCCTCCATGGCGGGGTCTATCCCCCCATCCCCGGACAGTGCAATTTGTTCCGGATTGAGGGCCGAAGTAGTTGCAGGTGTAATCTCCCGAACACTGTCCGACGGCAGAGTTACGTCATGCTCGTCGTGATTGTGCGGCGCACGTGACAAGGGCTCGAATCCGTCGAAGATCAAGTCTCCACGGATGTCGGCAATGTAGCTTAAGTTTCCGAACCTGACTTGATGGCCAGCGGCGTAGCTCTCGATCTGCTCCAGATGGCCAAGCAAGTTGGCCCGCAGTGCGAAGCCGCCGAATACGAAGATCTATCCGGGGAGGAAAACCTCACCCTGGACCGCATCGTTACTGATGATCGAAGGAGCCATGAAGCCTTACGGTGACGGCACAGTGGAACTCTCAATGAAAGCACCAATGTCGGTGTCAAAACCGGCGGATCTTGGGTAGGGGGTCCCGAACTGTGCGTCTAAGGCGGATGGTAACATGAGGCAGGGGACACGATGTTTACCTAGGTTCGGGCCCTCCCGATGGAGGTAATACCCCACGTCCTTCTTGATTGATCTTGATGATATGAGTATTACAAGAGTTGATCTACCACGAGATCGTAGAGGCTAAACCCTAGAAGCTAGCCTATGGTATGATTGTTGTTGTCCTACGGACTAAACCCTCCAGTTTATATAGACACCGGAGGGGGCTAGGGTTACACAGAGTCGGTTACAAGGGAGGAGATCTACATATCCGTATTGCCAAGCTTGCCTTCCATGCCAAGGAGAGTCCCATCCAGACACGGGACGAAGTATTCAATCTTGTATCTTCATAGTCCAACAGTTCGGCCAAAGGATATAGTCCGACTGTCCGGAGACCCCCTAATCCAGGACTCCCTTAATAAGCGACAGGTGTGGAAATCGAGGAGCCCAAAAAATGGATATGCAGTAAAGTTGTTGCCTCGATTGTTGGAGGATCATTAATGAAGGGTATCTTCGATTTTAATAAACAGCTGACGTCATGGCAGTTTATCATGATCCTGGAAGATGATGTCATGGTGGTTTATGAGACTTATGTGAAGGTGCTGAAGAAGAAATTTTCCGAAGTATTGAAGATTGACATGAACCAGTTCAAGTCAATCTGGGGCCTAATGTTGGGGATATTACTACTGGGCATAAACCGGCTAGGAAAGGAATGGGTTATCCCCATAATGAGTTATTATATTTGAAGCCCATGAATACAAAGACGGTGGCGCTTTATGAAGGCCCAGGGCCCAAAGGCGGATTAAGGCCTATAGAAATAGACCGACATTGATATGTAAACTTGTGATGTAAGATAGAAAGAGTAGAGACCAAGCCGGACATGTTTATGAGCCGGCCTCAGGATTCTGTAAACCGACGGGCGTCAACCTCTGTATATAAAGGGACGACCCGACGGCGGTTTAGGGACAACAAACAATAGCTCGGGAGCCAGGAAAAGCGGATTCGCTCCCTGGTAGTCACGTACTTGCTGATACACATCATTGATAATGTCCAAGGACTATCTTTATTCATAAACACATAGGAAATATCATCATACATGATTGCCTCTAGGGCATATCTCCAATAGTCTCCCACTTGCACCAGATTCAATCAAATAGACATAGAATGCCCATAGCTCTAATGTGCCCTCTTGCTTGGATTGTGGAAGCGGTTTAGTCAATGGATCTGCAACATTTGCGCCCGTGTGAATTTTGCATAACTCAACATCACCATTCTTTACAATCTATCATATCAGGTGATATTTCCGATCTATGTGTCTGGTCTTGTGGTGATCCCTTGGCTCCTTGGCTTGTGCGATGGCACCAAAATTATCACAATAAAGGTCCAACGGTTTTACCGAGGCTGGGAAAATACCAAGATCATCCAGAAAGTTCCGGATCCAAACACCTTCCTTTGCAGCTTCACAAGCCGCAATGTATTCAGCTTCTGTGGTAGAATCGGCCACCGTATCTTGCTTGGAACTCATCCAGCTCACTGCTCCTCCGTTCATGACATACACGAATCCGGACTGTGATCGACAATCATCTCTGTCGGTTTGGAAACTAGCATCGGCGTAACCTCTTACGACGAGCTCTTCCTCACCTCCATAAACAAGGAACATCTCTTTAGTCCCTTTCAGGTACTTCAAAATAGTCTTTATCGCTGCCCAGTGACTCTCACCTGGGTTGGCCTGGTATCTACTTGTTAGGCTTATTGCAAAAGCAACATTAGGCCGTGTACATATCATGGCACACATGATGGATCCAATTGCTGAGGCTTACGGAATCCGACTCATCCTGCTTCACTCATCAGATGTCGAAGGACTCAGAGTCTCACTTAGCCTTATACCATGTGAGACAGGCAAGAACCCTTTCTTGGCCTCACTCATTTTGAACCGCTTCAACACTTTATCTATGTACGTGCTTTGGCTCAAGCCGAGCATCCTCCTTGATCTATCTCTATAGATCTTGATGCCTAAAATGTAAAATACCTCACCAATGTCCTTCATTGAAAACTTGCCATTCAATGATTCCTAGACCGAGTTCAGCATCAAAACATCATTTACAATCAGTAGTATGTCATCCACATACAAGATCAAAAACACAAACGAGCTCCCACTTAACTGCTTGTATAAACAAGCATCCTCATCGCTTTTGATGAAACCGAGACTAGTGACAACCTCATCAAAATGAATGTTCCAACTCTGAGATGCTTGCCTTAACCCATAAATGGATCTCTTGAGCTTGCATACGTTACTAGTGCTAGTAGGATCGAAAAAACCCTCGGGCTATATCATATAGACGTCCTCGGTTAAATTTTCATGAAGGAAAGCAGTTTTGACATCCATCCGCCATATATCGTAACCGAAATATGCAACTATAGCTAGTACAATCCTCACCGACTTTAGCTTCGCCACCGGCGAGTAGGTCTCATCGTAGTCAATTCCTTGAACTTGTCCATATCCTTTAGCGACAAGCTGAGGTTTGTGGATATGAACATTTCCATCCACATCGGTTTTCTTCTTAAAGACCCATTTGGAGCCAATGGCCTTCACGCCAGGCGACGGATCAACCAAGTCCCAGACTTGATTTTCATCCATGGATTTTAACTCAGATCTCATGTCCTCCAGCCATCCCTCGGAATCTGAGATCACCATTGCGTCCACATACGTGTCTGGATCGTCACTCTCTAGTAACAATACATCACGCACTCTGCGCAATCTTTCCGACCTCCGTGGTTCCGGTGCCGCTTCCACTACGGGTTCCCTGACAGACTCCGGTATGATCTCATCACTTGTCGAGCCGTCCCCGAGTGGTACTCAAATTTCTTCGAGTCGGACTGTCCTCCCACTGGCCTCCCGACCGAGAAACTCTTTCTCAAGGAAAATCCCATTCTGAGCAACAAATAGTTTGTTCTCTTC
This sequence comes from Triticum dicoccoides, assembly GCF_002162155.2. NCBI lineage: Eukaryota > Viridiplantae > Streptophyta > Magnoliopsida > Poales > Poaceae > Triticum > Triticum dicoccoides. Next base: position 155,041,328 of record NC_041388.1, read on the forward strand.
CCAGTTGTAGAAGCTATATCCCAAGGTTTCCCTCGAATATCCCACAAATATGCATTTATCCGACTTGGGTGTAAGCTTGTCTGACATAAGTCGCTTGACAAATGCTTCACAACCCCAAATCTTTAGAAAAGACAAACTGGGACTCTTCTCGGTCCACATCTCATGTGGTGTCTTATCTACAGATTTTGATGGTACCCTGTTAAGTGTGAAAGCTGCAGTTTCTAGAGCATATCCCCAGAATGACAAGGGTAAATCCGATTTGCTCATCATTAACCGGACTATGTGCAACAAGGTCATATTCCTTCGTTCCGACATGCCATTTCTCTGTGGCGTACCCGAGGGTGTGAGATGAGGTACTATACCTCGGCTTTTCAGATGATCATCAAACTCCTGGCTCATGTACTCACCTCCATGATCTGATCATAGAAATTTTATAGTCTTGCCGAGCTGATTCTCAACCTCGTTCTCAAACTCCTTGAACTTTTCAACAGTTTCCGACTTGTGCCTCATCAAATAGATATATCCATATCTACTCAAGTCGCCGGTAAAAGTCACGAAGTACTGATAGCCACCTCTAGCAGTTGTGCTCATTGGACCACACACATCACTATGTATAAGTTCCAATAGCTCGGAAGCCCTCTCGTAACTCTTTGTGAAAGGAGACTTAGTCATCTTGCCGAGCAAGCATGATTCGCATGTCTCGAATGAATCAAAGTTAGACGAAGTTAGGATCCCATCATCATGGAGCTTCTTCATGTGTTTCAGACTAATGTGTCCAAGCCGGCAATGCCCGAAGTATGTCAGGTTTATCTTATTAAGCTTATGCCTCTTGACATTCACGTTATCGACTGGTTCCTATTCTAGATTCAATATAAATAGCCCATCAACAATGGGTGCATAGCCGTGGAACATACCATTCAAATAAAACGAACAACCATTGTCCTTTAAATTGAATTCATAACCCTGACTCATCAAGAATGAGGCAGAAATAATGTTTCGACTAAGTGCAGGAATGTAATAACAATTATTCAATTCCAAAATAAATCCAGAAGGAAGCTAGAGCTGCATCGTGCTGACCTCCAACACAACAACTCTTGCTTTGTTGCCAACCCTGATGTCAATCTCCCCTTGTGCCACACGCCTAGTTCTTACCAGCCCCTGCATCGAGTTGCAAATATGAACAACCGATCCGGTATCAAATACCCAAGAGCTACTAGGTATGTCAGCAAGGTAAATGTCTATAACATATGCAACAAGTGTACCTTTGCCTGAAGCAGCATTTCCGGCCTTCTTGCCATGCTCCGCAAGGCACTTGCTACAGTTCCTCTTCCAGTGACCGGTCTCCTTGAAATGATAGTAAATGGTCTTAGAGTCCGGTCCATACTTCGGCACTGCGGCAGAGGTTACCGTCTCTGTGCCCTTTGCCTTAGCCTTTTTCTTGGACCAACTCTTCCTGAACTTAGCCGATTTCTGCACCATCAACACTTGATGTGTGCCTTTCTTAATATCCTGTTCTGCCACTTTGAGCATCCCATGCAATTCAGTGAGCTTCTTATCCATGCCATGCATATGATAGTTTGAGATGAATGTCCCATAGCTGGGCGGAAGAGAACCCAGAACTGCATCAGTAGCCAGCTCATCCAAGAGCGGGAAGCCCAAACCATCCAAAGCTTGCACATATCCGATCATCTTGATCACATGTGGGCTCAGTGGATCACCTTCCTTCAACTTGCAATCCATCAAGGATCGCCAGACATTGAAACTTTTGGTCCTAGTCTGTGTCTGAAACATGCTCTTGAGACTTTCGATCATATCATAAGCCTCAACATTTTCGAAATGCTGTTGCAAATTGGGCTCCATACAAGCCGGCATCAGACAACTAATCTCTGTCGATTCATCAACAAGTTTCCGGTAGGCATTCTTAGTTGTGGTATTAGCATTATCGGCAGGTTCCTCTGGAAGTGGATCCTCTAGAACATGTTCCTTTTTATCATGCTTGAGAAAAATTCTTAGATTTCTATACCAGGTGGTAAAGTTTGTTCCATTCAGTTTATCCTTTTCCAGAATTGATTCCAATGCAAAGTTGGGTTGAGCAGGTGGTGCCATTGATCTACAACAGAAAATATGCAATCACTAAGCAATGTGTTTATGTAGAGTAATTCAAGCCTTAAATATAAATACTCCCACTGAAGTTGGCATCCCTCTGCAAACTCTCAGTGATTCAGGATCCGACTAGCACATGCGACTAGTGAGCTTTAGCATCACTGCTAGACAACATGCCTATCCGGTAAGAAACTCCTTGCTAATCGTATCTCTATATGACTCCTGTTGGTTGGGAAGATATCTCATACCCCGGCCCCCAACCTTCTTTGCCACAAGGCCCAAAACCGTTTTGATAGCCTTGTCAAGTTAACCTGATGCAGTGCATGTCCGTGTCCGACACGAACCCTTCAGTTCAAGGATACCTAGCAACACCCCAATTTTATGAGCCCACTACCAGACGTACTTGACGTGCAAAGGTGCAACATCGGGAATGGCAAATTTCTTGATATTAACGAGGGATCTTTCTATCATTCTAACATGCATATGAAACAAGAAGCATAACAATCACAAATAAACATATATTGTGAAATAGTATGGCTCCTTCATGTATGTTCTTCTAGGCCGACTCCGACTCTGATGACCATCTAGGAACTCCATCTTGTTTGTTACGGCAGGACGCCAAGCCACCAAACCCGATCTTTATTATCTAACTACTATGACTAGTAATGAATTTTACATAGAGTCACAAGTAGACACGTAGGTCGTTATACAATATAATAACAACACTTTGGCTCCTGCCGGCTGACAAACATGACACGTAGGCCATGTATAATTTACACACATGCATCACAGACACATGAGCAATACTATTCACATCAAACCTGCAAAACAAAGTTATGCATAGAATCGCATTCTACCGGTTTGAGTGATCGTGTACAAAATACAAGGCGCTACACACACGATTTCGGAAATCACAGATCACATCTGAACTCCGATCACGCCGAATTTTCCGATCTGACCGATCTTATCAATCATCGTGAGTCCGATTTGGATTTACGTTTCACTGTTAACCCCGATGGCGGATATCAACCGGTAGGGGTAGGTTATGTCACGACATCATCGACTCCTATCATCAGAAAACATAGCCACATCGATCCCCATGTGCAGTTGATCTCATCAACCGTGCACACAGCCGATCTCATCAACGACAATAGATATCATCTGCCGCCTCCACATATCTAATATGCATACAATCCGAAACCAAATCCTATAGCAGAGGCTCTGATACCACTATTGGGTTCTACGGTAGGGTGCGTCGACTGCAAATTAAAATTTTCCTACGCGCAGAACAACCAAGAACATGCTACGGGAGATGGACCATAGATCGTTACAACTAGATGCATAGTGCCGTGCAACGGAAGAAGAGTTGGGGCAGTGCGTCTCCTCCTCGTCCGATCTCCCTTGAATAGCCGGTCGTCAGTTCCCTCGTACAGGTTCGTCGGAGCGACACAAGTGCACCGCCTCTAATGATATCCGCGCGTGCAGGAGGAACACCGTGCGGCGGACTACCAGGTCCAATCACACAGTCGGCGGTCGAGTGGAGGTGGCTATTCGTAACACATGCAGACCCTAGTGACAATGCCGAAGCAATCAATCTGATGAGTGTGCCGCACCCCCACTTTATATAGGCGTCCGTCGTGGGCTCAACACTTGGGCCTCGCACAGACCCTAAAGCCCATAAGTCTACTCAGCCAGAATCCGAACATAGCTCGGATCACATCCGACCAACAACCTCGTAGGTTCCTTCCCTTAAGCGCGCAATCCCTTAGGTTCAAGCCGGCTTGGTCGCAGTTCGGATCACCTCCGAACTGCACAGTTGGTAGCGGCCCCTAGCAAGGCATGCCGAACACCAAGCAGACTATGAAGCTGGTTAGGCGAACCTGTACATCATACTTCCATTCCTTTTGCCACACGATATATATTATCGGTCTCAAGGCGAGTCTGTCATCCTTGTGCTAGCCCGACCTCTTTCTCGTTCCAGTGATGTCGACCACAAACCGGCTTATCTCATAATCCCAATCGCATGGCCATGCTTATCTTGGTCGCATCACAGGAGGGGCCCAGAGTATATCTCTCCTGATCGGAGGGGCAAATCCCATCTTGCTCAACCATGTCTCGTCACATGGGTCTGGACAAGCCCGAAACCCACCTTTGTAACTATCCAGTCACGGAGTAGCGTTTGGTTGGCCCAAAGCAAGTCTGTCACCATCCCAAGTACATGTGCCAGCTCAGGCCTTAGGACATAGAACATATGTTGTACTAGAGACTCACAGATGACATATTGATGCATCTCATAGTTGGGTCTGTCCCACTCTGACCTTATCTCAACTCGGATCCGACTACGTCGAATATGACTAGATCCTTTTGAGTCCATATTATCCGGTTAGCATCCAATGTTCCATGGCTAGTGAGACCAAGCCATCTACCGTGTCATATGCTACTCTAGTCGGCTGCGCATCCACATAGCCCTTTCGACTAGGGACCTTTTAGGATGTTCATCATACAATGCATAGTCCCACAAACAAGTCACGTACATGCTGATACACATCATTGATAATGTCCAAGGACTATCTTTATTCATAAACACATAGGAAACATCATCATACATGATTGCCTCTAGGGCATATCTCCAACATGCCGACCGCCAGATCTTGGAGGAGCACTTCGTCTTCGAGGCCACCGTCGACACCTCCACGCGGTTGTCTACTTTAAAATACAGTTCATGCTATTTTCTCGAGGCCACCGCCAATGCCTTCTAGCGATTTGTCCTTTGTAATGTTAATATGCAATCTGATGTTCAGTTAACAGTTTGGTCCTCTGAAATGTAATGTTAAGTTAACACTTTGGTCCCACAATTGCTTCATTTCGTAGTACTATTCTCAAGCATTCTTTGTTTTTTAACTGTCTTATATTCTAGTACATGTTTCTATTCTACAATGCCGTGCTCACTATTTTGGTTCATTTGGTCTGCTGTCTATTTAACTGTTTGGTTTAGTTCTGTAATTTGATTTTCATTTGCCGTGGGTTCAATTTTGTATTATTATGAATGTGACACCAATCGAATTTGGCTGTAATCAATACATATTGTACTGATAGTATGGCAACTCTCAATTAACCTGATCAAGATCTTCCTTATGTGTGTTGTAGGGAAACAATGGGAGACACTGTGGTTTACCATCGAGGTTTGTTCAAGCATGGTCCTTTGGCTAATAGCACTTTATTGTGTAGTTGCAGGAATCATTCTAATATTTAGGTTTCTTACAATTTGGTCTTGCACATGTAGGTCCCACTGTCAGAGGCTTAGAGCCACTGTTCGACCCATTTTGCATATGGGCAAATTAGATGTACATGAATATCAGTCAAGTCAAGAAACTCAGAAAGATTGTTAGGATGAAGAAACTTGCGACGAATAACAGCAAGATCTTTGTTTGCACAATGAAGAAGACATCAGTCAACTATATGATGGTACTAACTATTTTACCTTGTTTTTACGCCTTGCGCCATTACAAAATTTATAACAGCGATTTACGCATATCTTTGTTTTCATTACTTTAAAAAGCAGTTCACCGATGATTACCTCTCAAACCACCTACATGGTCAAGAGGCGAGGAAGGTATTCATTCAACACCCATGGTACAATATTGAAGTCTTGCTGAAGAGGACGAAAGTTGGGCGGGCAATTATCCATAGCCACTGGCCTAAAGTTGCAAGGACATTCAACATCACTGAAGGCTCAATATTTGCCTTCCGCTTCTGCAGTTTCCCAAATGAGATTCATTTTCCTATTTACTGTGTATGATGCTACTTTCCAAAGGTTTTTCATGTTGCACGTGGAACTTGGTGCTGTTGTGTAATGGCGTAACTGAGTGCCGAAGCTATTTGATGTAATTAGATTATGAAAGCCTAGTTGCTTTTATACGGATATGAAATATCTGGCGTGTTTTATAAGAAATATCAATTTGATATGGATTATCAATAATAGGCTAATTACCCTTCTTATTGGGGTTTTCTATTGCAGACAGTTACTCGGACAGCACCGTGGGCGATGAAATCAAACCACCCACACAGTTTCTAGAAAGTAGGCATGTTCTATCAGGAAAAATCACACACGGCTTCCGGCAGCGAACTGTTTGCGTTAGGCCACCTTGCACAAATGTTTCCACACAAAGAACTATGTGTGATATACATACGAACAGAAATGATTTTCTGGGATTCACCGCGTGGGATGTACATACCTACAAAAATGATTGGGTTTCGATGCCTCGCCCAATCGCACACGAGCTCATTTGGTGTCCCAGGAGGGCCTATCCCCGATGATTTCTGGGTCGTGTGGGAAGGACCCCCTATCACCCACACTCACTTGTCAATGGTTCCAAACGCCGTCGTGGAAAGGGGTTAAAAACCGTTTGTATAGCACGTGTTGTACCAGTGATGCTTTGGAACCGTAAATCCCCACACCGGCGAGGGTTCATGACGCGTAGCATGCGCTCAAACTTAATTATGCTTGGAATGGGTCGACCTACTATACGGTAACTTGAAGCAAAGAAGAATAATATATCCACCTTGGTAACCTTTCTCGTTGTTGGTCGAAATGATGGACGTCCACGCGGGCCCACGAATATATATAGACTTGTCGCCCATAAGCAAGCGAGTGAGAGTGTGTCCGAAGACAACCATTATTGCATGGGTGTGTCCTGAACATATTGATGGACTGTTTGCATATGTGTTGAATACCCGACCCAATGCACAACATTGTTGTGGTGCATGCGTAGAAAATTGCAGAGGTCCCCACACAGACCAAGAGGTCGTTCATGACGTTTTGTGTGCTCCCCCCTTCGATCCAGCAGGATGGATTCGTGTGTACAGATGCACTACTATATATATGTAATCTCACATCATGATCTATAGAAAGACAAAAAAAAAAAATCCCCTCCTAAGTCAAATAGTTAACCTCTCTCGCGCTGTCAGTGAAAGTGATGGAACAAGCTGGTCACCGCCCTCGACACGTACTATATATACACACCTAGTAACACAACCCTAAAAGAATTAATCCTCCTTGCTCGTCAAACGTGTACCTCTCTTTCGATGGGTCAAAGTGATGGATGACGAACTTGCGGGCCCAACACAGAAGCGAAGCATAGGTCGCACGCGAGTGATCATCCTTTATAGGACTACGTACCACCGTCTGCATGCATGTGGCCCAAAGAGTTGTTTGTGTGATGTTTGAATACACAATGCACAATTTTGATGTGGCACCACATATATAAGAAACCAAAAAGTCCCCACAGAGAGCGCGAGGTTCATGACGTGTGGCATGTGCTATATGTACGCCCCCATTCGACATGTGCTATATATGTAATTCTACTGTATAGCACAAACTAAAAAAGAATCATTCTTTGATGATCAAATTAACCTCTCTCTTATTGGGTCAAAGTGATGGAGGACAACCTCGCATGCCCATGGATGGAAGCGCCACACGCGAGTGACTTCCAATATATAGGGCAACCACCACCTGCATGGTATTGTGTGATATTTGAATACCAATATAATGTGCAACTTCGATGTGGAACCTGCCTCAGGAACCAAAAAGTCCCCACATGGAGTGAGGTTATGACACGCATATATATAGAGTATTCATGTTCCCCCTCTTTGACATGTACATACTCCTATACCGCGCATATACGTAACACAAACCAAAAAAGAACCATCCTTGTTGGTCAAATTAGCCTCTCTATTGTTGTACGTTCAACTGGTCGACGATGACCTCGTGGGCCCATGGAGAGAGGCACATGCGAGTGATGTCATAGGACAAAACCACCGCGTGCATGCTCCCGTGTGTTATGTGATGTTTGAATACGCAATGCACAACTTTGACGTGGCACATGCTTCACAAACCGGAAATGCACTACACCATGATGCGTGTAGCCCCCTCACTTCAAGCCGGTGGGAGTGTGTACGCAGGTGCTCAAACTTTGATATGGAATCCCACCATGATACACACCACACACATGCCAAGATGAATATACCTTTTGGTCAAATTAATGCCTCTCGTTGTCGGTGGAAACTAAAAACCTTTGCGAGCTAACGAATGGGCATGTCACTGATAACCGCACGAGAGAGAGTGTCTGAGAGGACCACTGAGGGAGTCCTGGATTAGGGGGTCTCCGGACAGCCGGACTATATCCTTTGGCCGGACTGTTGGACTATGAAGATACAAGATTGAAGACTTTGTCTCGTGTCCAGATGGGACTTTACTTGGCGTGGAAGGCAAGCTAGGCAATACGGATATGTATATCTCCTCCTTTGTAACCGACCTTGTGTAACCCTAGCCCCCTCCGGTGTCTATATAAACCGGAGGGTTTTAGTCCGTAGGACAAGATACAATCATACCATAGGCTAGCTTCTAGGGTTTAGCCTCTCTGATCTCGTGGTAGATCAACTCTTGTAATACTCATATCATCAAGAACAATCAAGTAGGACGTAGGGTTTTACCTCCATCAAGAGGGCCCGAACCTGGGTAAAAATCATGTCCCCTGCCTCCTATTACCATCCGCCTTAGACGCACAGTTCGGGACCCCCTACCCGAGATCCGCCGGTTTTGACACCGACATTGGTGCTTTCGTTAAGAGTTCCACTGTGTCGTCATCGTAAAGAAGATGGCTCGCCTCGTTGTCAAGGACAACATCACCTCTGGGGAGCCCTGGCTGTAGGCCAAACTCTCCGACTAGGCAGCTTCGTCATGACCGCCCGCTCGGCCGTTGCGCCGATGATGACCTCTCGAGTCATCAAAAATAGCCTCCACATATGCTCAAAATTTGCTGAGCAGATGGATCCAATGGAGCTCTCCTCTTTGAACGAGCTCTTGGATCGCATTGCCTCTCTGGGAGTCACTACGGACTACGATCGGATCGGGCTTGAACCCGACGAAAGGGAGATTAACTCTCCGCCGGTCACCCATCAAATAGCGGTGATGGAGGAGCAATGCGGCGATTCTCCCTCTATCCTGAGGAAGAACTATGTCCGGATTCCCGAGCTCTCCGAACAGGATATGCGCTTGCGGGAGGACACCGCCCTAACCCTGAATCCAGAATCAGGCCGCATACCGAACCCGCAGGGCAATATCCCGGAGCCTGAACTTCCAAGATCGGAAACTCCCCGGCCCCGGTATCACAGATTGGGTCTGGACTTAAATCCACCCACCCACCCAGATACAAACTATCTTTACCACATTAGGCAAGCGCCCCAAGAGACAGTACATCACTATTGGGCTAGATTCCTCCTTGTAATGAACAAGGTCAAGGACTGTCGGGAGGAAGATGCAATTTCGTTCTTTTGCAACAATTGCACGGACAAGGGAGTCCTCAACGCCATAAGTCACCGTGACGTAGCACACTTCCCTGACTTGGCAGACATAGTACGAAAATACTGTGCGATGGAAAATGCGTGGAAAACCCAAACACAATTTTGGGATAATCCGTCTCTGACAGAACCCCCAGTCCGAACTAAAAGGGAGCACTCTTATAAGTCGCCCGACTCAATTACAAAGAAGCAAAAGCCCACTACAGGGCGTGGAACCGTATTGGAGGGATGGCTCAACGGGCCCTGCCAAATACATAGTACAACGGATACCATATCAACACACAGCCTTAAAGCATGCATGTTGGGTACTCCGGCAGGTGGCCAAAAGTGGTGAGGATCTTCTCACCCAAAATACCTCAGAGCACCTCCCCACGGATAACAACACAGTATTAATGGTCTTCGAGACCTTTGCCTCAAATAATAGGCGTAAGCGAGCACTCCGCGACCTTACCGAAGTCTGCCACGTGGCAACAATAAATCCATGGAGCGACATGGCTACCACCTTCAATACCAGTGACGAACCTAAATTCCGAACAGCCCGAGCGCCAGCCGCTTTGGTCCTCAGTCCAATTGTGGACGGCTTTCGGCTCACTAAGGTGCTCATGGATGGCGGCAGCGGATTAAACCTCATCCATGAGGAAACTCTCCAAAAAATGGACATAGATAGCAACCGTATTGAACAAAGCAGTATGACCTTCCGAGCAATCATCCCTAGTCGGGAGGTACGTTGCGCTGGGAAAATCACACTTGATGTGGTATTCGGCACTCTAGAGAATTACAGGTCCAAAGAAATTACATTCCAAGTGGCCCCGTTTAGTAGCGGATACCATGCCCTTCTAGGGAGGGAGGCATTCACGATTTTTCAAGACATACCCCATTACGGGTACATGAAGCTCAAAATGCCCGGACCCTAGGGAATTATTACTCTAGCTAGTGATCCGGACATAGCACTCCGCGTCGAGAACAAAACAGCCGCACTAGCCCTCGAGGCATTATCCGAAGCCCTTGTGGCGGAGGAGTTAACCGCGCTGCGCTCCACGGTGGACAGGGACGACGTGATACTAGACAAAGGACCCAAGTCCACCTCCTTTAAACCAGCAGACGAAATAGTTAAATTCCAAGTCCATCCAACGGACCCTACAAAAACAACATCCATTGGGGCACAGTTAGACCCCGCTGTAGACGCCGCACTACGGGAGTTTCTGCGCGAGAATTGGGACATATTCGCCTGGCATCCTTCAGACATGCCAGGAATCCCATGCAGATTGGCCGAGCATAGCCTTAATATTCTAAAAGGATTCAAGCCGGTCAAGCAGACTCTTCGACGTTTTTCTGAATCTAAGCGACAAGCCATGGAAGAGGAGCTAGCCAAGCTACTGGAAGCCGGATTCATTAAAGAAATAAAACATCCGGATTGGCTAGCAAACCTGGTGATGGTACCAAAGAAGGACAAATCCTGGCGCCTATGTGTCGACTTCAAAGACCTTAACAAGGCTTGCCCAAAGGATCCCTTCCCACTCCCTCGCATCGATCAAATCATAGACGCTACCGCAGGACACGAATCATTGTGCTTCCTCGACGCATACTCTAATTACCACCAGATTAAGATGGCGGAGTCTGATCAAGCCGCAACAACATTTATAACACCATATGTCCCCCTCTGCTTTACCATAATGCCCTTTGGGCTCAAAAACGCCGGTGCAACATATCAGCGCATGATCCAGACATGTCTGGAAAAGCAGATCGGCAAGACTGTGGAGGCATACGTAGACGATGTGGTCATTAAAACCAGACATGTTGACTCTTTAATAGACGACTTGAGGCTCACGTTCACCAATCTCTGAACATACGACATTAAGCTCAATCTAGAAAAATGCGTCTTCGGCGTTCCCGCCGGAAAGCTCCTGGGCTTCATCGTCTCCAGTAGAGGAATTGAAGCAAATCCGGCTAAAATCCGAGGTCTGACTCAGTTGGCTATCCCAACTGACCTCAAGCAAATCCAGAAATTGACTGGATGCGTGGCGGCTTTAAGCCGCTTTATCTCCCGATTAGGAGAAAAGGCACTTCCCCTTTATCGCCTTCTCAGGCGCACCGAACACTTCGAGTGGACGGACGCAGCCACGACCGGGCTGGAAGAAATCAAAGCCATCCTGGCCGCCAACCCAATCCTGGCCACGCCAACTGTTGGCGAACCAATGCTATTATATATAGCAGCAACTCACCAAGTTGTAAGCGCAGTGCTCGTCGTCGAACAAGAGACGGACGGACATAAATTCCCGCTTCAAAAGCCGGTATATTATGTATCCATCGTCCTCACTCCATGCAAATCACGGTACCCACATTACCAAAAGATAGCATACGCAATATTTATGGCATCCCAGAAATTACGACACTACTTTCAAGAGTGTTCGATCACGGTGGCATCCGAAGTACCACTCAATGACATAATAAACAATCGTGATGCCATGAGCCGGATTGCCAAATGGGCCATTGAGCTCCTCCCATTCTACATAACATATAAGCCATGACGAGCCATTAAGTCGCAATTACTGGCCGATTTCGTAGCCGAATGGACAGAAGCCGAACTCCCTAAAGAGTACGGCGCATACTCCAATTGGATCATGCACTTCAATGGCTCTAAAATGTTGGCTAGTCTAGGGGCTGGCGTCGTCCTGGCGTCCCCCACCGGAGACACGGTGCAATACGTGCTCCAAATACTATATACGGACTCCAATAACGCAGCCGAATATGAGGCCCTCCTACACGGCCTCCGGATGGTAGTCTCCATGGGCATCCAACGCCTAGAGGTGCGTGGGGACTCGAACCTTGCAATATCCCAAATAAATGGAGACTTTGATGCCGAGGATCCAAAATTGGCGGCATATCGCAACACCGTCCTCAAAATGTCAGCCCGGTTCGAGGGGCTGGAATTCCACCACGTGGCTCGGGAAAACAACTAGGCAGCGGACATCCTAGCTCGTATCGGTGCTAAACGCAACCCTGCCCCACCAAACATCTTCCTGGAAAGACTGTTTAAACCATCCGTGGTATGGGAAGGGGACACCAGCAAAATTAGTCCAGACCCGGCCACAACCCCAGATACCGAATACTCTGACACAATAAGAGGCTCTGCCACCGAGATAACACCTTCAGCCCACGTGATAATGGCCGTCATCGGCCCATGGACAGAACCATTCCTGGCCTACCTAACTAGACAGGAATTACCTGAGGACCAAAATGAGGCTCGCTGCATAGTGCGGCGATCTAAAGCCTACAAGGTCCATGAGGGAGAGCTTTATAAGAAAAGCAGAACCAAAGTCCTTCAAAGGTGCATCTCCGAAGAGGAAGGGCGGAAGCTGTTGGCAGAAATCCATGCCAGACTCAGCGGCCACCACGTAGCAGCCCGGGCCCTTGTAAGTAAGGCCTTCCGTACAGGTTTTGTTGGCCGACGGCCCGGGCAGATGCACAACATCTGGTTCAACATTGTGTTGGTTGCCAACTTTTTGCAAACCAAAGCCACATGCCACCTACCACCCTCCAAACCATCCCCATTACTTGGCCCTTTGCGGTCTGGGGGCTCAATATGGTTGGACCCCTCAAAGGGGGAACCCATAAGAGAAAATACTTACTGGTCATGGTGGACAAATTCACCAAATGGATAGAAGCCAAACCTGTCAAAACGGCTGAATCTGGACCGGTGATAGACTTCATATCCGGGGTTGTACACTGTTATGGCGTTCCCCACAGCATCATCACTGACAACGGCACGAACTTTACAGCCGACGAGGTGAAACTTTAGTGCAACAACATTGGCGTCAAGCTCGATTATGCTTCTGTCTATCATCCGCAAACTAATAGTCAAGTCGAATGAGCGAATGGTCTTATCATGAGTGGTATTAAACCCATATTAGTCCGGTCCTTAAAGGAATGAGATACCCATTGGGTAGAGGAGCTCGACTCCGTACTATGGGGGTTGCGGACCACGCCGAATCGCACTACCGGATACACATCGTTTTTATGGTGTACGGCGCTGAGGCGGTGCTGCCTTGCGACATATTTCATGACTCACCTCGAGTGCGCATGTACGAAGAAAGAGAGGCCGAGCTCGATCGGCAGGACAGTTTGGATGCCCTGGAGGAGGAGCGCGACGTGGCAAAAGCCCGTTCCGCATTCTATCAACAACAGGCTCGAAGGTATCAAAGCAGAGAAGTGCGGGCCAAAACCTATAATGTTGGTGAACTAGTTCTACGCCTGCTGGAGAAGAAAAAGAACAAGATCAATCCCAAATGGGAAGGTGGAGCATACCGTCTGCGGGATGCATCGAATAATCGACTTGAGCCAAACCCATGGAACGCAGCCAGACTCCGAAGATTCTACGCATAGCGCCAAACTCTATGTTCGTCTCCATACCTCCATGAATTTTTGCACATCTGTTATTTTCCTCTTTCTTTCTCTCTTTTCTCTTCAAAGCCCTAAAGGGCTAAACCTGTGTCTTGGTTACACAATCTCGACGCGCTAACCATGCTCAATATACCCGTGGGCTTCCTATACAGAAGCTTAATCTAATTATTTTTTCGGGCTTCATGCCCCACACATGTGTTATTCTTCCGCATGTACCCTTTTTTCGCCCTTATATGCATTGATATGACTTAAGTTTTGGCAAAGCTGGGTTGCCCGGCTCTTGTGTTTATGCCCTACGTTCCCGTTAATTCGGCTAGGGCATAAGGGGAGCACCTCTGCGATTGTTACTGCCGGGTCAGCCGGATGTGTACCTCAGACTGGGTGAAGCCGAAAGCTAGCGTTCTTAAGGGAATATTCGGTCGGTGAATAAAAGATGACTTTCATTTAAATCTCTACACGCCCCCAAATGTTTTTAGCCTATGTCTCGCAGTTCGGACATGCATATTAGGGCATGCGTACCCAGGGAAAGGAACCCTTAACGGAACTATTCTCCCTGGAAGATGTTTCTTACTACCCATGTAATATAACATAGCTAGTTGGATACTTGTCTGTTCAAGAACTTATGACCCCTACGCCTGGTTTCCATGCATACCCCGGTTTTTACATAACCGAGTGGGTATTCGGATACACTCCAGACTATCGGGTCCAGAGGTCAAAGCGAAAAGGTCCGCCATGACAAATGATTTACAATCCGGCTAGGGACATTACATATGTCACTTGAAGTACACAGTCACTAAGACTGATTAAATTCTTCTTCTATACCATCCAACAGGCTGTCTAGCCTACAATCCTGTTGGGAATACTTTGCGTCTAACTCTACTTGATCATACACTAAACTGACAGGGATCTCTTTCCAATCGGGGCCCACAGGTCCGACCTCGGCCATGTGGTTTGGGTCAGCCTTGGTGTATCGTGTCTTCACCATAGCCCAGGCTTCCCGTGCACCTTGTTGGCAGGCTGATATCTTCCATAACCGGAAGCACCGCCGTTCTCCCTTCAGCTTCTCTATAAGCTCCCCCATGCCTCCTGGCGGGGATGCGGATGGCCACAAGGCTTGGGCAATACTCTGCATTACCTGCCGAACTTGTTCGTGCAGTTGTGAGAGCTCTGGCAGAAGATCACCCGAGGACCCGGGCATCTCCTCCGCGGGACGACCCGTCAGCATACCTGCAGATATAACGCTGTTAGCAGGCTTCTTCACCGAACTCCTTTAAAATAGTTCATTCAAGCACTTACTAAAAATGTCACGCTGAAGCCGTTTATTCTCCTTCATGAAGTCCGCAAGCTGGGCTCGGACATCCTTCAGTTCCACGCCCAGCCGGATATTGGCATCTTGGAGATCATTTTTCTCCTGCCTGACTCGCGTCAGCATGCGCTCACTAGCATTTCGCTATCGATCATCACGTGTCGTATCCACCTCCACGGCCTCTGGATTAACTCTGGGGCCACCTGCAACATCTATTGTTAGGTGTGCATATACGCCGCATACTACCTGGTACTGATATTCTTTGCAATAGACAAAAGAGTTACCAGGGGGACCCTTTTTGGACTCCATCAATGCGGCAACATCGGCTTCCAGTTGGGAATTCTTCTCCGTAAGAACCTGCACAAATATTGATCCTTAAATCAGTTGCGTCAACTGTTTCAAGTCTCAGGGGCTACTGATAAATATAATCGTCAGATTTACTTACCCGTACATCCCTTACATACTGGTCCGTGGCTCTGGCTAGACCATTTTGAGCAGCACGGAGGAATGCGTCTCCAGAATTGAAGGCATCAAATGCCTCTGTTGAGAAGCAAGTGTCACGGAGTACGGCCCGGCTACGCCTATGATTCATGGCGCTCTCCACTTCTGAATTTGTAGCGGACAGTCTATCCGCATCCTCTGTAGGAGGAGTATCCGGCGTCCGCCCCATGTCGGCTTCCGCCTCTATGTCCGGCCCTGGAGCCCGACTGGTGGAAGCGTGATCGGCAGCCTCTCCGGGCATATTCCGGTGAGCGTTTTTTCTATTAAAGAAACATGGACGTCATTACATTTTGAGAAAGACGACAACCACGGAGCGGGTTTTTTTGTCATACCTCTGCGCTGGCGTCTCCATCCTGACCGCCTTCCTTTTTGGCCTACCCGGCCTCGGTGCCTCTTGTTGGCGAGTTGCTGCGGGTTCGGCACGGCGTCCTGAATGCCTTCCCTGTAAAACACCATAGGTATATGGTAGGTGAAGTTTCTAAAAGGGGATCCTAGTTTTTGGAGTTGGGATTTTGGTTTTTCTTATGTGCGACGCAGGGAGCAGTCCAGGATAGTCAGCCGTAATGGCCACCATGGCGTCATCACAGCTCAATTGATAGAACTTCCTGTCTATCAGCTCCACGAATATGTCCGGATCTTCTTCGAGTCCGGGACCGAGGACCCGGTCAGGGTCCTCTGGTTGTGGAGATGGGCTGTTGACCTCCCTTACAGCTTTTCGCAGTTCCTGCCGTAAAGTGGCAAGGTAAGTACCTACGACAAAAAATGTGGGAAGAATGGGAGTAAGGAGATATAACTCACCCAGCTTGGAGGGTTGTACATGGAGAATCCATCCCGTGGCTTGATGCGGATGAACTCCTCTTCCTCTCCCTTGAACAACTCGGATTTTTTTTGCTAAACAGCAGCGGAGTCCGGTCCCTTACGCCCGCAACGGGTGGCATCATCTTCCCCATTAAAACACCATAGGGGGTGCCCTCGATATTGAAGTGGCTGCACTCCCCGCATTATGCATATTGACATAACTTCGATTACTGTCAATCCTGGTTGAGCCAGCGCTTTAATCCGGTTCATTAGGTAAAGGACTTCTCCGTTGACTTCCTCCTGGGGGCTCTGTGGGCGCCAGCTTTGGTGTTTCTTCATAGGAGCATTGTTGAACTCAGGAAGACCCCGCCGAACAGGGTCCGAAAGGGGGACATCCTCCATATAAAACCATTCCGAAGGCCAGTCTTCGGACGTCTTCTTCGGAGTACCGGGCAGGTATCCGGTTTCGGCGATGCGCCATATTTCGGCTCCACCCACTTGATAAAGTGACCCCTTCTGTGTGCAAGGGACGAGGCAAAATAACCTCTTCCACAGCTTGAAATGAGCCTCGCAGCCCAGGAGTAACTTGCATAGGGCAACATAGCCGGCGATGTGTAATATGGAAGCAGGGGTGAAATTATGCAGTTGGAGGTCGTAAAACTCCAGGAGCCCGCGGAGAAACGGATGAATTGGAAATCCGAGTCCCCTTAATAAGTAAGGAACAAGGCACACCCGCTCCCCCATAGAGGGGCTGGGGAAGCTCTCCGCTTGCTCCCCACCATTGTAGGTGGCAAGCCCGACTCGGACGGGAACCATATACGCTGGAGGGAGAAATCCCTGGGTCTGCAGTTCGACTAATCGACTATGTAGGACGGAACATCTCTCCCAATCACCAGGCTTAGGGCTACGGGGCCAGAGGAGGAGCTGTGGTGGTCGGCCATGTTGGAATGGATTTTTCCGAAGCGCGCTCCGATGGATTCTCGCCATGGGAGGATGGTATGGATTGGATCTAAGAATCCCCATCCCTTTAATAGACAATTTATTTATCTGGCTAGGGGGTGAATGTAAAAATGCCCTGGCTCCTCGTATTCATTCGATGCATGTAAGATAGCCCTTATTGGGCGCAGAAGCCAATAAGTCCAACATTTATGGGTCCGGACACTACTTAACAAACATTCAAAATTTGAGAAGAACCCGCCTTGCAATGCCGAAGACAATACTGCGTGCCGGACTTGACGTTACTGAAGCCTGGTTTGGGGGCTACTGAGGGAGTCCTGGATTAGGGGGTCTCCAGACAGCCAGACTATATCCTTTGGCCGAACAGTTGGACTATGAAGATACAAGATTGAAGACTTCGTCTCGTGTCCAGATGGGACTTTACTTGGCATGGAAGGCAAGCTAGGCAATACGGATATGTATATCTCCTCCTTTGTAACCGACCTTGTGTAACCCTAGTCCCCTCTGGTGTCTATATAAACCGGAGGGTTTTAGTCCGTAGGACAAGATACAATCATACCGTAGGCTAGCTTCCAGGGTTTAGCCTCTCTGATCTCGTGGTAGATCAACTCTTGTAATACTCATATCATCAAGAAAAATCAAGCAGGACGTAGGATTTTACCTCCATCAAGAGGGCCCGAACCTGGGTAAACATTGTGTCCCCTGCCTCCTGTTACCATCTGCCTTAGACGCACAGTTCGGGACCCCCTACCTGAGATCCGCCGGTTTTGACACCGGCAACCACCAAATGCATGCAGGTGGCCCAAACATTATGTATGAAAGGGTTGTGTAATGGTTTAAACAACTAGTTCATGACTTTAATGTGGCATATATGACTCAAAAAATGATCAATAATCCCAGATGGAGATTCATGACTCGTAGTGTACCGCCGGACCCCACCCACCCAGCTCCCACACAGACAGACACACACATCCCGCACCACCACATCCACTCTAAGGCATGTCAAACTTTTTCTGTAGTGAACATGTGACGAAATGCAGAGTGTCGTGTTAATTTAAAAAAAACAGACATCATTCGACCGTTTTTATACATTGGTTGATTTCCTGGGGATTTAATGTGCAAAAATCAAATTTGAGCTACATTTGCAGTAAACTGGGTTGCAAAATCATATGTGTTCCTGGGTGCATTTATACCTATGCAAGAGATTTCAAAATATTGAGAATATATATTTTAAAACTCAGTAAATCCAAAACTTAGTTGAAATTCATGAAACTTATCGTGGTGTCATATATGGACACCAGTAGAATGTGATATTGTATTTTTTTCATCAACGAGACCCGTTTTGATATAATCTTCTTACAAACGGGAGATTATTAAAAACTGGCAACCAATATCTCATACGGATTATTTATTCGGACCATGTGCGTTAGACTGTGCCATGCTTCAGTTAAGCAGTAAAGCGGCATAAAATAAACCAAAAAATATATGTACTGCCACACGCCCCGTGTACCGTGCGAGTAGGCGTGCGAGCAGGCGTGAGTTGATCATTTTATTGAGTTGATCACACGTGAGCAGTCCGCCGTGCAGGCATACCGGGAGGCGTGCGTGCAGATGTGCATATTGACGGGAGGCATGCAAGTAGCTGTGTGAAATGATGGTAGGAATGGCAGAAGTCTGCCGCGCATGCTCACTAGGAGGCGAGATAGCTTTTGACCGCAACCTGCCTCACTCCCACTGGTCCGTATTAATTGCGCGCCCAAGCCGCTGGCCATAATAGGCGGCCGCACCCCCGGTCCATAGCGGTCGCCAACGTTTAGACTCTGGAGTGTATGAGGATGCCTCCAAAGTGCACCATCAGAGGGAGTGGCAACGCTGGGGTTGGTGAAGCACCCGCGCAACGCGTGAAGCTGGGCACAGAGGTTGCCGTCGCCTTCACTGAGGTCTCGCGCGGGAAGCAGCACGACCTTGACTTCATCGGTGCCGTCGTGCCCCCCCAGCCATAGCCGGAGGTCGACAACAACTCCGGCAACAACTGTGACTCCGACGGAAAACCGGTTAGTCATCTATATACCCATTTGTGCGGCAAACATATCATGTGTTTTCTCTGGTTAATCCCCCGCCCCTCTATAATTTTTCTGGAATACAAATCCTATGGTTATGTTCTCTCAGTCCATGAAATCAGAGTAATTAAGATCCTTTAGATGCACGTAGTGTATTGATTGTTTGAATGCTATCCGTATAGAGTTAGTGATTAATTGTTTGTTCTGTACAAATGATTTTTGCTAATAATCCGACTAGGGTTAGCTTGCGTGCTAATAATTCATGGACAGATCTTGGGAATTGATTTTGAATGTCCTACATATATGTTTGTGCCTTTTTTCTTCCTGATCTTGAGAATTGATTTTGAATGTCCTACATGTTATGCCATTTTTTCTTTCAGATTGGTATGGACACAAATGAGGCTCCAACTAGCGTCGCCGCCGGATGTATATCTTGGACCCGACTGTGCGGCCAGAAGCGCCCCCTGGACCCGAGGAACCAGTAGAATCTATGGCGGACCGCATGAACGATCTCCCGGATGGCATCCTTGGGGAGATCATCTCCCTTCTCCCCACCAAGGATGGCTGCCGCACACAAGTCCTCGCATCTCGGTGGCATACTCTGTGGCCCACCGCGCCTCTTAATCTCGAATGCCGTCAGCTATTTGTTGATGATGATTCTGAACTCCCCGGAGCCATCATCTCCTCCCACGAGGGCTCCATTCAACGCATCTTCATCCCAGCATGCTACCTGCTGGACATACCCTACACGATGGCCGCCTGGCTGACATCCCGTTAATTCAATAAACTCCAGCAGCTTGAGTTCTACCATGACTATGTATGTAACATACCACGAACCGATGTATCTGTGCCCTCACCACCGATGTCCATCTCGTGGTTTTCCTACTCTCTCCACACCGCCACCTTCGCTCGGTGCCATCTAGCAGAAAATCTAGTACAAATGCTTCGACTCCCACTACTAAAAAAACTTGCGCTTGTGGTGGTTGATCTGTCGGAGGCCGCACTACACATCATCATCCACTCCAGCTGCTCTGCCCTGGAGCGCTTGCTGCTTGTTTTTGGAATGGAAATTCGTATCCGGTGTCTCAAAATAAAGTCGCCCCACCTTCTAAGCATGGGAATTTGTTTTTTGGGCATGATCTCATCATCAAAGATGCCCCTTCACTTCAAAGGTTGCTCCTTGATTCTGTTACAGTACCTTTGCAAATAACAGTCGTCTCTGCGCCTAAATTGGAGATATTGGCTCCACACTTATTGAGGTACTATATATTATTCATGTAAACTTTTGTAATCTGCTTTTTTCATTTGTGCGCATAAGTTAAAGTATCATCTTGGAGTACACTTTTGGTACTAATATTATGTTCTATGCTCAATGAAGAGCTTGTCCATCTTATCAGTGGTGGTGGATTCTGTCAAGACCTTACATATCAGTATGTGGTGTTTTGATCTAAACATGATAATTGGCTTGCTGCAATGCTTTCCATGTCTGAAGAATTTGTATATAAAGGTGATGATTGAAAGCCCATATATAATGTACTATAATTAATCGTTCAGCTATCACTCTTTCAACATAATCATTTTTAGACATTAACTGTTTTCAATCTTCATCTCTATTTAGGCACTAACACATGGACGAGAAGGTATAACCAATCGATGGTTCAAGAAGCACCAGGATTTTCTCAGCTCTCATGACATTCGTTTGGAGACAGTAACGTTGGAAGGATATGCATCCAATAATGCAAACACTAGCTTTGTCACATTCTTCATGTTGAATGTGAGGGCACTATTGTCCATGAGGATTAAGTTTTTTGACAACAAATTTCTTACGGCTGCAAGTGTTGAGCAGCATAAAAAGAAGTTTCAAGTGGACCTAACAGATTCTGATCGTGCTCGGCTTCTATTTACAACATCTTGTCATCATGGACCAGTAGAATTTCTGGGCCGGGTGTCGTGGTTGTAAGTCTGATAGTAGATGAGGGGGTACGTAAGAGGAGGCAAGATCCTAGCTAAAATGAGGTTGTGCATGCAAGATTTACGAGTTCAGGCCCTTCACGGAGGAAGTAACAACCCTACGTCTCGGTGCCCTGAGGCGGTCGACTGGATTATGCATGAATTTATAGGGGTGCGAACCCTTGTACCTGAGGAGGGGGTGGCTTATATAGAGTGCACCAAACCCCTCCCGCCCTCAGTTATACATGGTTCAATGTACATAAAGGCGAGGCGTTACTTGTAACGCCAACAATAGAGTCATATAAATGATCATTAACACTATAGAGTGAACGCCTGCCCATTTCCATCCTGAGTGACTTTAGGTCTTCTGTCTTCCGAGTGGTTTCTTGTATGGTCGAATGGTGATATATTGGTCGAATGGAATTGGGTTATCCGAGTGGAGTTGCTGGTCGAGTGTATTGCACTCTGAGGAGATTCTAGTCGGTGGGCATTACTGTGCCTTGGATGCTGTTGATCTTTGAGTAGTGTCCTTGGGGAGGGTGTCTAGGTTAGGCCTATTACTCTACCATAGGTACATGTCATCGTTATTAGCCCCCGAATGGATTGAGGTCTGAAGGAAGAAAAGGTTGGAGATATTTCTGACTCAATTTTTATGCTTCAGGAGCACTTTTCTTGGAAAGGCGAACCACTTTGAAACTTCAACCTTATTTTCAGTCGGCTTGATCCATTCAGAATTTGTCGAGTGAACTCATTCTGAGATGTCTCGAGTGTTGAAGTGAATGAAATCTTTGGCGTGGTTGACTGTGCTGTCGTCTCCGGATCTCACGGGATTGGAAATTTTGGGAAGCGCGTGGGACGGAGTGCGCCGCAGTAATTGGGACGGATTAGGCAAGGGTGCCTCGATTTCTGTGCCTTGTAGGTCTACATCAATATGTACTCAATTCCCAATGGAGAGTAGGACCTGGAGGGAGAGGCGAGTGGGGGCGAAAGTGGTGATTGGAGATCCGATGATGAGGATGAGGAGGAGAGTGAGGATTCAAGCGACGGTGAGGAGGTCGACTCTCCGCCTCGTACTGAAAGACGCTCCAAGCAAACCCATGACCCTGCGAGTATTCACGGCAAGGCAGTTACGCAGACCTCGAAGGGCACTCGGACTTCCTCTCCCGTCCCGACCGAGAAGGCGTCGAAGCAGCCCAAGATTGCGGCTCCTAAGCCTCGGAAGACTCTGCCCAGGATCAAGATCGACGTCCCTGTCGCCTCCGGGTAAGTGTTTTGTTTTCTCCTTTGATACAAGGATTTCTTAAGCAGATGCCGACTCGCTTTCTTGCTTGACCGAGTGAATTCGGGAACTTGCAATGCTGCTACTTCTAGGAGCTCAGTGGACATTTAGAGGAATGAGGATGACACAGAAATGGCAGATGCGGCCACCTCCAGAGCATGTGTGACTCTGCTATCTTGCCTCCACTTTGTTAATTGCTTTGCAGGTCGACTGATAAATTGCGGTCAAAACTTTTGCAGCGCCACAACATGTGATTGAACTTCCATACGATGATGAAGAAGTGCCACTGAGGCCTATGGGAAGGAGAGGTAGGAGATTGGCCAGGAAAGCACCGACCGGTAAGACAACTCAAACAACATCAGTGCCTGAACTAGTGGTCCAACAGACTGGAGACCTCAGTCAGGCCTCCGTCATTTTTGTCGATCCTATGTCGACTGCCCAAGACCATGATCCATCTGTTCAACCTCATGCCTCAAACCCTCAGGTTGTTGCGACTGTTCCACTGTCTCCGCTGTTCGTCACCCCTCATGTCCCGAAGGATCGGGCTAGTGCTGCTAAGGAAGCTATATGCGAAGCAGTTCTGATGATGGAGCGGAAGAAGATGGTGCATGAGACCAGCCAAGCTGCCTATGACGTCAGTGCAGCTCTCCAAGCCAATGTCCAGGTTAATTGATTTCCGACTGACCTTCTAACTTGATACTTGAGAACTGCTACTTTCTTGTTCGCAAGATGTCCGTGGATGATTGTTTTCACACTTTTTGAAACTTCATGCGCATCTGTTCACCCACTAGGTGCATTCTTTTATTTCACAATCTTCTTCACTTGAATCGACGTCGAGTGAATTTTTGAATCAGTGGGGGCATGCAGAGTGCACCCACTAGGTGTAGCCCTCGAGACCGTTGTCGAATGTTTGATTTGGCAGGGGTCTTAAATCTCTGTTGATAAAAATTTCACTTGGTCTTGAACGGATCCTATCGAGTGAATTCTTAAACTAGTGGGGACACACCAAGTGCACCCACTGGGTGTATTCCCTGAGACCACGGTCGACTGTGGGCAGTCAGCCGTGGTCTAAGACCTATTTTTTGAGCGACTGGACAGACCAAGTCGAGTACCAGTGGGGGCACGCCAAGTGCACCCACTGGGTGTAGTCGCCGAGACTACTGTTGAATGTTTGATTCTGCAGTAGTCTTAGAATTCTTGTGAACACTCAGGAGTAAATAATATTTGACTCTGTCAACTGATATATCTTTCTTACTCACTTCAGAAATCCTGTGAGCTCATATCCCAATTTTCTGAATTTGAGAGGAAGCAGATCCAGCTCAATCTTGACTTGGAGTTGGCCAAGCAGAACTTGCAGAAGGCCAAGGATGAAACAACTGGTATGGAAGGTAAAAACTTGTCGACTGTGAGATTGGACTGTCTCTCGAGTCGTCTCCTCGTCCTTCTTTTTGAACCGAGTGATGTTTGTTATTTTTTAGAGAAAATGAGGCAGGCCCTAGCACAAAGGACCTTGATCTTGCCGCAACACAGAAGGAGGCTCAGGAGAAAACATCACTTGCCGACAAGAAGCTGGCTTCAGTCGGGGAGTTAGAGGAAGACAACGCCAATCTGAAGACTTCTCTTGCCGAAGCTAACAAAGAAGTGACCCGTCTGAACAAGGAAAAACTAGCCCTGAACGACAAGATTGAGGATCTCTCTCGAAAGAGAAATGAGCTGGAGGCTTATCTGGGGGGACTCGCCAAGAAGTTGTTCCTCATGCTGGAAGGTATTTTCTCCTGGTCGACTGGTTTCACCTTACAGTTGTTGGTTCTCCAGACAATTCTTCGACCCATTATTTTGCTGTGCTGTGTAGAGTTTTGTCAAAACTTTGAAGAAGAGACTGGACATATCGAGACGAACTTGGATCCCATCAACTCTCCCGTTCAGGATGAAGCCGCCATGAATGTGCTCCAACTGGAATCTCGTCTCGCCAACATCGTGGATTATCTGGCTCGACTAAAGGTGGCGGTTTCCCGAGTCGACACGGTGCTCTAGCCGAAGGAGAGCTTCTAGAATGACCTCGAGTCTCTGATGACTCAACTCAACGAGATTCCCGGCCGAGTGCAAGAATGGAAGAAGTCTTCTGCCTAATGTGGTGCTGATGTGGCTCTATGCTTGGTCCGTGTGCACTGTAAGGAGGCCAAGGAAGAGAAGCTGGCAGTGCTCAAAGTCTCCAACACCAAACATCACCAGTTTCAGTCCTTCATGGAAACCTTCATTGAAGTGGCCACTCGCATTGCAGACGGAATCGACTTGGACGAGTTTGTCGAGCCAGCCAGCCCTCCTCCACAAGAGTGAACAAACTTTAAGTCTTAATTCAATTTGCTTCCAAATGCTTAGTGATTTTGTAACCGTTAAAACTCCTTCGGGACGAATTCCCGAGCACTTTTATCTGTGGTTCTGAACCTTGAGATTTATCTAAACTTTGTTGTTTTTGAATCTCTGGACTCTGAGTGGAACTTGATTCTTCAGTCTGAATTGTCACTGACTCTGTGATGCAGCTCTATCGAGTGGATCATGGACAATGGTACTTCGTGCCGTCCATGACCTGCACCTTGTCGTCCTTGCGGATCGGGATGGAGCGGACATTATACTTGTGTCGCAGCTCCGTCGAGTGGGTCATGGACAAGAGCACTAGGTGTTGTGCATGACCTACACCTCGTCGTCCTTGCGGATCGGGATGGAGCGGACATTATACTTGTGTCGCAACTTCGTCGAGTGGGTCATGGACAAGAGCACTTGGTGCTCTGCACGACCTGCACCTCGTCGTCCTTGTGGATCGGGATGGAGAGGACGTTATACTTGTGTCGCAGCTCCATCGAGTGGGTCATGGACAAGAGCACTTGGTGCTATGCATGACCTGCACCTCGTCGTCCTTGCAGATCAGGATGATTTTTAACTTAGGCGAGTACGAGATTGCAGCTAAGCCCCTGAGTGGGAGGATTGCTCTCCACTCGGTAGGATTTAGGAAACTTAGGCGAGTACGGGACTGAAGCTAAGCCCCCGAGTGGGAAGATCATTCTCCACTCAGTAGGTTTTTGGAAACTTAGGCGAGTACGGGACTGCAGCTAAGCCTCTGAGTGGGAGGATTGCTCTCCACTCGAAAGGTTTTTGGAAACTTAGGTGAGTACGGTACTGCAGCTAAGCCCCCGAGTGGGAGGATTGCTCTCCACTCAGTAGAATTTTTTAAACTTAGGCGAGTACAGGACTGCAGCTAATCCTCCGAGTGGGAGGATTTCTCTCCACTCGATAGGATTTTTTAAACTTAGGCGAGTATGGGACTGCAGCTAAGCCTCTGAGTGGGAGTATTGCTCTCCACTCGGAAGGTTTTTGGAAACTAAGGTGAGTACAGGACTACAGCTAAGCCCCCGAGTGGGAGGATTGCTCTCCACTGATACGTCTCCAACATATCAATAATTTTTGATTGCTCCATGCTATATTATCTACTGTTTTGGACATTATTGGGCTTTATTATCCACTTCTATATCATTTTTGGGACTAACCTATTAACCGGAGGCCCAGCCCAGAATTGTTGTTTTCGCCTATTTTAGGGTTTCGGAGAAAAGGAATATCAAATGGAGTCCAAATGGAATGAAACCTTCGGGAACGTGATTTTCTCACTTAACATGATCCAGGAGACTTGGACCCTACATCAAGAAACAAAGGAGGAGGCCACGAGGTAGGGGGCGTGCCTACCCCCCCAGGCGCGCCCTCCACCCTCGTGAGCCCCCTGTTGCTCCACCGATGTACTCCTTCCTCCTATATATACCTACGTACCCCCAAACGATCAGAGACGGAGCCAAAATCCTAATTCCACCGCCGCAACTTTCTGTATCCATGAGATCCCATCTTGGGGCCTGTTCCGGAGCTCCATCGGAGGGGGTATCCATCACGGAGGGCTTCTACATCATCACCATAGCCCCTCCGATGAAGTGTGAGTAGTTCACCTCAGACCTACGGGTCCATAGTTATTAGCTAGATGGCTTCTTCTCTCTTTTTGGATCTCAATACAATGTTCTCCCCCTCTCTTGTGGAGATCTATTCGATGTTATCTTTTTTTGCGGTGTGTTTGTTGAGACCGATGAATTGTGGGTTTATGATCAAGTCTATCTATGAACAATATTTGAATCTTCTCTGAATTCTTTTATGTATGATTGGTTATCTTTGCAAGTCTCTTTGAATTTTCAGTTTGGTTTGGCCTACTAGATTGATCTTTCTTGCAATGGGAAAAGTGCTTATCTTTGGGTTCAATCTTGCGGTGTCCTTTCCCAGTGACAATAGGGGCAGCAAGGCACGTATTGTATTATTGCCATCGAGGATAACAAGATGGGGTTTTCATCATATTGCATGAGTTTATCCCTCTACATCATGTCATCTTGCTTAAGGCGTTACTCTATTTTCATGAACTTAATACTCTAGATGCATGCTGGATAGCGGTCGATGAGTGGAGTAATAGTAGTAGATGCAGGCAGGAGTCGGTCTACTTGTATCGGACGTGATGCCTATATACATGATCATACCTAGCTATTCTCATAACTATGCTCAATTCTGTCAATTGCTCAACAGTAATTCGTTCACCCACCGTAAAATACTTATGCTCTTGAGAGAAGCCACTAGTGAAACCTATGGCCCCCGGGTCTATCTTCATCATATTAATCTTCCAATACATAGTTATTTCCATTCCTTTTATTTTACTTTGCATCTTTATCATAAAAATACCAAAAATATTATCTTATCATATCTATTAGATCTCACTCTCGTAAGTGGCCGTGTAGGGATTGACAACCCCTTATCGCGTTGGTTGCGAGGATTTATTTGTTTTGTGCAAGTGCGAGGGACTCGCGCATAGCCTCCTACTGGATTGATACCTTGGTTCTAAAAAACTGAGGGAAATACTTACGCTACTTTGCTGCATCATCCCTTCCTCTTTGGGGAAAAACCAACACAGTGCTCAAGAGGTAGCAAGAAGGATTTCTGGCGCCGTTGCCGAAGAGTCTACGCAAAAGTCAATATACCAAGTACCCATCACAATCCTTATCTCCCGCATTACATTATTTACCATTTGACTCTTGTTTTCCTCTCCCCCACTTCACCCTTGCCGTTTTATTCGCCCTCTCTCTATCCTCCCTCTCTTTCTCTTTTTGCCTCTTTTTTGCCCGCTTGCTTTTTGTTTGCTTGTGTGTTGGATTGCTTGCTTGTCACGATGGCTCAAGATAACACTAAATTGTGTGACTTTACCAATACCAACAACAATGATTTTATTAGCACTCTGATTGCTCCTCTTACCGATGCTGAATCTTGTGAAATTAATGCTGCCTTGCTGAATCTTGACATGAAAGATCTGTTTTCCGTCCTTCCTAGTGAAGATGCCGCTACCCATCTAAATAGCTTCATTGATTTCTGTGATATGCAAAAGAAGAAAGATGTGGATAACGATATTGTTAAATTGAAGCTATTTCCTTTTTCGCTTAGAGATCGTGCTAAAGCTTGGTTCTCGTCTTTGCCTAAAAATAGTATTGATTCATGGTATAAGTGCAAAGATGCTTTTATCTCTAAGTATTTTCCTCCCGCTAAGATCATCTCCCTTAGAAACGATATTATGAATTTTAATAAAATTGATCATGAACATGTTGCACAAGCTTGGGAGAGGATGAAATTAATGATACATAATTGCCCTACTCATGGTTTGAATTTGTGGACGCTTATACAAAATTTTTATGTCGGATTGAATTTTGCTTCTAGAAATCTTTTAGATTCGGCCGCGGGAGGCACTTTTATGGAAATCACTTTAGGAGAAGCTACTAAAATCCTAGATAATATTATGGCTAATTATTCTCAATGGCATACTAAAAGATCTACTAATAAAAAGGTGCGTGCGAGAAGAAATTAATGTTTTGAGTGGAAAGATGGATGAACTTATGAAATTATTTGCTAGTAAAAGTATTTCTTCTGATCCTAATGATATGCCCTTGTCTACTTCGATTGAGAATAATAATGAATCCATGTATGTGAATTTTGTTGGTAGGAACAATTTTGATAACAACGCGTATAGAGGAAATTTTAATCCTAGGCCTTATCCTAGTAATCGCTCTAATAATTATGGTAATTCCTACAAAAATTCTTATGGAAATTATAATAAGACGCCCTCTGATTTTGAATCTAATATTAAAGAATTTATTACTTCGCAAAAGAATTTCAGTGCTTTGATTGAAGAAAAATTCCTTAAGATTGATGAGTTGGCTAGGATCGTTGATAGAATTTCTCTTGATGTTGATTCTTTGAAACTTAGATCTATTCCACCTAAGCATGATATCAATGAGTCTCTCAAAGCCATGAGAATTTCCATTGATGAGGGCAAAGAAAGAACCGCTAGGATGCGTGCTAAGAAAGATGCCTTTATAAGAGCATGTTCTTCTTGTTCATATGAAAGTAAAGATGAAGATCTAAAAGTTATTGATGTGTCCCCTATTAAATCTTTGTTTTGCAATATGAATCTTAATAATGATGGGACTGAATATGATCCACCTTTACCTAGAAGGCGTACCAAGAATTCGGAGTTTTTAGATCTTGATGCTAAAATTGATGAAAGTGGGATTGAAGAAATTAAAACCCTAGATGTTGCTAAACCCACTATTTTGGATTTCAAGGAATTTAATTATGAAAATTGCTCTTTGATTGATTGTATTTCCTTGTTGCAATCCGTGCTAAATTCTCCTCATGCTTATAGTCAAAATAAAGCATTCACTAAACATATCATTGATGCCTTGATGCAATCTTATGAAGAAAAACTTGAATTGGAAGTGTCTATCCCTAGAAAACTTTATGATGAGTGGGAACCAGCTATTAAAATTAAAATTAAAGATCATGAGTTCTATGCTTTATGTGATTTGGGTGCTAGTGTTTCCACGATTCCAAAGACTTTGTGCGATTTGTTAGGTTTCCGTGATTTTGATGATTGCTCTCTAAACTTGCATCTTGCGGATTCCACTATTAAGAAACCTATGGGAAGAATTAATGATGTTCTTATTGTTGCAAATAGGAATTATGTACCCGTAGATTTTATTGTTCTTGACATAGATTGCAATCCTTCATGTCCTATTATTCTTGGTAGACCTTTCCTTAGAACAATTGGTGCAATTATTGATATGAAGGAAGGAAATATTAGATTCCAATTTCCATTAAGGAAAGTGAGAGAGTCCTGGATTAGGGGGTCTCTGGACAGCCAGACTATATCCTTTGGCCGGACTGTTGGACTATGAAGATACAAGATTGAATACTTCGTCCCGTGTCCGGATAGGACTCTACTTGGCGTGGAAGGCAAGCTAGGCAGTACGGATATGGATATGTCCTTCTTTGTAACCGACCTTGTGTAACCCTAGCCCCCTCCGGTGTCTATATAAACCGGAGGGTTTTAGTCCGTAGGACAACATACAATCATACCATAGGCTAGCTTCTAGGGTTTAGCCTCTCCGATCTCGTGGTAGATCAACTCTTGTAATACTCATATCATCAAGAATAAATCAAGCAGGACGTAGGGTTTTACCTCCATCAAGAGGGCCCGAACCTGGGTAAAACATCGTGTCCCCTGCCTCCTGTTACCATCCGCCTTAGACGCATGGTTCGGGGCCCCCTACCCGAGATCCGCCGGTTTTGACACCGACAGAAAGGCATGGAACACTTTCCTAGAAAGAAAATTAAATTACCTTATGAATCTATTATGAGAGCCACTTATGGATTGCCTACCAAAGATGGCAATACCTAGATCTATCCTTGCTTTTTATGCCTAGCTAGGGGCGTTAAACGATAGCGCTTGTTGGGAGGCAACCCAATTTTATTTTTATTCCTTGCTTTTTGCTCCTGTTTAGTAATAAATAATTTATCCAGCCTCTTTTTAGGTTGTGTTTTTTGTGTTTAATTAGTGTTTGTGCCAAGTAGAACCGCTGGGAAGACTTGGGGAATGTCTTAATATCTTGCTGTAAAAAACAGAAACTTTAGCGCTCACAAGAACTGCTGCCATTTTTATTTGGAAAGTGATATTTAGTTAAATAATTTTGCATATGATTAATAGATAAATTTATCACATCCAGAAATTTATTTTAGAATTTTTAGGGTTCCAGATCTTGCGCTAGCTACAGATTACTACAGACTGTTCTGTTTTTGACAGATTCTGTTTTTCGTGTGGTGTTTGCTTATTTTGATGAATCTATGGCTAGTAAAATAGTTTATAAACCATAGAGAAGTTGGAATACAGTAGGTTTAAGACCAATATAAATAAAGAATGATTTCATTACAGTACCTTGAAGTGGTCTTTTGTTTTCTTTCGCTAACGGAGCTCACAAGATTTTCTACTTTAAGTTTTGTGTTGTGAAGTTTTCAAGTTTTGGGTAAAGATTTGATGGATTATGGAAAAAGGAGTGGCAAGAGCCTAAGCTTGGGAATGCCCATGGCACCCCCAAGATAATCTAAGGACACCTAAAAGCCAAAGCTTGGGGATGCCCCGGAAGGCATCCCCTCTTTTCGTCTACTTCTATCTGTAACTTTACTTGGAGCTATATTTTTATTCACCACATGATATGTGTTTTCCTTGGAGCGTCTTGTATGATTTGAGTCTTTGCTTTTTAATTACCACAATCATCCTGGCTGTACACACCTTTTGAGAGAGCCATACATGATTTGGAATTTGTTAGAATACTCTATGTGCTTCCCTTATATCATACGGTGGTGGATTTGTTTTATAGAAACTATTGATCTCTCATGCTTCACTTAGATTATTTTGAGAGTCTTAAATAGCATGGTAATTTTCTTAAATAATCCTAATATGCTAGGTATTCAAGATTAATAATTTTTTTCTTATGAGTGTTTTGAATACTAAGAGAAGTTTGATGCTTGATTATTGTTTTGAGATATGGAGGTAATAATATCAAAGTCGTGCTAGTTGAGTAGTTGTGAATTTGAGAAATGCTTGTGTTGAAATTGGCAAGTCCCGTAGCATGCACGTATGGTAAACGTTATGCAACAAATCTGAAACATGAGGTGTTATTTGATTGTCTTCCTTATGAGTGGCGGTCGGGGACAAGAGATGGCCTTTTCCTACCATTCTACCCCCTAGGAGCATGCATGTAGTGCTTGGTTTTTGATGACTTGTATATTTTTGCAATAAGTATGTGAGTTCTTTATGACTAATGTTGAGTCCATGGATTATACGCACTATCACCCTTCCATCATTGCTAGCCTCTTCGGTACCATGCATTGCCCTTTCTCACATTGAGAGTTGGTGCAAACTTCACCGGTGCATCCAAACCCCGTGATATGATACGCTCTTTCACACATAAACCTCCTTATATCTTCCTCAAAAAAGCCACCATACCTACCTATTATGGCATTTCCATAGCTATTCCGAGATATATTGCCATGCAACTTTCCACCATTCTGTTCATCATGACACATTCATCATTGTCATATTGCTTAGCATGATCATGTAGTTGACATAGTATTTGTGGCAAAGCCACCATTCATATATCTTTCATACATGTCACTCTTGGTTCATTGCATATCTTGGTACACCGCCGGAGGCATTTATATATAGTCATATCTTGTTCTAAGTATCGAGTTGTAATTCTTGAGTTGTAAGTAAATAGAAGTGTGATGACCATCATTCATAGAGCATTGTCCTAAAAAAGGGGAAGGCCAAAAAAAGAAAGGCCAAATAAAATAAAATAAAAAGAATAAAAAGAAGGGACAATGCTACTATCCTTTTTCCACACTTGTGCTTCAAAGTAGCACATAATCTTCATGATAGAGAGTCTTTTGTGTTGTCACTTTCATATACTAGTGGGAATTTTTCATTATAGAACTTGGCTTGTATATTCCAACAATGGGCCTCCTCAAGTGCCCTAGGTCTTCGTGAGCAAGCAAGTTGGATGCACACCCACTTAGTTTCTTTTGTTGAGCTTTCATACATTTATAGCTCTAGTGCATCCGTTGCATGGCAATCCCTACTCCTTGCATTAACATCAATCGATGGGCATCACCATAGCCCATTGATTAGCCTCGTTGATTTGAGACTTTCTCCTTTTTGTCTTCTCCACATAACCCCCATCATCATATTCTATTCCACCCATCACTACAAAAAATACACTTCCGTGATGATACGTGTTTGTCACAGTAGGTCGCGTTTTCTGTCATGCATGTACATCCATGACAAATTTATGACAGAATCAAGATAGTCATACATGTGCTGTCGTAGAAGTGTTCCATGGCATTGCCAAAATTATCATCACGGAAGTGTCCACTTCCATGACAATAAATCACGCGTCACAGAAGTTCTTTCGTCAAGGGTGACCAACACGTGGCATCCACCGTAACGGAACGCCGTTAAGCTATCGGGTCGGATTTTGGATCCGATAACCCGTTAACAGCCATGACCAATGCCGATTTTCCACGTGTAAAATTCTCATTGGCTGACGGATCCAACGGGTGAGATGGGCCTATGATATGTTGACACGTGGACCGGCCCAAAATGGCCCACAAAGATTAAATGGGCCGGCCCAACTGAAGGCCCATAAGATTTAGTGGACCATAATGGGCCGGCCCAGCTAAAGGCCCACAAAATTTAGCGGACCATAATGGGCCAGCCCAGCTAAAGGCCCACACGATTTTGCAGACCATAATGGGCCGGCCCAGCTAAAGGCCCACAAGATTTTGCGGACCATAATGGGCCGACCCAGCTAAAGGCCCACAAGATTCTACCGACCATAATGGGCCAACCCAGCTAAAGGCCCAACATTCTCTGTCAAATCGGCCCGTCAACGGCCTGTCCTAAACTACGCGGCCCATGGTCACTTCTGGCCCGTTAACAGTCCGCTAAGTAATTGGGCCGAATTACGGCCCGGTGTATTTCCGGCCTGTTAAAGGTCCGGCTTCATTTGGAACCATTTACAGGCCATCAAAACTTTCGGCCCATAAACGACCGTGAAGGATTTGGGTCATATTCGGCCATGTCTTACATTCGGCCTGTTAGAGGCCCACTATAGCTTTGGGCCACTTTCGGCCTGTTGTCATTTTTGGCCTGTTAAAGCCGGACGTAAACCATGGGCCATATGTGGCCCAACGTCATATCGGGCCCATTAACAGCCCATATAGAAATGACGATAATCTAGCCTGACCGAAGTACCGGCCTGTTAAAGGCCCGTGTATTAGGTCGGCGCATTTACGGCCCGTCCGAATTTCGGCCTGTTAAAGTCCAGTGGGTTATTTGGCATAATCAGGGCCCAATCTCACTTTCGGTCTATTAAAGGCCCATGTATTTTATGGGCTCGAGATATTTACACCTGTAAATGGCCTATTTTTACTTGAGGGCCCAGATTATGTTTAGGCCTGTTAAAGGCCCACTATGGGCATAGGCCTACCAGAAAAATATGAAAGCTTATGCTCATTTAGGCCCAGATATTTTTAGTGGGCTACATGCCAATTTCGGCCCGTAATCATTTTTAGCCCAATTGGAATGGGCCCTGACGAATGTTGGCTTGTTGGGCTCCTACGAAGCTTTCGGCCGATTACACTACTAAGATAAACGTACACTATACAAAAATAGCGTCATAATTACTGCAGCCTGAGGCAGCATCATAAATGTTGTATCACAACAAAATAAATTCCAACCATACAACAAAAGGCTTGTTGGCATAAAGTTTACAATCCTTCCAGATAAAAGCACCATCAGATGTATAGAAGCACAGATCATTTGACCTGAGTGCTAATGTTTCAGGCTGTAGAATCTGATGGAGCAGCACGATCTCCACCTTTTTTCCGCCATTGCTCTTGAACAACGAAGCGAATGTCTGATAGTCTGGTTTCAAAACCATTCATATCTTGACGACATTTCTCAACCACTATTCTTGTTTCCGAAACAACGTCCATTAGGGATTGGACTTGTGTCTGGAGCACAGATATATCACTCTGTCTAGCAGGAAGATTTTGTTCAGTAGGCGATTTGGACGAGGTTACCTTGACAACCAACCCAGAATTACGCAGGAAGGTGCTTTTTGCACTGTTAGTGGAGAGATACTGACGCACTTGTAGCGACCTGACCCGAATGGATCACGTCTACTGTGCAACGGTGTCATCTCTGGATCAGTAATGCTGACACCACATAGTACATCGAGGTTTTATAGTAGAGTTGCAATCACACACCTATTACATCGATGGCTCAAAAAGAACTTATTACAATAAATATGGCTGAAGGCCATCTAATATCGATAACAGCGGAAGACTCGGAAGATAAATGGGTCCATCAACTCCAACGGCACCACTGAGTATAGAACCACGACCTAAAAGCTCTTTACTCGTCGTCTGAAAAGTCTGCAACATGAGAAGTTGCAGCCCGAAAACGGGTCAGCACATGGAATATGCTGGCAATGTAACACATAGAGAGTAATGGAATGAAACAGCTATACTATATGCATATATGGCTGGTGGAAAGCTCTATGGTTACAGTTTTTGCGTAAAGCCAGTTTTTCCCTACTGCAAAGGAATAAATTTATTTAACTATCATGGTGGTTGTGAAACATTGAGAATGGTTGACAGCATTCTCAATCCCAATTAAAAATAATTAAACCCAACAACATTAATTAGAAGTAACATGTTGAGATTCACTCGATATTCAAGTGCTAGATACTCAAGTTTGTCCATAACCGGGGACACGGCTAATCATGATTAGTTTGTACACTCTATAGAGGTTTGCGCACTTTTCCCCACATGACTCGATCGCCTCCGTTTGTTTTCTCGCACTACATGGTGTTTGAGAAATGGATGACCGAGACATAGTCTTTCAGAAGCGCTAGCACCTTACATGTGGGGTAGACCGGTACACCTACTTCCCCTACATCTGCTAGTCCACCCCGTAAGAGTTCGCACAACTTAGTCAACTATGCCAGAGCCCATAGTGGCATGTGGCTGCACACGGAAGTTTCTAGCATGAAAGATCTTATGATCCCTTTGAGCCTGGGTGGCGGTCCAAAAAAAAACAGGCAAGTCCTGATAGACATCAGGTGCCTCAATCCACCCAGATGTGTGTTAGGTTGCCACCTTAGATAAACCATTAAAATTATCAATCTCACATCTGTCATGGATATCACTCACCCAATCCATGTCTACTAGCATAGCATGGCATAAATAGCAAACGTAGAAGTAACTCCCAAGGGTTTCATAGTAAAACAGGTAATAGGTACTACCTCATCTACTTCCCATCCCACAATTTAATTAGATCCTAATCATGCAATGTGAGAGGATTGATCTAATGCAATAAAACATGGGTTGTAGAAAAGGTATGATCAAAGTGTTACTTGCCTTGCTGATGATCCGCGAGTCCTAGGGTATCGAAGTAACAGGCGGCGCAATCCGGGTAATCTATCGCAGACAACCAACAAGCACACAATAAGTACTCATCTAATGCACAGGTAAAACTTGAACAAGAGATCGAACCAAGTAGTTCAACTTAAGAACTCCGGTTGCAAAGAAAGAACAAACCGAACAAACGACGGAAAAACAAGCGGCAGAAGAAAACAACTCGGTTCTAGCAAGTTGAATCTAGGTCAAAATTTTACTGTAGAAAAAGCTTGTTCAAGTTGATTAGACGGAACGGCGGTTTCGAGACGAAACTCCAGGCGCTTGAATCACCTGATTCCGATAAACGAGCGAAAAGAAAGACTAGAAAGAAGATCGGATCTGAGATCGCGATCACGGAATAAATCCGACGAAAAGAAAAAGAAGAACGGTTAAACGAACGGACATCGTTAACCTAGAAGAATCCGGTGATCACGTTCGTTAGGACGAACGGTCCGGCGAACGGTCCAAAGGCAACTAAATCGGAGAAGAAAACGAATCCGATCTAGGGTTTCGGAGAAGAAAACCGAACGAAAAACCGATCTAGAAAACCGGAACGGTTTAGAGAAGAAAAGAATCGGAACGATTAGAAGAAAACGATCCGAGGAAAAGAATAGATGTAGCGCAGGGCTACCTCCGGCAAGGTCTCCGGCGAGGGGCTCCGTCGGCGGTGGCGTAGGGCGGCGGCGGCGGTGAGGCGGCGGCGCGGCAAGGTGCGGCGGCGGCGGCGGTGATGCAGGGCGCGGGCGGCGGCTTAGGGCGGCGCGCAGGTGAGGGGCGGTGGCGTGGCGTGTGGTGGAGCTCTAGGCTTTGGGTTTGATGATTTAGAGGGGGGTGCTTGGGTATTTATATGGGTGAGGGGAGACAAAACTTGGGGTAGAGGGCAAGGAATTAGACTAGGAATAGGAATAGAAAA
>NC_041388.1:155078843-155108713 GCF_002162155.2 Triticum dicoccoides
AAGGAATATACGGAAGTAGGACCAAAGTCCTACTAGGATTCGGTACAGGAGAGAGGCGGCGGCGGCCTCCTGCGCCTGCGCCTGGTGCGCGGCTAGCGATGGCCTTGGCCGGCTGCTTGGCTTGCGGCGGCTTGGGCCTTTGGCCCAGCTGGCCTGTGAATAGTTTTTTCTTTTTTTTAAACGGTTCAGCGCGCAGAAAAAAAAACAAAAAGAGAACTAAACGAACTCCGAAAAATCTAAAGTAAATTTTCCCCGACTCCTAAAAATGAGCCGAACAAAATGAACTTTTCTCCGGGCCTAAAATGCAATTTTCAAAAACGCGCATTTTTTTCCCTATCCAAATAAAATGCAAATAAACACCGAAAAACAAAAATTGATCTATTTATTAAATCTTCATTTTTCCTAAATTTGGGAAAGTCATATTATTCCCTCTCTCATATATTTTGACACCGGAAAATTATTGAAGATAAAATAAATAAATCAAATGATCCTCTTTTCAAAATTCGAGAAAACTCTCAAATATGAAAATAACGAAATCTCCAACTCTCTCCGAGGGTCCTTGAGTTGCGTGAAATTTCTAGGATCAACCAAAATGCAAGAAAATATGCTATGCATGATGATCTAGTGTATAACATTCCAAATTGAAAATTTGGGATGTTACAAACCTACCCCCCTTAAGATGAATCTCGCCCTCGAGATTCGGGTTGGCTAGAAAATAGGTGAGGGTGGTCCTTGAGCAAATCTTCTTCTCTTTCCCAGGTGGCTTCATCCTCTGAGTGGTGGTTCCACTGAACTTTGCAAAACTTGATAACCTTGCTGCGAGTAACTCTGCTGGCATACTCGAGAATCTTGATTGGTTTCTCCTCATACGTTAAGTCGTCCTTTAACTGAATCGCTTCTAATGGCACTGTATCTCTTAGCGGTACCTCCGCCATCTCGGCGTGACATTTCTTCAGCTGAGAAACATGGAATACATCATGAACTCCTGACAGTCCTTCTGGTAATTCCAACTTATACGCGACTTCTCCCATGCGTTTCAAAATCTTGTACGGTCCAACGAAACGCGGTGCTAACTTTCCCTTAACTCCAAAGCACTTAACTCCTCGAAGTGGGGATACTCGAAGATAAACTCTGTCTCCGGTTTCATAAACTGTCTCCTTGCGTTTAGAGTCTACGTAGCTCTTCTGCCTGGACTGGGCTACCTTGAGCCTATCGCGAATCAACTTAACTTTCCGTTCAGACTCCTTAATCAAATCTGGTCCAAAGAATTGACGGTCTCCAACTTCGTAACTGTTTTCATGGAACAAAACTGTTATCTGATACGATACTCCTCAGAACTCCATGCAAACAAATGATCAGGATATACATGACTAGGATGAAATGTGCTACCTTCGTCAAACGATCAACTACTACCCATATCGAGTCATATCCTGCTTTCATACTAGGTAGTCCTGTGATAAAATCCATGCCTATCTTATCCCACTTCCATTCGGGTATCGGCAATGGCTGTAACAATCCTGCTGGCTTCTGATGCTCTGCCTTTACTCTCTGACATACATCACAAACTGCTACATATGCTGCAATATCCTTCTTCATTCCGGTCTACCAGAATGTTTCCTTTAAATCCAAATACATCTTGGTATTCCCTGGGTGAATCGAATACGGTGAATCATGTGCCTCTTGCAAAATCAACTTCCTGATCTCCGGGTCATTGGGCACATAAACACGGTCCTCAAACCATAAGGTATCGTGTTCATCCTCACGAAATCCCTTAGCTTTTCCTTTGCTAAGTTTCTCCTTTATAGCAGCAATCTCTTTGTCAGATTTCTGAGCTTCTCTGATCTTATCCATCAATGTTGACTGAATCTCCAATGCTGCTACATAGGCTCTCGGATATGTTTGGAAATAGTTCCGAAGGTTTTCTGCTAACTCCTTGGGTATTTTCCCCGTCACTAGGGTATTGACATGGCTCTTATGGCTCAATGCGTCTGCTACTACATTAGCTTTTCCGGGATGGTAATGCAATCTCATGTCATAATCCTTGATGATCTCCAACCATCTCCTTTGTCGGAGGTTCAACTCCTTCTGCATGAAAATGTACTTCAAACTCTTGTGATCCGTGTACACCTCACAATGATTTCCAATGAGGAAATGTCTCCACGTTTTCAACACATGCACTACGGCTGCTAACTCCAAATCATGCGTGGCATAATTCAACTCATGAGGCTTCAGTTGTCGTGATGCATACGAAACAACTCTCCCTTCCTGCATAAGCACTGCTCCAAGTCCTCGACGTGAAGCGTCGCAATACACCTCATAATCCTTGGTCTGATCTGGCAAAATCAATACCGGTGAGGTAACCAATCGTTTCTTCAACTCCTGGAAACTAGCCTCACACTCCTCAGTCCATCTGAACTTAGTATCCTTCTTCAACAATTCAGTCATAGGCTTTGCAATCTTTGAAAAGTTCTCAATGAATCTCCGATAGTATCTTGCGAGTCCAAGAAAACTCCGGATCTCTCCAACTGTCGTTGGTGATTCCCATTCGGTTACGGTCTCAACCTTTGTGGGGTCAACTGCTATACCTTCTCCGGATATAACGTGTCCGAGGAATCCAACTTACTTCAACCAAAACTCACATTTGCTGAATTTGGCGTATAACTGATGTTATCTTAGTTTCTCCAAAACCAAACGCAAATGTTCCTTATGCTCCTCTTCATTCTTTGAATAAACTAGGATGTCATCAATGAACACTACGACGAACTTATCCAAAAACTCCATAAACACTTTGTTCATCAGGTTCATGAAATAGGCAGGCGCGTTAGTCAATCCAACTGACATAATGGTATACTCATACAGTCCATATCTTGTGGTGAATGCTGTCTTAGGTATGTCCTGCTCTCGAATCTTCAATTGATGGTACCCTGATCGCAAATCGATCTTGGAAAACACTTTAGCTCCTTGCAACCGATCAAACAGATCATTGATCATTGGCAGTGGGTACTTATTATTGATGGTTACTTCATTCAATCCCCGATAATCTACAACCATCCTTAATGATCCATCCTTCTTTTCCACTAGAAGTACGGGTGATCCCCAAGGCGAAGAACTTGGGCGAATGTAACCTTTATCCAATAACTCCTTAATCTGATTCTTAATTTCCACCAAATCCTTTGCTGGCATCCGGTACGGTCGCTTCGATATTGGGCCTGTACCTGGCAATAACTCAATCAAAAACTCAATGTCTCTATCCGGTGGCATGCCTGGTAATTCCTCAGGAAATACATAAGGAAAATCCTTTAACACTGGTACTTCCTCCTGCACAACTCCTGTTAGGCAATTCACTTGTGTCCTGTTTGGCACATGCCGGGATACATACTTGATCCTTCTTACTTCTGGTGTGGTAAGCAAAATTGTCTTACTGGCGCAATCGATGTTTCCTCCATACATCGACAGCCAATCCATACCAAGAATCACATCCAATCCTTGGGACTCCAAAATAATTAAGTCCGTTGGAAAAACATGCCTTCCTATACTCAATGGCATTTGAAAACATCCTTGTCTGGCCATGTATTCTGCTCCTGGCGAGCTTACTAACATAGGTGTTTTAAGAATCCTAGTGGGCAGGCTATACTTTTCCACAAATCCCCTTGATATGTATGAATGCGATGCACCAGTATCAAAAAGAACGAGTGCGGTAATTGACTTAACCAAAAACTTACCGATTACTGCATCAAGTTGATCTTCAATCTCCTCCACATTAACGTGGTTCACCTGTCCCCTATTAAAAGGGTTTGGCTTCTTCCCAGAGCTTCCATTGCCATTTCCATTCTGGCCTTCGGGACATTCATTGGCATAATGTCCGGTCTTCGAACACTTGAAACAGGTGACTTGACTCAGGTCT
This sequence comes from Triticum dicoccoides, assembly GCF_002162155.2. NCBI lineage: Eukaryota > Viridiplantae > Streptophyta > Magnoliopsida > Poales > Poaceae > Triticum > Triticum dicoccoides. The sequence goes on from NC_041388.1 coordinate 155,082,748, forward strand.
CTCTTGGTTGGGGTCGATGGGGTGGTCCGGTTCTGGCCGTTGCTTCCTCCATTCCCATTACCATTCTTGTGGCCATTATGGTTGTGCGAGCTACCTCCACCATGGGTGTGCTGAAACTTAAATCCCGGTTTAGGGGTAAAACGGGGCTTCTACTGGGCTCCAGAGTTATACTTCCCCTGTCTATACTTCCTCTTACGGTTCTCAATCTGCTGTTGCTTCCCTTCAATCATGATGGCACGATCTACCAACTCCTGGTAGTTGTTGAAACTCGCTACCATCAACTGCATGCTTAGCTCATCATTCAATCCTTCCAGAAACTTCTCCTGCTTAGCTGCATCCGTAGCAACGTCATCTGTGGCATAACGTGCTAACTTACTAAACTCCTCCACATACTGGCCAACTGTCCTTCCTCCTTGGCGTAAGTTGCGAAACTCACGCTTCTTTATGGCCATAGCTCCTGCTGAAACATGGGCAGTGCGGAAAGCTTGCTGAAACTGATCCCATGTGATAGTGTCTACTGGGTAAGTGGCTGTGAAATTCTCCCACCATGCTGCCGCGGGTCCGTCAAGCTGGTGAGCGGCAAACTTCACTTTCTCACCATCCGTGCATCCTGCAGTGGTCAACTCCCTTCCTATCTTGCGGAGCCAATCGGCTGCTACTATTGGCTCAGTGCTACTGGAAAACACTGGCGGGTTCAGCCTAAGGAAACGGGCTAAGTGGTCAACAGGTGGTGGTGGTGGTGGGTTGTTGTTGTTCTGCTGGTTCTGGACTAACATCTGCATCAATTGATTCTGCTGCTGGATCAACTAAGTGAGCTCCGGTGGGAATCCATTGTCACGTCTCGGAGGCATCTGAGGGTTTAGAAAAGACGAGATATAAGAATAGAGGGGGTCTAAAGGGAAAACACTACTCATATGCACATGAGCAAATGCACACAAAATCACTTCAATCAATCAAACAAGGGCTTACAAACGGTCTATCTATCGCAAAAGTGCTCGAACTATAATGTTTACATGGGGGAATACTACTACTATCTGGTGGTCATCTAGAAATTTGAACCGGTGGAAGACTCCATGATATCTGCTCCAGCTTCGTCTTCAAAGTCGGGTTCACTTGGATCCGAATCGGTGTCGTCGATGATGATGTAGTTGTCCGGACATGTGACGTACTCGTCTTGTTCCTTGGTTGCTAACTTCCTCTTGAGTTCTTCAATCTCCTGCTTCAGATCGCCATTGTGTCTTGCTAGAGCTACGATCTCGTCCATGTAGCCCTTGCGTGTAGACTTCAGTTCTCCTTCTAGCTCGATGATCCTTGCCTTTGCATTCTTCAACTCTATCATATCATTGCACATCTGGTTCTCGTGGCGTCGAATGTGCTGGTTTAACTCCTGGATGAAAGATGCAATGGATCTATCCTTCTTGGTGCTGACTAAGTCCCATTATTCATCCCGGCGTCCGCAAATCTGGTAGATAGTGTCCTTGAGGTCTTCTTGGTAAACTTCTCCAATGCGTCCTATGGTGATATGAGCGGCCATGCTCCTTCCAGACTCCAGGTTGGTGCATTGAAAACACTATCTATGGGTTTCGTGATTGGCGCGAATGTCCTTCCCGGAACGTGAGCTTGAATCTTCCAGCGCTCCTCTTCAGGCAGAGTGGCGTTGAAGGTTCCCGTGAAGCTTGGTAATCCAATGTTCAGGTACTTGGTGACTTCTGGATTTCGCTTGAAGGAAGTCTAAAAGGTGTGCCTTCATCCGGTTGAGCGTATTTAATCTTCGCGTCCTTCATCCTAATAGAGTAGAAAAGATGAGGAGTAGAAAATGAGAAGAGAATGGTAATCTATGGCTTTAACTTAGTGGTCGTGTCCTACAGTCAGCGTGTGCTCTGATACCATCTCTGTAGCGACCTGACCCGAATGGATCACGTCTACTGTGCTACGGTGTCATCCCTGGATCAGTAATGCTGACACCACACAGTACATCGAGGTTTTATAGCAGAGTTGCAATCACACACTTATTACATCGATGGCTCAAAAAGAACTTATTACAATAAATATGGCTGAAGGCCATCTAATATCGATAACAGCGGAAGACTCGGAAGATAAATGGGTCCATCAACTCCAACGGCATCACTGAGTATAGAACCACGACCTAAAAGCTCTTTACTCGTCATCTGAAAAGTCTGCAACATGAGAAGTTGCAGCCCGAAAACGGGTCAGCACATGGAATATGCTGGCAATGTAACAAATAGAGAGTAATGGAATGAAACAGCTATACTATATGCATATATGGCTGGTGGAAAGCTCTATGGTTACTGTTTTTGCGTAAAGCCAGTTTTTCCCTACTGCAAAGGAATAAATTTATTTAACTATCATGGTGGTTGTGAAACATTGAGAATGGTTGACAGCATTCTCAATCCCAATTAAAAATAATTAAACCCAACAACATTAATTAGAAGTAACATGTTGAGATTCACTCGATATTCAAGTACTAGATACTCAAGTTTGTCCATAACCGGGGACACGGCTAATCATGATTAGTTTGTACACTCTGCAGAGGTTTGCGCACTTTTCCCCACATGACTCGATCGCCTCCATTTGTTTTCTCGCACTACATGGTGTTTGAGAAACGGATGACCAAGACATAGTCTTTCAGAAGCGCTAGCACCTTACATGTGGGGTAGACCGGTACACCTACTTCCCCTACATCTGCTAGTCCACCCCGTAAGAGTTCGCACAACTTAGTCAACTATGCCAGAGCCCATAGTGGCATGTGGCTGCACACGGAAGTTTCTAGCATGAAAGATCTTATGATCCCTTTGAGCCTGGGTGGCGGTCCAAAAAAAACAGGCAAGTCCTGATAGACATCAGGTGCCTCAATCCACCCAGATGTGTGTTAGGTTGCCACCTTAGATAAACCATTAAAATTATCAATCTCACATCTGTCATGGATATCACTCACCCAATCCACGTCTACTAGCATAGCATGTCATAAATAGCAAACGTAGAAGTAACTCCCAAGGGTTTCATAGTAAAACAGGTAATAGGTACTACCTCATCTACTTCCCATCCCACAATTTAATTAGATCCTAATCATGCAATGTGAGAGGATTGATCTAATGCAATAAAACATGGGTTGTAGAAAAGGTATGATCAAAGTGGCAGAAGAAAACAACTCGGTTCTAGCAAGTTGAATCTAGGTCAAAATTTTACTGTAGCAAAAGCTTGTTCAAGTTGATTAGACGGAACGGTGGCTTCGAGACGAAACTCCAGGCGCTTGAATCACCTGATTCCGATAAACGAGCGAAAAGAAAGACTAGAAAGAAGATCGGATCTGAGATCGCGATCGCGGAATAAATCCGACGAAAAGAAAAAGAAGAACGGTTAAACGAACGGACGTCGTTAACCTAGAAGAATCCGGTGATCACGTTCGTTAGGACGAACGGTCCAGCGAATGGTCCAAAGGCAACTAAATCGGAGAAGAAAACGAATCCGATCTAGGGTTTCGGAGAAGAAAACCGAACGAAAAACCGATCTAGAAAACCGGAACGGTTTAGAGAAGAAAAGAATCGGAACGATTAGAAGAAAGCGATCCGAGGAAACGAATAGATGTAGCGCAGGGCTACCTCCGGCGAGGTCTCCGGCGAGGGGCTCCGGCGGCGGTGGCGTAGGGCGGCGGCGGTGGTGAGGCGGCGGCGCGGCTAGGTGTGGCGGCGGCGGCGGTGATGCAGGGCGCGGGCGGCATCTTAGGGCAGCGCGCAGGTGAGGGGCGGCGGTGTGGCGTGTGGTGGAGCTCTAGGCTTTGGGTTTGATGATTTAGAGGGGGGGTGCTTGGGTATTTATATGGGTGAGGGGAGACAAAACTTGGGGTAGAGGGCAAGGAATTAGACTAGGAATAGGAATAGAAAAGAGGGAAGGAAAAGATCTAGAAATAGAAAAGGAATATACGGAAGTAGGACCAAAGTCCTACTAGGATTCGGTACAGGAGAGAGGAGGCGGCGGCCTCCTGCGGCTGCGCCTGGCGCGCGGCTAGCGATGGCCTTGGCCGGCTGCTTGGCTTGCGGCAGCTTGTCCTTTGGCCCGGCTGGCCTGCGAATAGTTTTTTCTTTTTTTTAAACGGTTCAGCGCGCAGAAAAAAAAACAAAAAGAGAACTAAACGAACTTCGAAAAATCTAAAGTAAATTTTCCCCGACTCCTAAAAATGAGCCGAACAAAATGAACTTTTCTCCGGGCCTAAAATGCAATTTTTGAAAACGCGCATTATTTTCCCTATCCAAATAAAATGCAAATAAACACCGGAAAACAAAATTTGATCTATTTATTAAATCTTCATTTTTCCTAAATTTGGGAAAGTCATATTATTCCCTCTCTCATATATTTTGACACCGGAAAATTATTGAAGATAAAATAAATAAATCAAATGATCCTCTTTTCAAAATTCGAGAAAACTCTCAAATATGAAAATAACGAAATCTCCAACTCTCTCCGAGGGTCCTTGAGTTGCGTGAAATTTCTAGGATCAACCAAAATGCAAGAAAATATGCTATGCATGATGATCTAGTGTATAACATTCCAAATTGAAAATTTGGGATGTTACAGCACTGCAGCAAGAGGTGACATTGTGCCTATAGTAGCCTCGTGTAACGCCCCGAGACCGATGTGCCAGGTGTCCTCCGGGTATTCTCTGTTGTTGTATTGTCATTGCTTGCGTGTCATGCATCTCATATCATGTCATCATGTGCATTTCATTCGCATACATGTTCGTCACATGCATCCAAGCATTTTCCCCGTTGTCCGTTTTGCAATCCATCGCTCCTATGTCACTCGGTGTCCCTTTATACCTCTTTTCGTGTGCGGGTGTTAAATGTTTTCGGATTGGACCGAGACTTGTCATGCGGCCTTGGTTTACTACCGATAGACCACCTGTCAAGTTTCGTGCCATTTGGACTACGTTTGATACTCCAACGGTTAACCGAGGGACCGAAAAGGCCTCGTGTGTGTTGCAGCCCAACACCCCTCCAAAGTGGCCCAAAACCCACCTAAAACTCCTCCATATTCTCGGTCGTTCGATCACGATCGCGTGGCCGCAAACCGCACCTCATTTGGAGCTTCCTAGCTCCCTCTACCTATAAATATGTGATCCCCTCCCCAAAATTCGCGGATGAAACCCTAACTTCGTCCTCCTAGCCCGCCGGACATTTTCCCACCGTGCCCGGACATGTCCAACCGCCGCCACCAGCGAATCCCAGCCTGACACGTCATCCACTGCCGCCCTCTCTCTCCTCCAGCATCGCCGTGGCCCGCGGAGCCCATCCGGGGCCCGCGCGGGCCCGAAGCCGCGCCGCCGCCCAAGTGCGCCACCGCCCGCGCACGTCTCGCCGGAGTGCCCCGCCGCCGTCTACCGGAGCCTCTGCTCCTCCCACCTCCTCGCGCCGGCCGGTGACCCAACATCGTCGCAGAGGACCGCGTTCGGCCAGGCCAGACCCGCACCTCGCCCCTTCTCCCTCCTGCTACCTTCTGTCCCTCACCGGAGCTCTCTCTCTCTCTCGTAACAGGATCCGCCGCCGCCATGGAAGACCTCGCTGCCGGCCTCATCATCCTCAAATCTCGCTGGATCCGGAGTCCTCAGGCTCGGATCTACCCGTTCCCACCGATCCCTGCTGTGCCCGCTTCGCCGGAGACCCTCCCCGGTCGCCGTTGACCGCGCCACGGCCTCCTGCCTCGTGTAGTCGGACGAAGGAGACGACAAGGGGAGCGTCGCCCCTGGGCCCAACCTCGTCCAAGTCCCAGCAACCGGCCTGCCCCGAACGGCCCAGCTCCACGCGGGCCGCCACAACACCCAAGGCCTGTATCTGCCTCCACCGGTCTCCTCTTCATGGCCCAGCCGCAAGCCCGCCTGCCTGTGTCCCTCACCACCGACCGGGCCGAGGCCCCTGGGTGAGCCGCCCCCCTCTCCTTTTGCACTATGGACCCATGTGCAGTTTTGGCCCATAGCCATTTTTTCCCAGATCTGTGATTTAACGATTTTTCCAGAGACTGCCAGTTTTGCAGAAACACCCTTGCACTTCATGCATATAATAACTAATTAACCGTGCATCGGATTAAAACAAACATTATATGTAAAATGTTTAGAATTTAATATAGTTTCATAATTTGTCATTTTCATCCATGTTTAAAAATGTTAAAATGCTCTTTGGTTAAATTTTCTCCTATGCCATGCTAAAATGATTTATTTCATAACTAAATAACCGTAGCTCCAAACCTATCAAACTTTATATGTAAATGGGGTAGAACTTTGCCTAGTTTAACATGGTGGCATCACTTTGCATGTTTAACAACTATAAAATTTGATTTAGGGCAGAACAGCACCAAACCTAATATATGCATATGGGGATTTACCGAAAGTGTTGTTCGTTGCTTCCGGCCTCATTTAAACTTGACTAGATAGGTAGTTTTACTTTGCTTCACCCTCTTGCCATGCTAACAACATTTAATCTTGTTGGGTACATAAACGAGATCAAACTAAGTAACTTGAATGTGGTGTTTCGTCAATATGCAACGGAGTTGCATATTGAGCTCCACTTAATTTGTAGGATTGCTTGTGCACTTTGCCATGCCATGCTTCATTAAACCGGACATGCATCATACTTGATTGTGCATCATGCCATGTTCATGTGTTGGTTGTTTACTATGTTGTTTGCTTCTTTCCGGTGTTGCTTCTTCGGGATGGTTCCGATAATGTTGCGTTTGTGAGGATTCGTTCGACTATGTCCGTTTGTCTTCTTCATGGACTCGTTCTTCTTCCTTGCGGGATCTCAGGCAAGATGACCATACCCTCGAAATCACTTCTATCTTTGCTTCCTAGTTGCTCGCTCTTTTGCTATGCCTATGCTGCGATACCTACCACTTGCTTTATTGTGCCTCCCATATTGTTGAACCAAGCCTCTAACCCACCTTGTCCTAGCAAACCGTTGTTTGGCTACGTTACTGCTTTGCTCAGCCCCTCTTATAGCATTGTTAGTTGCAGGTGAAGATTGGAGCTTGTTCCATGTTTGGAACATGGTTATTGGTTGGGATATCACAATATCTCTTATTTAATTAATGCATCTATATACTTGGTAAGGGGTGGAAGGCTCGGCCTTATGCCTGGTGTTTTCTTCCACTCTTGCCGCCCTAGTTTCCGTCATATCGGTGTTATGTTCCCGGATTTTGCGTTCCTTACGCGGTTGGGTTACAATGGGAACCCCTTGACACTTCGCCTTGAATAAAACTCCTCCAGCAATGCCCAACATTGGTTTTACCATTCGCCACCTAGCCTATTTTTCTCTTGGGTTCCGCGGACTCAAGGGTCATCTTTATTTAAACCCTCGGGCCAGTGCTCCTCTGAGTGTTGGTCCAAACTAGAGTCCTGTGCAGCGCCCCCTCGGGGAAACTTGAGGTTTGGTTTTAGTTGTATGGAGCACTCATCTGAGTGTGCCCTAAGAACGAGATATGTGCAGCTCCTATCGGGATTTGTTGGCACATTCGGGTGGTGTTGCTGGTCTTGTTTTACCATTGTTGAAATGTCTTGTAACTGGGATTCCGAGCCTGATCGGGTCTTCCTGGGAGAAGGAATATCCTTCGTTGATCGTGAGAGCTTGTGATGGGCTAAGTTGGGACTCCACTGCAGGGATTTGAACTTTCGAAAGCCGTGCCCGCAGTTATGGGAAAATGGGAATTTGTAAATGTCCGGTTGTAGAAAACCTGAAGTTGATCTTAATTAAAATGCACCAACCGCGTGTGTTACTGTGATGGTCTCTTCTCGGCGGAGTCCGGGAAGTGAACACGGTGTTGGAATTATGTTTGACGTAGGTTGTTCTAGGATCACTTCTTGATCATAGTTGTTCGACCGTGCTTTTGCCTTCTCTTCTCGCTCTCATTTGCGTATGTTAGCCACCTTATATGCTAGTCTCTTGCTGCAACTCTACATCATACCTTTACCTTACCTATAAGCTGAAATAGTCTTGATCATGAGGGTGCGAGATTGCTGAGTCCCCGTGACTCACAGATACTTCGAAAACCAGTTTTCAGGTGCCGATGTTACCGAGCAGGTGACGCAACCAAGCTCAAGGAGGAGCTCGATGAAGATCTTGTCCTTTGTGTTGTTTCGTTCTAGTTGATCAGTAGTGGAGCCCAGTCGGGGCGATCGGGGATCTGTGTAGCTTTTGGGGTAGTCTTCTTTTATTTTGGTTCCGTAGTCGTACCTTGATTGTATCTGGATGATGTAATGCTTTATTCATGTAATTGTGCGAAGTGGCGATTGTAAGCCAACTATGTATCTCTTTCCCTTATGTATTACATGGGTTGTGTGAAGATTACCTCACCTGCGACATTGCTTTCTATGTGGTTATGCCTCTAAGTCATGCTTCGACACGTGGGAGATATAGCCGCATCGAGGGCATTACAAATTGGTAATGAGAGCCTTCCCCGACCTTAGGAGCCCCCTGCTTGATCGAATCGTTGGTGTTATTTGAGTCTAGAAATGTTTTGCGTCATTTAGATTATATATATCGGAGAGTTAGGAATTATTTTTACTCCTCAGTCCCTTCGTCACTCTGGTGAGGCATCCCGACATAGAGTTTTGACTCTTCTCTTCTCAAATTTCACTAAAATTTTTTTAGGATCAGGCGGGTATCTTGGAATCGTTCTGATGGTTTTGTGACGAGAACATTGTTCTTGGTGCCTCCTGTCATTTAGGGGTTGTGGCAGTGTCCCGGGGAGTTGAGATCCGAGGTGTTGTCATCACAATTTTATCGTTGCAGTTCTGGAATACCTGAGTTTAGTTTCGCCGACATCGAAAATCTCTTTTATGCAGTTGTTGGTGAGATAACCTCGACGCCACCCAGTACTGGGGCGGGAGTTCGGGAGTATTGCCATAACTTGTATAACGAATGCTCTTCGAAGGTTGAGGTAGATGATTTCCGAAGGTTTCTTGGTTATGTGTTGAAGGATGGATACAGCTGGATGTAGGATTTGCTAGTTTTGGGTGAGATATTATGCTTCCCCTATATCCCCAACACCTGATTGCATAACCGGAAAATTTCGGGAGTTTATAAGTGGGAATTCAAGTAGCTCTTAGGATATCTTTCCGACAGGTGTATGATATGAAATTGGGGTTCGACGTCTAGTGGTCCGCCTATCCACGGTTGGTTTTACAGTGGTCTCGTTGTGTCTTAAAGAGTCCTTGGCTATGCCGACTCAGGGACGCTTCGTATGTCATGTGCACTGCCTTGTACATGATGGTGATGTATGATCGAGCCCGTGTAGGCCCCACCATGAAAACTTCGGACGAAATCTCTATCATATGTTTGTCCCGACTTATTCTGCAAGCCAATCCTTTGTTTTGTTTTGAGTTGTGGTATTCGAGTTGCTTCAATGTCAAATGTTGATTCCATACCTTTTATAAGTGGTGTTCTCGTATTCCTACGGGAGTACTAATCCTTCATGATAGTCGACATTGTCATGTCAATTCTTTTTCAACCGGTGTGTTTTCTCTTCAAGCGGATCCGTTCATTCTCAACATCCGCAAGATTCAATCTCAGCTTTCTCAACGGTGTTTGCTTCATCCGTCCCAAGTTGTCTTTGTTTTACCCGCCCTCCCACCCTTTTGCTTCAAGGAATCAAAATTCTAAATCAACTATCCATTTTATTCATGTGAAGTCTCTTCATCCTTTTCTTTCAAGTTTCGATCCGGTGAATTATCATGGAGATTCTAACGGAGCTTCAAGTTCATCTTTCATCATTCTTTTTCTTCTTCGGTGGATTCAAGTCAAGCTTTGTTGATCATATTCTTTTCCTCGTTTCAAATGTTTTTCTCATGCCGGTGCTCCAAATAATCTTTCACCTCTCGCTATTCTTTTTGGTTCCGGATTGCTGAAGATATCTCGAGGTTGTTATCTCAATTTCAAGCCATTTAATTCAACCGGTGCTATCTCTCTTTTAAGTCATTTCAACGGTGTTTTCTTTTGAGTGGGCCCTAACCCACAGGTCTTTTCCCAGGATCTTACCTGACTCTTCTTATTCTCCCGGAGTTTTTCTCAAATCTTCTAAAGTTTGACGTAAGTATGAATTATCATTAGTCAAATGCCTTTCTCCAAGATCTTTCAAATTCTTTTCATCGTCGTTCAACCTTTCTAATTTTCATCTCGGAGTATCTCAACAATTCATGGTGGTGTTCTCATCGGTTTTTCTCAACATTTGAAGACCAAAGAAGAATTTCTCTTCAATCTTATCCATTCTCTCAGACACTCGTGGTTCTAGCTTGATGCCGTCCTCTCATAATTGGTTTCGACTATGATAATTCTTTTATTCTGTCCGAAGCAATTCAAGAGTCTTCTCAGTTTGATTATCCGGAGTCCATCAATTCAGGTTTATTCATTCTCAGCTTTCAGTTATCATTCTCCAAACTTACCGGTGCATCGTTCAAGTGATCTCTAATCAGTCGTGATTCCTTCGTTCTCATGGATCTAAATTCTCTCAAGCATCTTCGTTTATTTGCTAATTCTTCCCGGTGTTTCTTTATCTTTTACTTCGTTCTTTTCCAATTCATACGGTGGTTCGATTAAGATTTATTTTCCTTCCTTATCATATCAGATTCATTCGTTGTTCCAATCCTACCGGTGGTTCATTGAAGATCTTCCCAAGTTCGCGCTATATCTCTTTGTAATTCTTTTCAACGAGAATAAGTAGTATGCCAAATCCGTGGCTTGTCATCAATTTAATTGGTGAAGGATACACATAACGTAATTCTTATTATTGTTTAATCCAAGTGGTCTAGTTTCTTCTTTCCGGAGTTTGTTCATCATATCACATTCTCGGTTCGATATGCCTTATCTTTTCTTTTCCGGAGTTCCAAGTTTCCAGTTTATCTCGTCGCAAAGCTTCATCTAAATCATTGCAAGTCTTCACGTTGTGTTTTCAACTTCTCCTTCTTTTCGGTTGATCATTCTTTTTTTACCGGAGGTCTTCATGGAGGTTCTACATAATGGTTCATCAAGGATTTAATTTGTTCTCGAAGTGTTCATCAAGATTCTTTTCAGAGGAGTTCAAGCATTCTTCATCTTGCTATCCGGAGTGCAATTCTTTCTACAGTATCATCGGAGGTGGTATTATGTCATTCTTGATAATTTGAGTTCATGTTTCATGATCCACATGTTGTTAAGAATGAGGTATTTTAAATCCATCAACCTCTTCGTTGGAGTTATCTTGGGCTATATTTCACCTAAAGCCTTCCCTAAGGATTGTTGCTATTTATGGTGCTCATAAATGACCCAAGTTCTTCTTCTATCCTCCCGGTGAAATTATGTAAAATGTTTAGAATTTCATCTAGTTTCATAATTTGTCATTTTCATCCATGTTTAAAAATGTTAAAAGGTTGTTTGGTTAAATTTGCTCCTATGCCATGCTAAAATGATTTATTTCATAACTAAATAACCGTAGCTCCAAACCTAAGAAACTTTATATGTAAATGGGGTAGAATTTTGCCTAGTTTAACATGGTGGCATCACTTTGCATGTTTAACAACTGTAAAATTTGATTTAGGGTAGAACAGCACCAAACCTAATATATGCATATGGGGATTTACCGAAATTGTTGTTCGTTGCTTCCGGCCTCATTTAAACTTGACTAGATAGGTAGTTTTACTTTGCTTCACCCTCTTGCCATGCTAACAACATTTAATCTTGTTGGGTACATAAACGAGATCGAACTAAGTAACTCGAATGTGGTGTTTCGTCAATATGCAACGGAGTTGCATATTAAGCTCCACTTAATTTGTAGGATTGCTTGTGCACTTTGCCATGCCATGCTTCATTAAACTGGACATGCATCATACTTGATTGTGCATCATGCCATGTTCATGTGTTGGTTGTTTACTATGTTGTTTGCTCCTTTCCGGTGTTGCTTCTTCGGGTTGGTTCCGATAATGTCGTGTTGTGAGGATTTGTTCGACTACGTCCGTTTGTCTCCTTCATGGACTCGTTCTTCTTCCTTGTGGGATTTCAGGCAAGATGACCATACCCTCGAAATCACTTCTATCTTTGCTTGCTAGTTGCTCGCTCTTTTGCTATGCCTATGCTGCGATACCTACCACTTGCTTTATCATGCCTCCCATATTGTTAAGCCAAGCCCCTAACCACCTTGTCCTAGCAAACCGTTGTTTGGCTATGTTACCAATTTGCTCAACCCCTCTTATAGGGTTGTTAGTTGCAGGTGAAGATTGGAGTTTGTTCCTTGTTGGAACATGGATATTTGTTGGGATATCACAATATCTCTTATTTAATTAATGCATCTATCCACTTGGTAAAGGGTGGAAGGCTCGGCCTTATGCCTGGTGTTTTGTTCCACTCTTGCTGCCCTAGTTTCTGTCATATCGGTGTTATGTTCCCGGATTTTGCGTTCCTTACGCGGTTGGGTTATAATGGGAACCCCTTGACAGTTCGCCTTGAATAAAACTCCTCCAGCAATGCCCAAAATTGGTTTCACCATTTGCCACCTAGCCTTTTCTTTCCCTTGGGTAGGCCTGCCCAAGGGTCATCTTTATTTAAACCCCCCCGGGCCAGTGCTCCTCTGAGCGTTGGTCCAAACTAGAGCCCTGTGCAGCGCCCCTTCGGGGAAACTCAGGTTTGGTTTTAGTTGTATGGAGTGCTCATCTGAGTGTGCCCTGAGAACGAGATATGTGCAGCTCCTATTGGGATTTGTCGACACATTTGGGCGGTGTTGCTGGACTTGTTTTACCATTGTCTAGGATGTCTTGTAACCTGGATGCCGAGCCTAATAGGATTGTCTTGGGAGAAGGAATATTCTTTGTTGACCGTGAGAGCTTGTGATGGGCTAAGTTGGGACACCCCTGTAGGGATTTGAACTTTCGAAAGTCGTGCCCGCGGTTATGGGCAGATGGGAATTTGTTAATGTCCGGTTGTAGAAAACCTGAAGTTGAACTTAAATAAAATACATCAACCGCGTGTGTAACCGTGATGGTCTCTTCTCGGCGGAGTCCGGGAAGTGAACACGGTGTTGGAGTAATGCTTGACGTAGGTTGTTCTAGGATCACTTCTTGATCATAGTTGTTTGACCATGCTTTTGCCTTCTCTTCTCGCTCTCATTTGCGTATGTTAGCCACCATATATGCTAGTCGCTTGCTGTAGCTCCACCTCATACCTTTTACCCTACCTATAAGCTTAAATAGTCTTGATCGCGAGGGTGTGAGATTGCTGAGTCCCCGTGACTCACAGATTACTTCCAAAACCAGTTTGCAGGTGCTGTTGAACCGTGTAGATGACGCAACCAAGCTCAAGGAGGCGCTCATTGAAGATCTTGTCCTTTATGTTGTTTCGTTCTAGTTGATCAGTAGTGGAGCCCAGTTGGGGTCGATCGGGGATCTCTGTAGCATTTGGGGTAGTCTTCTTTTATTTTGGGTTCCGTAGTCGGACCTTGATTGTATCTGGATGATGTAATGCTTTATTCATGTATTGTGTGAAGTGGCGAGTGTAAGCCAACTATGTATCCTTTTCCCTTAATGTATTACACGGGTTGTTGTGAAGATTACCTCACTTGCGACATTGCTTTCAATGCGGTTATGCCTCTAAGTCGTGCTTCGACACGTGGGATATAGCCGCATCGAGACCGATGTGCGAGGTGTCCTCCGGGTATTCGCTGTTGTTGTCTTGTCATTGCTTGTGTGTCATTCATCTCATACCATGTCATCATGTGCATTTCATTCGCATACATGTTCGTCTCATGCATCCGAGCATTTTCACCGTTGTCCGTTTTGCAATCCGGTGCTCCTATGTCACCCGGTGTCCCTTTCTACCTCTTTTCGTGTGCGGGTGTTAAACGTTTTCGGATTGGACAGAGACTTGTCATGCGGTCTTGGTTTACTACCGGTAGACCGCCTGTCAAGTTTCGTGCCATTTGGACTTCATTTGATACTCCAACGGTTAACCGAGGGACCGAAAAGGCCTCGTGTGTGTTGCAGCCCAACACCCCTCCAAAGTGGCCCAAAACCCACCTAAACCTCCTCCGTCTTCTCAGTCGTTTGATCACGATCGCGTTACCGTGAACCGCACCTCATTTGGAGCTTCCTAGCTCCCTCTACCTATAAATATGTGATCCCCTCCCCAAAATTCGCGGATGAAACCCTAACTTCGTCCTCCTCGCGCCACCGGACATTTTCCCACTGCGCCCGGACATGTCCAACCGCCGCCGCCGGTGAATCCCAGCCTGACACGTCATCCACCGCCGCCCTCTCTCTCCTCCGGCACCGCCGCGGCCCGAGGAGCCCATCCGGGGCCCGCGCGGCCCCGAAGCTGCGCCGCCGCCCAAGTGCGCCACCGCCCGTGCCCGTCTCACCAGAGTGCCCCGCTGCCGTCCACCGGAGCCTCTGCCCCTCCCACCTCCTCGCGCCGGCGGGCGACCCAACGTCTCCGCAGAGGACCGCGTTCGGCCAGGCCAGACCCGCGCCTCGCCCCTTCTCCCTCCTGCTACCTTCTGTCCCTCACTGGAGCTCTCTCTCTCGTAACAGGATCCGCCGATGCCATGGAAGACTTCGCCGCCGGCCTCATCATCCTCAAATCTCACCGGATCCGGAGTCCTCAGGCTCGGATCTACCCATTCCCGCCGATCCCTGCCGTGCCCGCTTCGCCGGAGACCCTCCCCGGCCGCCGTTGACCGCGCCACGGCCTCCTGCCTCGTGCAGTCGGACGAAGGAGACGATGAGGGGAGCGTCGCCCCTGGGCCCGACCACGTCCAAGGCCCAGCAACCGGCCTGCCCCGAACAGCCTAGCTCCACGCGGGCCTCCACAACACCCAAGGCCTGGATCTGCCTCCACCGGTCTCCTCTTCATGGCCCAGCCGCAAGCCGGCTTGCCTGTGTCCCTCACCACCGACCGGGCCGAGGCCCCTGGGTGAGCCGCCCCCTCTCCTTTTGCACTGTGGACCCATGTGCTGTTTCGGCCCATAGACATTTTTTCCTAGATCTTCGATTTAACGATTTTTCCAGAGACTGCCAGTTTTGCAGAAACACCCTTGCACTTCATGCATATAATAACTAATTAACCTTGCATCGGATTAAAACAAAATTTATATGTAAAATGTTTAGAATTTCATATAGTTTCATAATTTATCATTTTCATCCATGTTTAAAAATGTTAAAATGTTGTTTGGTTAAATTTGCTCCTATGCCATGCTAAAATGATTTATTTCATAACTAAATAACCGTAGCTCCAAACCTAACAAACTTTATATGTAAATGGGGTAGAATTTTGCCTAGTTTAACATGGTGGCATCACTTTGCATGTTTAACAACTATAAAATTTGATTTAGTCCAGAACAAAACCAAACCTAATATATGCATATGGGGATTTACCGGAATTGTTGTTCGTTGCTTCCGGTCTCATTTAAACTTGACTAGATAGGTAGTTTTACTTTGCTTCACCCTCTTGCCATGCTAACAACATTTAATCTTGTTGGGTACATAAATGATATTGAACTAAATAACTCGAATGTGGTGTTTCGTCAATATGCAACGGAGTTGCATATTGAGCTCCACTTAATTTGTAGGATTGCTTGTGCACTTTGCCATGCCATGCTTCATTAAACCGGACATGCATCATACTTGATTGTGCATCATGCCATGTTCATGTGTTGGTTGTTTACTATGTTGTTTGCTTCTTTCCGGTGTTGCTTCTTCGGGTTAGTTCCGATAACGTTGCGTTTGTGAGGATTCGTTCGACTACGTCCGTTTGTCTTCTTCATGGACTCGTTCTTCTTCCTTGTGGGATCTTAGGCAAGATGACCATACCCTCGAAATCACTTCTATCTTTTCTTGCTAGTTGCTCGCTCTTTTGCTATGCCTATGCTGCAATACCTATCACTTGCTTTATCATGCCTCCCATATTATTGAACCAAGCCTCTAACCCACCTTGTCCTAGCAAACCGTTGTTTGGCTATGTTACCGCTTTGCTCAACCCCTCTTATAGTGTTGTTAGTTGCAGGTGAAGATTGGAGCTTGTTCCATGTTTGGAACATGGTTATTGGTTGGGATATCACAATATCTCTTATTTAATTAATGCATCTATATACTTGGTAAAGGGTGGAAGGCCCGGCCTTATGCCTGGTGTTTTGTTCCACTCTTGCCGCCCTAGTTTACGTCATATCGGTGTTATGTTCCCGGATTTTGCGTTCCTTACGCGGTTGGGTTATAATGGGAACCCCTTGACATTTTGCCTTGAATAAAACTCCTCCAGCAATGCCCAACATTGGTTTTACCATTCGCCACCTAGCCTCTTTTTCCCTTGGGTTCCACGAACTCAAGGGTCATCTTTATTTAAACCCTCGGGCCAGTGCTCCTCTGAGTGTTGGTCCAAACTAGAGTCCTGTGCAGCGCCCCCTCGGGAAAACTCGAGGTTTGGTTTTAGTTGTACGGAGCGCTCATCTGAGTGTGCCCTGAGAACGAGATATGTGCAGCTCCTATCGGGATTTGTCGGCACATTCGGGCGGTGTTGCTGGTCTTGTTTTACCATTGTCGAAATGTCTTGTAACCAGGATTCCGAGCCTGATCGGGTCTTCCTGGGAGAAGGAATATCCTTCGTTGACCGTGAGAGCTTGTGATGGGCTAAGTAGGGACTCCCCTGCAAGGATTTGAACTTTCTAAAGTCGTGCACGCGGTTATGGGCAGATGGGAATTTGTTAATGTCCGGTTGTAGAAAACCTGAAGTTGATCTTAATTAAAATGCACCAATCGCGTGTGTTACCGTGATGGTCTCTTCTCGGCGGAGTCCGGGAAGTGAACATGGTGTTGGAGTTATGTTTGACGTAGGTTGTTCTAGGATCACTTCTTGATCATAGTTGTTCGACCGTGCTTTTGCCTTCTCTTCTCGCTCTCATTTGCGTATGTTAGCCACCTTATATGCTAGTCGCTTGATGCAACTCTACATCATACCTTTACCTTACCCATATGCTTAAATAGTCTTGATCGCGAGGGTGCGAGATTGCTGAGTCCCCGTGACTCACAGATACTTCCAAAACCAGTTTGCAGGTGCCGATGTTACCGAGCAGGTGACGCAACCAAGCTCAAGGAGGAGCTCAATGAAGATCTTGTCCTTTGTGTTGTTTCGTTATAGTTGATCAGTATTGGAGCCCAGTCGGGATGATCGGGGATCTGTGTAGCTTTTGGGGTAGTCTTCTTTTATTTTGGTTCCGTAGTCGGACCTTGATTGTATCTGGATGATGTAATGCTTTATTCATGTAATTGTGTGAAGTGGCGATTATAAGCCAACTATGTATCTCTTTCCCTTATGTATTACATGGGTTGTGTGAAGATTACCACACTTGCGACATTGCTTTCTATGCGGTTATGCCTCTAAGTCGTGCTTCGACACGTGGGAGATATAGCCGCATCGAGGGCGTTACACCTCGTCACCTTCAAGTGGTTGTGGCTGTTCAATCATTTGTTCCATAGCTTCCTGAAAGTTTGAACTTGTAGATTAGTGTACCAGATAAGTTATTAATGAGACAAAAACAAACAAAGTAGGTTAAACGTTTATACATAACTTATTTTGGTGAACTACTGTAATACATTAGCATGTATTGTAGTGCCAACTACATAATAAAATCACTTTTGGAACACATGTCCATGTAGCATGCCTACTGTATTGTCTATTTCCTCACATTCGTTGACATCTAAGGATAAAGAGACATGGTTTAACGTAGGATGAACATAGTATGACATCATCCATATCATGGGCAAACAGATATAAAACAAACAAGCTATTTTATCATTGTGTGCGCATGTGAACATAACAACTAGATTACAGATCAAGACCAAAAGAATATCCTTCATCTCTTTTAAACCATGTAAGGTGAAATGATATGTTAAGACAACTGTGAATAAAAGTGAACAGAGTAACTGACATTGGCTGCAAACCAAGTAGTTAAATGAACACATCACAGTACCAATCAGTTCAAGGCAGGAGGAGTAAGGACTTACAACAGCGGCTTGAACTGGTGTGCTCATGCCCTTCATCTTGCTGGTGTGGAAATCCTTGAAGATTTGCACTGCATTCGGTTCAGGTTCTTTTTGGTCCGCACGGGATTTCCTCTGTATTTGGAACAAGTCAATATAGATACGATAATATGGCACAAAAAAAGAAGGAAGTAGCAGCTATTTACAAGAGCCTCGCAGTGTGCAATATAGCTACGAGATCCAGTGGTCTGTTGGAATTTCACTTTAGAACGGTTGGTTTTGTTCTTCAAACAGTTAGCCTAGAAGAAGATACACTTGTAAGGCACATACATAAATACAAGTTCAATATGTGGTCTGATCAAATACATATAGCCTACCTGATACTTTGGATCAGACCGGTGTTTAACGAGGGCTGTCCAGTCTTCATCTGTAATATATTCCACTGGAGATGTTTGGGCGATTTCATTGTTAGCCTTGCCTTCAAAGTGAGATTTTCTAAGGTGGTACCGATAATGTCGTAGAGCAGACTGAAAAACATGAGTGCATGCTTGTCTAGTTGCATCATCTTTCGGATCCAACTTGAACCTCATCTGTTGAAAAAAGAATGTGAGTCTTATTAGGAGGAAGCTAGAAAGTATGGGACAGAGCAAGACAATATTACTAATTGCGATGAATAACATTACTTACGGATAAATGGTCAAGGAAGGTGTTAAACTGGGTATTGTCTTTCTCATTCCTGTACTGGATCCACGTCGGGAGGATACGTGCATGACACCTAACGGCAACGGCTGCCTCTGATACTAACTTGGCTGACTCTGTAGCATCACGTGGCCTTTTTAAACCTGCCTCAAAATGGATCTCCATTATTCCTCCTTTCGATTTTGTTAATCTGTCAAGCATTATCCCTAATGTCTGTTTCCGCTTGCGCCGTGGTGCTAGTTCAACACGAATATGGAAAGTGTTAGTGTACATCAAACTATGAGAGTACATATAAAGGAGCATGCAACTGCAACTTGACTCGGTCAGGTACCGTCTTGGTGTTGATGCTCATGAGGTTCATCTGATCTTGCCAAGTCTTGTTGTGTCAGCAGTGCTTCGGAAGTAGTGTTAGGTGTGAAGGCAGCTTGGGAACAGGCCAGTTCCGGAGCAAACGAACGAGTAACTGGTTGAGATGCTGGTACAGTTGAAGCGGATGCTGCAGCTGGTGGAGCAGGTGATACTGTGTTTGTAGATTTACCCGGTGGACTTGGACCTTCTACTGCACTATAAGTACCAGCAGAATCTCGACGGCAAAACCTTTTTCGTTTCACCGGACGAGTAACAACACTCCCTACTATATTATTTTCCTTGCTCTTTTTTGACTTTGCCATGTCAAGTTGTACCCACAACACAAAAGAATAAAATCACTCTTCAGATCTCATTGATGCATGATACAGACAAGCAATACTTTGATGTAAGACAACCGTATGAGGATGGAATATGTAAGAAAAACAGGACGGCATGACATATTCACAGCTACGATGTGCAAACTAAGCAGAAGGATTTTCAAGAAAATAGAAGTAATGCAAGCTAGACACCATATGAAAGATGCAACCAATATTACTCTGCCAAGTTAAAAGTGTCTTGTCATAAGTGGCAATTCGAAAAATTAGAAGCAGTACAACATAGAAATCAATGCAAGATGCAACCACTATCAAACTGCCATGTTAAAAGCGTCCAATCATGAGTGACTGATGCGTGATACACAACAGCAGTACTTTGATGTAAGAACATGGTATTATAGATAGATGCAGTGTATTCTAGACACAGAAAGCCATGTCATATGCACATGTATAACGTATAAACTCAGCAGGTGCAATTTAATCAAAATATAATAAATACAGGCTAGACAACATATGCAACATGAAACCAATTATCACACTGTCAACTTAGAGCAAGCACCTGCGATGGTGGAGTACGGGAGATGAACTCATCATGTAGACTTGGGACTTCAACTTCATTAGCAATAGCAGTGGAAAATCTAGAGAGTCTCTGTTTGCATCGGTGCGGAGGACCACCAACATCCCCTAACTTACTCTTTTCCTTCCTATTTTCTGATATTGCCTTATGAAGTCAAAACCACAAGAAGATGAATAAAATTAGCTCAGCATAACTGGTTGATGCATGATACAGACGAACACTACTTTGATGTAAGGCAAGCGCAGGATAGGAGGATGGAATATATACAAAAAAAGACAGCGTTTCATATTCACACGTACGATAGCGTGTCTTATGGGTAAGTAATCATTGCAGGTATAAGTTGTAAGCTACGCAGATGCAATTCAACATAATCAGAAGCAATACAAACTAGACATCATACGGAAAACGCAACCACGTATAACAGTTCCAAGTAAGAGCAAGCACCGGTGATGGTGGAGTAGGGGAGATGTGCTCATCATGTACATGTATGTTCTAGAAACAGGAACACGTGTCATATTCACAGGCATTATGTGTAAAGTAAGTAGATGCAATTCAAGTTAGAAGCAATACAAGCTAGACATCATACGCAACATGCAACCACATATAATAGTGACAAGTTAGAGCAAGCACCTGTGATGGTGGAATAGGGGAGTCATCATCTACATAGCTACGTTGACTGTCCAGCCTTGTGTTGTCTTGCGAATCTTGTTGGGAGGATGGCGGAGTAGAATCTGCAGAGACCCCTGTTTGAGTTGCTCCGAAGGACCACCATCATCCACTGCCGGACTAATTTCCTTCAGCTATAATGATTTTGCATTGTGAAGTCAAACCGATAAGAAAAAGGGATTAGAAACACTGCAAGACACCATATGGAAGGTGCAATCAATATCACTCTGCCAAGTTAAAACTGTCTCGTCATAGGTGGCATTCATCAAACTAGAAGCAATACATGCTAGAAATCATATTCAAGACGCAAACCAATATCACACTATCAACTTAAAGGTGTCCATCATAAGTGACTGATGCAGGATACACAAGAAGAGTAGTTTCATGTAAGAACATGGTGTGATAAACAGATATAGTATGTACCAAAAACAAGAAAGCATGTCATATTCACATGTATCATGTGTAAGCTAAGCAGATGCAGTTTACACTAATTAGGAGCAATACGAGTTAGACACCATATGCAACATGCAACCAGATATCACACTGCCAAGTTAGAGCAAGCACCTTGGATGGTGGAGTAGGGGAGCAGAGACTTGGACCTTGTAATGCACTATCAGTACAAGGAGAATCGGTATAGATGCTCCATTTACGTTGCTGCAGAGGACCACCATCATTGCCTTCCTTACTCTTTTCCTTCCTCTTTCTTGATTTTGCCTTGTCAAGTCAAACCCACAAGAAAAAGGAATAAAATTTGCTCTTTAGAACTCATTGATGCATGATACTGATGAACACTACTTTCATGTAAGGCAGCCGCATGATAGGAGGATGGAATATGTATGAAAAACAGGACGGCGTGACATATTGACATGTATGATGTATAAAGTGTAAACTAAGCATAAGGTGCTTGAACTTGTTAGAATCGATGCAAGCTAGAAACCATATGAAAGATGAAACCAATATCACTTTGCCAAATTAAAAGGGTGCCCTAACAAATGTATTTGACCAAATTAGAAGCAATACATGGCAACAGGCTAGAAATAATATGCAATATGCAACGAATAAAGGTGACTCATCGTAAGTGATTGATGCAGGATACAGAAGAGAGGTAGTTTCATGTAAGAACAAGGTTAACACATAGATGTAGTGTGTACCCAAAATAGGAAGGCATGCCATATTCACAGGTATAATGTGTAAACTAAGCAGGTGCAATTTACCCTAATTAGAAGCATTACAAGCTAGACACAGTATGCAACATGCAACCACATATCACACTGCCAAGTAAGAGCAAGCACCTGCGATGGTGGTGTGGGGGAATTGCGGTTATCAACTAGAGAGCTACATTGACTATCTTCATTTAGCCTTGTTGTTTCTTGAGAATCATGTGGGGAGGATGACACTGCACTCTTTAAACGAGTATGGGGTCTCACAGTAACCCACCCGGGTGACTGTCTCATCATAAGTGATTGACGAGGGATACAAAGGAGCATTAGTTTGATGTACGAACAAGGTTAATAGACATATGTAGTATGTATCGAAAACAGGAAGGCATGTCATTATCAAAGGTATAATGTGTAAAGTAAGCAGATGCAATTTAACCAAATTGGAAGCAATACAAGCTAGACACCATATGCAACATGCAACCACATTTGACAGCGCGAAGTTCAAGCAAGCACCTGGGATGGTTGTGTGTGGCAATTGAGATCATCAACTGCAGAGCTATGTTTACTGTCTCCAACTGCTGACACTGCACCCGTTAGAGCGCTGGAACGCTTAGTGCTTATCTTTGAATTACACTGGAGCGACTTCTGTGTTTTCTTTTCTGCATTCATCAACACTACGTCAGAGTCTGAAATACCCATGCATAAAAAACAATAGTGTGAGTATGGGTGAAGTGTGTGCATAGTTAGCACAGTGTAAAGGTAGCAGATAGCAGGTCGGTGAGAAATAAATGACGGGAGACATATGATAGCTCTACAACATGCATGGCACACTAAATTACTACAGGATTATATGAAAATAACAGTTGACCGAAAGCAAATAGGTCAGTCCATTTTTTCTGCACCGTCCGACATACAAAGAATGGGCAGATCGCCTTCATCTACCTCCAGCCAGTCAGTGTTGACGATCTTCCTCGAAACGCCAGCGACCACCGGCCCAGTATTCCTCCCCTGCCTGTGCCCTCCCCTTGACCTCACCGCACCGCCGTGCTTGGCACCGCTCTCCCGGCCATCCATTCAAGCCCGCCGACCTCCAGATCGGGCGCAAGCAGCTCCTGCGCCCCACCCTCGCTTCCCCAGGGAGCAGGCGGACTAGGTGCTCCGCGCGCCTAAGCGGGTGCTGCTTCTTTTAATTGCGGTTCGACTGACCCTGAATTGAAATCCAGGCGGGCTACTGACCTCTAGCAAAGGTGAAATAGTAAAAGGGAGGAAACCTTGTGCATTTAGTATCACGAAGAAGATGCAGTAAGAAGCGCTCAACTAGTTTCTTTCGTCGGATGAATACGGTGTGAGCGGAGATGTAAGATTTGCATGAATATGGGAAGAGGAGTACCTCTTTCTGCTGGCAGTGCTGTGTCCCCCTTCTGTTTTTCCGACGATCTTCTTGTTGTTCGCCGGAAACCAGAAGTTGTGGAGGACAGTGCAGCCTTGGACGAACCCATGGCCAAGTTGTTGAGTGTGGTGCGGTGGCCGTCTGTCGGCGGCGGGGAAGCAGCTCCGAGGCGGCGAACGACAGCGTAGCGGGAACAGCTCCGGTGTGGTGGACGGTTGCGACAGTGGAGCCACAGCAGTGAGGCGTAGGACGGCGTGGTCGGAGTGGTTCTGGTACGACGCACGTCGGCGTCGGCGTCGTGGAGGCAGCTCTGCCTCGGCTTCAGCTGCTAAGTCCTTGAGGTTGTTGCGGTTGCAGTTGCGTTGGACGACGACGTCGGGGTACCGGCTCCAGCATGAAGGAGGAGGGCGGCGGTGGATCGGCCGCTATGGGGTGGAGGACGGAGGAGACTGGGGTTTCACGGCTGGTGGAGAGGGCGTTTTCGCGCCCACGGAGTATGAATGGGGAAACGGAGGGAGGCGGGGAACTAAGGGGGAACAATGTTTCAGTTTGAGACGCGCTTGTTTGAAGTTTGGGGAAAGTTACAAACTTTCCCCCCCCCATCTAAACTTTCGGACATATTGCGGGTTGGGGGTAGGACAGTCATGTCAGGTGTCCCAAATGTGGGCGGGATAGATTTCGACCGAGCGCATGGGTAGGCGCCCATGGCGTATGAATGCTTCTCTGGCGTCTTGGTGAAGTTACAAACCTACCCTGGTTTAGACCTTTGGACATCGGGCCGATAGGCTACACGGGCCAGAGTCAGGACAGTAATTTCCTACCACCAAAACATTAGTCTCGCGCGGTTTCGGGTGACCAGAGGCCTATTTGGCGCTTCGTTCAATATTTGGGAGTAGAAGCATTAACGTTTATGGTTCTCTTGAATTGAACTTTCAGGATTTGTCAAACTTCACAAATCTTTACTCTTGAAAATCCTAAAGCTACGATTATTTTGGAATGGAGGGGGTACATTTGAATATACATTGTACACGAGTATATATTAAAAAATATGCAACTTACCTCAAGTTCATGCATGGTTCCAGATATAATCTCCTTGGTTGCAAAAAAAAGTTAGATATGCGTATGAATATATATATAGCATGTTCAAACTGACAACAAAGATTGATGCCCCCTTTTACATCTGATTTACAAATGCCATTATCTCGGGTTCAAATAGATGAATGCACTTCCTATGAATTTGAATCTTTGAAACCCCCTTTATGTTGAATTTGACATGTATTCTATTTCGTAGCTAGCAATTTGGAATGTATCCATGCAAGTGACAAATGTATAAAGTTCTTCACACTAACAACATGGAGTGCACTAATTAATGTTTATATATGAATTGCAAAAGTATCAATTGCCTGTATTTCAAACCGCTCTCATTCTATGGATCGATAATATGAAATAAACACATGCACATGCTAGAATTCAATTGCAGTTGAAGAAAGAGCCTGCTCCTGGTACTGTATATTAGTGATAGGGGTGTGTACAAAGTACATGTGAATACCAGGCATTGTGCGTGTGTGGATACTATCGACGAACTAGCCCCCAAGCTTGTATAACATACTAAGGGCCTAGGGTTACAAATAATATATAGTCGGCTTATCACCAGTGGGGATAGAGTCCTCCGCGACTCTGGTAGCTTCGTGTTGTACGCCGAGTCCTCCACATGGGTCTTCGTATAACACGTCTCGGTCCAACCTATATGTGGCACGGGATGGAACCGACCCATGAGTCTTCATGTTGACCCACCACAACTAGAAATGATGTGCCCACCACACCACACACGCAATCGGCCACTAAGAGAATAAGCATATACAATAGTACAAAGGTATCTAGCTCATGATACGTCTCCATATTTTTTTGATGACACTGACGGACTTTGCATTTGATGAGTGCTCCGTATTTTGTTGACGACACTTACGGTCATTGTATTTGAAGCGAAAGCATGATATGGTCACTGGACTTCAGAATAAGGTCATCACGGTCACCGCATACATTTTGTCGTGCTAACAAACATGTGGTTGGATGGTTAGAGGATAGTGGTTTCTCGAGCCCACCAAGGTTAAAGTCCCGGTGCTCGCATTTATCTTGTGTTAATTTCAGTATTTTTCGGCGATGTACATTCAGTGGGAGGAGACGTTCCACTCGAGTACGAGGCACCTATGGTGACTTCATAAAATCTCAAGATCATATATGCTGGCCCACTCTCTCAAGGTGCTCATAGGGGTCGGGTTCATGTGTGTGCACTTATAGCGGTGAGTGCTTGCGCGTATATATGAGCCCTTGCGTCTGTACCGTGTTAAACAAATACATATCATGACTTTACGATCACTGGCTCACCCATACAACTCCGTATTTGGTTGATGACACAATCAATTGACCAGTCAAACGTTCCACGCGGCGCAACTAGTGTTGCACCATCGGGGCGCGTAACCGTGGGGCCCACCTGCCAGCCCGTATATGAAAGAAAGAAATGGTAGTTCGAGTCTATACTGTGTTAATAAAATAGGAGTACATTTTAGGTTGATCGTACGGTCACTGGCTCACCATACAGCTCCGTAATTTGTTGATAACACGATCAATTGACCAGTCAAACGGTCCACACTCAGCAGCGCACATTACCATAGGGCCCACCCGTCAGCGCGTATATGAAGGACGGAAATGGTAATAAATTAGTGGTCGGCGGGTATTCAAAGTTGTGAGACCTCTGGTTGGCAGTCACCGGCAGTTGGGGGCGTTCGTTGGGCGGTG